>NC_038251.2:18662835-19026482 GCF_000004515.6 Glycine max | reverse complement strand
TTTATTGGCTTTTTATCCATTTAGTTTTTTTTAAAAACTATTACTAGTGATGGTCACAAATAATTTACCAAAATGAATGATTCTTGTCATGTAGAATACACAAGATATCGGTCAAATGTATTCTAACTGAAGGTGCCATCCTGGTCGATGCCACATTTTTAGGTGGACTGTCAGAACAATAGTGTCATCCTATACGTCTCCACCAAGGAGGTAGTGCATGATGTCTCTAGTGGAGTTTATTTCCCTATGGTGCTTCAACAGGTGGCACCATACTGTTGACAGGAGGCGCTACCCTGTAGTGCTTCAATAGCTTTTACAGTTTATGACTTATATAGTGTTGAGTGTGTAGGGCTTAGGGTTAGGGTGTAGTGTTGAAGGTATAGGATTTAGGGTTGAGTAATTATAATATTATATGTAATTGTTTTTATTTGGTCAGTAGGGTTTTAGTTTAGTATTAGGCTTAAAGTTTACGTCTTAGGATTTAAGGTGTAATTGTTAATAATTTTAATATTGTATTTAGTTATTTTTATTTGAGACTTTATTTGAAAAAATAATAATATTTAATTATTGTTGATGCGTTTGGCTTTTTTGATATGTAATTGTTTTTATTTGGTATGTAGGGATTTAGTTTAGTGATTAGGGTTTAAGGTGTAGGTGTTAATAATTTTAATATTGTATTTAGTTGTTTTTGTTTGATACTTTATTTGAAAAGATAATAATATTTAATTATTGTTGATGTGTGTTTTTGTATTTTTTTGATAATTTATTGTATTTCGATTTTATAATACTTAAAGTAAAGATATTGATTCTTTTTTTATGAAAACAAATAAAGATATTATAGGTAGAAAATTTTCAAAAATTGAAAATAAAAAAACTAAGAACAACAAAATGCATTAAAATTATAATGGAAAAATTGATGTCAATTATGTGGACAATTAGTCTTGTTTTGGCCTTGATGTCTGCATTGGTTACATGTTTGTGTACGTTGAGATTTTGTCCAATATTAATCCATTTCATTACTTATGTGTGTAGACTTTGGTTGACCTTTTTCACATATTTTGGATTCATCCAGAACAATAATAGGTTCACTCCTTTCAAGGATGGTTTCCTTGCAGCCAAGGGGATTCCAGTTGCCCAGACTTGAATGATGTTTTAGACTTTGTATACTTTATCTACTTAATGGTATGGATTGATGTGGAGATGGGCTCACACTGCGATGAGGTGGGAGTAATGATATTTGTAGGCTTGAAAAGCTCCATACTCACAATAATGTTCGTTCAATATAACAAACCATGTTTTTCTTCCCTGTCGAGTGGTATGATTGAATGGCTCTTCAACATCAAATTTTGTCCTTCTATTTTAACGTGATAAGCATAAGCTTCAATGCGATTTTTTTCAAGGGCATCTAGCAACCTCTTACAGTAGTGTTAACTGGCATGTATTCTGCTTAGGCTTGCAAACCTCTTCGCACAAAATACTGAACCAATATATCGTGTGTGACCTTAACCAAAGCAATCACGGGCATATTTTGTGCACCTTTGAAGATCTTATTAATTGTCTCTGACAAATTGGTTGTCATATAGCCATACCTACGACCACCTTGGTCATGTGTCAAGCTCCATTTTTCTTTTGAAATGCCCCCAATCTAACGCTCAATTTCCTCATCAATCTCCTTGAATTTTTCAAGTTTCTGTTCAAACCGGTGCAAAGCATGTTGTATAACCTGTAGAAAAGTGGAATCAAATGTGTTGACCAGTAATTAGATGTAAATATAATGATGAAGAAGTACCTAATTTGATTAGCTCTTCATTTAACTTTGAATTCCTGAATTTGTGGTTGAAATTGCTTGCTATATGACGAATGCAATACACATGATAAGCATTAGGTGGTTGCCATTGTTGTGACATCACAACAACTGATTTGATGCCTTGATGTCAATCTAAGATCAAACATATGTCTTGTTGTTGGGTGACATGTTGTCGTTTGTTAGACAAAAACCATGACTAGTCACTTTGTGTCTCCTTCTCAACAAATGCAAAAGCAATTGGTAGTGCACACTCATTTCCATTTTGGGAAGTTGCAATCAACAAGGTAACTTCATATTTTCCATATAAGAATGTACCATCAATTTGCATTATGAGTTTGCACAAGTTGAACATGTTGACAAAAGTTTTAAACGTCCAGAAAACATGTTTAAATTTCCTAAATTGTGTGTGAAGTGCACCTCCATACCAAAATTCAGTGGTTTCAATCTCATAAGTGGAACCTAGACATTTTTGAACCATCCACCCTAACCACCTATTCAACAGATTGTTCGATTCATCCCCATCTCCATAAACCCTTGCTAAAGTTATCTATTTAGTTTTCTATGCTTTATGATACAATATCTTAACATGTTTTTTTGCTTGAAATCCATTCTTAAATCATGAACATCGACACATATGGGTCATTTTCAATTATGGCTTGAAATCTTTCCCATGCCCACAACTGTACCAACACACATGCTCCCCCCATTTCAACGACTTCATAAGAAGTCACCTTACACAACTCATGATAAACATAACTAAGCATGGAGGATCCCCAACTATAACCCCCCATGTCGTTTAAGATATGCAAGCAATGGAAGATACCTCAATGGTGCATATATCCCAGAATGGTTAGTAAACCTACCTCCAAACAAGAGTAAAATATAAGCATGTGTATATCACTCCAACTGCAACTTACTATGTGCATGATCCTCAATGTTGTTAAAATGTTTTCTAAGCCATTTCATCTTCACCCTACTCCCTTTATGTTAGGATAATTTGGAATAACTCCCAACTCCTGCATACTTCACCCCAGTTATGAACACCACCGCCAGTCACAGCTTCACCATCTACGGGTAAACATAACAAAAATATTCACATTTTGCAATGTGATTGTGCACTCACTAACTGACATGTGAAATGAGGGGACTCTGGCCTCCAACACTCAACAAGTTCCATCATTAAGTGATTATCAAAAGGGAAAAAAGGAATTTGTTCAACGACAAGAAAACCAGCTTGCTCCAATAAATTCCTGATAATTGGTTCAAATTGTTCTTCATTGCGTTGTTGCCCTTGATGACCTTGGCCTTGTTGCCGTTGGGCTTGTCTTACTCGCACTACTAAAAGATTCATTTTTTACGACGCGCATTCTAAGACGATTATAAGTAACCGCCTTAAAATGTCACACGGTGGCAGTTTTGTAATTAAGAAGAATAATTTTCCTTTTATGACACACATTCTAAGACGGTTTTATCGAACTGCCTTAGAATGTACTAGGGACAACTTAAATGACAACGGGCTTCTATATAAAAGCATCGTTGTTTTTTCCCTAATCATGTAATTGCCATGCGTACTTTAATTTGAAATCCCCTAGACTCTTGCGCTTCCTTTAGAATCTTGTGCTTTAGCTGCTCCACTGGCTCCTGCAGGGAGCCAAACTCCTCCGCTAGGTGCTCCAGCTTCGAGGGAACGACCAACTCCGAGGTAGTGAGCATGGAGCAGGAGATACCAGGGTTCGGTCTGAATCGGGTTGGACGCATTTGAATGGTTTAAGTAACGATAGGCGGCGTTTAAAGGGTTGGAGGAAGAAAGGGTTTGTTGCGTTCCATGAGGAAGAAGGGGTTTGCCGCTGCACTCAGCCGCGAGTCCCTCGGAATCCTCCCTCATCTCCAAGCTTCAGTCCTCCGATTCCCCCGACATCCATGCCCTGGTCTCTGATTACCTCCATCCCCTGTCAGATCTCAAGCCAACCAAAAAATCCAACCCCGACCAAACCCTAATTCGCTCACTCGCCAAGTGTTTTCTCTCCTTCCTCAACGCCTCCTTATCCATCCTCCCAAAATGGTTCCTTGAGGTCTCCAAGTCTAACAACGTCGTCTCCCTCCTCGAGTTACTCCGTGTTTACAAGATCTGCCTCGATTGCTTGGACGTTGTCGCTTCTCAATTGGGTTCTAAGCCCTTCTTCGTCGAGTTCCAACGACTTCGCCTGATTCACTGCCTCGAGTCATGTGGCCTATTTGACGAAGCCCAACTTGAGGGTTTAGGGGTTTTAGAGAAGCCTCCACCCGCCAAGTGGAAGGGTAAGCTTCTCCCTGAAATAGACAAGGGCAGTGGAGAGGGTAAAGAATTGTGCTCTTTGGTCGTTGATATTGTTGTGAGCCTCCTGAGGTGTGCAACCGCGGGTTTGGCTAAAAAGGATGCCCATTTCAGGAAGGTGCTTTTGTTGGTGGAGGAAGTAAGCCCTTGGCTTAGGTTAGTTTATGCTTTGCTTATTGTTGTTGCCTCTAATTTATGTGTTTTGCTTCTCTTTGTTTGTGTGTGTGTGTGTGCCCCTGGTATTGCAGCTTAGCCTATGAGAACACTGTACTGCACCTGTACCCCTTTCCAGTTAGCTAGGAGTTAGGCAGTGTCCAATTTAGTAATCAGTTGTCTTAAATTCTCACTTGTATTTTATTCTCAATTTTCAAATGCTCTCTAAGAGAGTTTTTGTTTAGGTGTTAGTCTTGTTTTTGCCTCAATTAACTTTTTATATCATCTAGACTAAAGTGAGCTGTTAAATTGTCTTTTTATACAACTTATTGTTTCAAGAGATTGGATTCCAATTCGTATGAGAAGTTGCACAAGATGTTAGTAACTCATTTGGGCAAGTGCACTTTAAATTTATTGGGGAGTACGCCATTTCCAGATAGATACTTGGTGACCTTGTTTTGGTGTACAACGTTGACTGAATATGTGAAATCTCCCATCAAAGATCAAGTCTACAAGGTAATAATGCAGGACTCTAAACTAATCTTTTGGATATATTCATCAATAAAATTTTCACTTGCAATCTTGATAAAATGTTAAATGCAGATTGCCCTCAGGGTATGCTCATTATTGTTTGCACTGAGGGATAATAACTCCTTGTATATCATGGATATACTAGAATCCATAGTTCGCGAGTGCAAGGTGTTAATTATTCTATCATTTGTATTTACTAATTTTTTTTTTGGTAGGACCATATTTTTTAGTTACTAGTTTGTTTTCCATATAAATAATAAGTTTGGTATTTTCTTGTTGGAGCAATTGATTCCTATTTTCAACAATCTTTCAGGTTGAGGAGGAAAACACAGGAACCAACTTTGTTGAACTTGTATATTACTGTGCAAATAAATGTCAAACTGCAAATGAAAGTTTTTGTAGTACATTTGCAGCATATTTGAACAAAATAGCAGAACATTTCAAACAAGTATTTTTGTATCAAAGTTTTCTAGTGTATGCTTTTCATTTATGCTGCTATTCTCGACATTTGTATTCCACTTTGATTGAAGTAACTGGGCAGGTTATGACACCCATAAATTCAATACTGAGGCTTTATGCTGCTGGATTGCTCCTTGTTTGTTGTAATTTGAGGTCCAGAGCTAGAGATCTAGCATCCTCTGGTAGTGCAAAATTTGAGTGTTTGCTTGGGACTTTACTAGAAAACAAGAAAATACTACAGCGTTTCGGATCTTGAGATTGTCGACTTCAAAGTTCTGACCAGAATGAACCAATATGAGATTAGGGAAGTCGAGGTTTGTTCCTTTTATGTAAATTTATATTTATATATTTGAGAATTGAACCACATTCATACATTTTAAAATTTTACTGGGTTGCCTTTGATTGATGTCCCTTTCTGTTTTCCCCTTATATTTTGAGAGAAGAGAAAAGTTTTAGATGTGAGCTGTTTTGTTCTAATGGTAGAATACAACTAAGGAGAAGATGGAGATGACTACACCTGTTTTCACAAGTAAGATGGAGATTACTACACCTGTTTTGTGAAATGTCTCATTTACAATCTCTATCTTATTTATTTTTATATGAATTGCTAGCAAGTTTAGTATAACTATATTTTTTAATTTAATATGAATTTGTTTCAGCAAACATAACTGTAGAAACATGCCTTTTCATATCAAGGCAACACTTAAACAGCCAAAGCTAAACTACCTGTAGTGTGACTTTGCAGTTAGCTGTGTGGATTTTGTGAGATTATTTTCTGAAAGTTCTATATTTAATAATTAATACATTTATTTGATTAGGAGCTATTTTGTCAATGTACATTTATAATTTATGATGTTCTAACTTATCAAAGATATTATCTTAGATGGAAGATCAAGATAATAGGAAAATGTCTTTTGTCATGCCATCAAAGTATGGTGCTAACTTGCTACTGCCTAAAGATTCCTCTATGAGGATTAAAGAGGTGCCTAGAATAATAGTTGTTGTAGTTTCCTTTTCAGGTTTAAAGAGGTGACCAGAAAAATAGAGGAAAAGGACAGCTTTAGATTCTCGTGAGGCTGCATCTAGTTTTATTTTTTGTTATATTCGTTCATGTGGTCCTGTTTCTGATAAATGTGGTATATCTGATTTAGTATTTTATGTGCAGGAGTTTAGGACAGATAATGGCTTATGTTGGCATAGATCTAAGCTCCCCTACTCTTGCCACACTTAATCTCATTCCAACTTTCACTTTTATACTTGCTCTCATATTTAGGTAATTTTCTATTAAGACTAAATTTAAAATATGACTTTATAATGCATGTAATTCATCTTCTTGTAATTGCCCTGCATAAGTATTTAATAGATAATACTTATTAATATACATTAAAATCAACGTATATATATTTTCAAAATATATAAAAATTCTATTATCATTTATTTGTTAGGTCAAAAATTATATTTGTTTTCCAATCAATTAAATTAGAAACTAATCACGGTGAAAATTAAATACACATTTTTTTCACTAATTAAATCATTCTCGCCGGTATAATTATATTACTATAATTCAATTTCAAAAATTTACACAAACAATTAAAGGAATATATAATTATAATTTAACAGTTAAACAATATCATATTCAATATAATTATTAATTAATAGTGTAAAAATTATTGTAACTTATAATATAATGGTGTAATTTAACTCCTCATTTATATATATCACAACACTATAAACTATTAAAATTTGCAAGAAATTTTTTCTTTTAATATTTTTTTTAAAAAAATACTTGTCATTTTCTAACATAACACAATATTTAAATTTTTATTACGGAAATATTCCTTGTCATGTTAGATTTTAAAGAGTAATATTATTTATGTAATACTTTTAATTTAAATTTATATTACAATACTATTTTTTATATCTTTTTTATTTATATTATTTATCTTATCACGCAATTCATTTTCTCCTATACAAATTGTAGAAATAGTATTGTTCTATCCTTAAATTTATCTCTAACTAAGAAAAATTAATAAGTTGTCTTAAATTTATTCTATAGATTTTTCAATTGAATATCCCATTTCCTACCTACCTCCACTAACACAACAACTCTCGAGACGTTTCATATTTCCAAAGCATGCGTGTTGACAACAACATCAAACTACACTAAGTATCTTCGTGTAAGTAATTGCCCAATCTCCACTAATAGGTTTGCATAGTATTTTAATTTAAGGCCTCTGATTAAGTTTTTTTTAACTAAAATCTCTCTCTCTCTCTCTCTCTCTCTCTATATATATATATATATATATATATATATATATATATAAATTTGTATATGTTTCTCATTCTTTCATGTACCCTTCCCCCTCTTCCTTGTATATATTTACTTTCACCTGAATACTATCATTTCATAAAGTCCTCACATTCCTAACATACATATGGTATAATATTTTATATTTTTAAATAATTTAACAAGTTATAATTGGATATAAAAAAACAATTTTAAATATATATTTTATCTTTAAAATTCATATACACTTTATATATATAGTCATATCTTATACTTTTAATATCAACCGAATGACTTAATAAGCTAAAACTATTTCAAAATTCGAATACACTATTATTACCCTAACAAGCATATGTAGCTTTTGACTAGGTTTGATGTACATAACAGGTTAAAATATGATTTTATAATGCATGTAATTCATGTTTATTGCATTAGTGACTTATGACTTGCTTCGTGTATGACTCTTTTTGTGATATTTGGTAGAAGGAAATTCACCCAGCCCATCAAGGTATATTTACTTTTACTTTTCTCTTTTTTTGTTCATACAATTAGTTTATATCTTCATTGATCTTGGACTCATGCTTTTATAGGGATGCATGTATAAGTCATGCGTTTATTTTATTTGTTTTAATGAAATTGTTGTTATTACTACATTTTTTAAGAATTCATTTAATCAAACTATCCCTACTCTTGTTATTTGAAATTGCAACACCACAATTTTTGGATGGGTGTTCATGATCTCTGTTGGATTCAATGCAGCTGCAAGATACTTGGATTCCTGTTATTTATTTATTTCTTGTGAAATTTGCAATGGTGTAGATATTAAACAAGTATTATTATATAATGCATGCAGTGTGAGGGTGAGCAATGAACTAGGAGCAAGAAGTCCAAAATTAGCATCGTTATCATGTGTCTTGGTGTAAATGCTTATTGTTGCACTGTTTAAAATTTAAAGCAACTTGTTCTTTTTATTTATATATTTCTATTTTAATGAATGGAATCATTTTTATGCAAAATTTTAAAGTTTCTTACTGCTATATCTACTGTTAGTGGTTCATGAGGGATATATGGGCATTGATAGTGGTATATATGGGTTTCTTATATTTATGAAAATATTCTTTAATAATTGAATAATAAAAGTAGCTTTAACAAAAAAAAACAAAAAAAAAACTCATTCTACATCGGTTCTGAGACGACCGATGTAGAATGCTAACGATCCTAAGACAGCCACGTGTCAAAGACCGTTTTAGAATGTTGAACATTCTACATCGGTTCGCAGACGATCGATGTAGAATGCTAAGCATTCTGAGACGGTCTTTGATACATGACCATCTTAGAATGATTATCATTCTACATCGGTCCTCTCAGAACCGATGTAGAATGTTCAACATTCTAAGACGGTCGTCCACGACCGTCGTAGAAAAGATTTCCCCTTTTTACAACGTCTCCTACGACGACGGTTAAAAACCGATGTAGAATGACTCGAATAACCGATGTAGAAAGCCTTATTTGTAGTAGTGTCGTAAAATACAAACTGGTTGGATGCTCCAAGATGCACTTTTGTAATGTCCACCATAGTGAAAATTTTATTCAATCCTGAAATTTTATCCAAAGAAAATCCTAATTAATATTTTATGACATAAATTCATTACTATACAAAACATTTTTACAAATACATTTTATTTTATAAAAACGATAAAATGACAACAATAATTTTCTACAACTATATTTTTATATGAAGGCTCAACAAAATGTTTCCTACTATCTTCTCCTAATGAAATATGAACTAACAAAATTAATAGCACAAAATATTCTCCTAATGATATATGAACTAAAAAGTTAATAACACAATAATACTAAAACTAATGAAGAAGACATACAAAGAAAATAATAAAATAAATGAAACAAATTATTTTTATACAAACATTCAACAAAAATATTTCCTACATCATTTTCTACAAACTAAAAAATTACGAAATATTTCCTACTATATTTTCCTAATGAAACATGAACTAAGAAATTAATAACATAAAATAATACTACAACAAATGAAGAAAACTTAAAAAAATAGTAAAGTAAATGAAACAAATTATTTTTAAACAAAATAAATAAGAAGACTTATCTCAACTTATGTTTATAAGCACACGAGGAGATGGCGCCACCAAACTAGAGGCACACCATTAGCTAGCGCCTCTTGGGAAGCAAACCATGACCTAGTGTTTCCTGCACTAGTGCATCCTCAAGAACATGCAGTCAACTTCCACCGCTCTAGGAACACGCGTGTCAGCATCAAGGAAACAAACTCTATCAGAGACATAGTGCAATATGGTGCTTCCTTGGTGGAGACATATACGGTGGCACCACCTGTTTTGACAGCCCACCTGAAAAGGTGGTATAGATGAGGGTGACACATTCGGTTAGAACACCTTTGAGTGACATTTTGTGTATCTTACATGAAAAGAATCACCCATTCTAATAAATTGTTTGTTAACCCACTCATTTATTAAATAGTTTTTCAAAAAACAACTAAAATGCTAGAAAAACCAAACTACTAGCTAGAACTCAAACCTAAGACCTTTGGTTAAGCTAAAACAACCCCACACTACTAATTGATCGACACATTTGGTGATTTTAAGGCCTATTATATTTAATCAACAATATAAAATATTTCCTCAGTCTATATTAATAAAACTTTTTTAATTAATTCACTCTTAAAAAATGGATTAATTTAATTAATAACATTACATTTATGAATAACTTATAATATTTTTGTAAAATTATTCTTAATATTTATGAAATTAATAATTTTTTTTTCTTACTTAATTAGTTCTCACGTAATTATTACTCATTTTCCCATTCTAATAAGAAAGAGAAGAATAACTGATTAATTTTTACCGTAGCATTGATTTTTTTCTAAAAACTTATTAATAACTAAGAGTACTTTAAAAATATAGTTAATGCAACAAAAAAATTAGAAAAAGGTCTTGAAGAAAAGGATGAGTAATTTTTTGGAAAAGATCTTGTTGAAAGGAACGGAGGGAGTATATATATATATATAAACTTTACTCTTTTTCAAAATATATTTTTTAAACTTTAATTTAATATTCTTAAACTTTTTTTCTTTTTCAAAATAAATATTTTAAGCTTTTATTTTGTCTTAATCAATTCTTAAAATACATGAATTTATTTAATGGGACATTTTATTAAATTGAGGTTAAGTTCCTGACCGAAAAAATCATTACCCTTAATTCAGAAAAAAAAATCATTACCCTTAACTTACGTTTAATCTTAGTCTTTATATAACTTTTAAATCTTTTCATAATCTATTTTGTGTTTGAAAAAAAAATCAGTAAAAAATAATTATAGATGGACATAAACCTCCAATCAAAACCTACATGGATGCCGTCCAATGAAGTTAAAGAAAAGTTGGTCAATCGTGAAGAATCCATCAAAAGAAAAAGTTGACAAAACCTCATCGGTTCAAATTTGTTTCTTTTCTTAATTCTGTATCAATCCCATCATAGAATTTTGTTTATTTATGAACCAATGAAAAAGAAAACACACAATCACACTCAATAATATTGTTGGAGTAATGATTAAGTCTAATTTGATTATTTGAATATTTTCATTCACACTACTAGAAATAATAGTTTTAATATTGGTTTTAGAAAAAATTACTGTTAATAAAAACACAGAGACATACTCATAAATAACATGAGTTTATTAACATCGGTTTTTTAAAAATCGATGTTAATGAGCTCATGTTAACATTTGTTTTTAAAAAATCGATGTTGTATTTTAACTTAAATTAAAACCCTAAACCCTTTTTGCCCCGAGCTCAATCTCCCAAATTCTTTCACCAGAGTAGCTCACCACTCTCCTCATGAATGTCCTCCTTGGTCACCACCATCACTTGCCATCAACTCTCATTGTCGTCACCACTGTCAGTTGCTGTCATTGCCATCACCTGTCACCACTGTTACCACCGTCACTCTCATTGTTCACCGACGCTTCTTTCAGGTATCATTCTCGCCATTGAGATCTACTTCCCTCCCGCTTCCACCAACTTTCATTTTCTTTTCTTTTCTTTTGAGTTTGTGTTTTAACGTATTCAAAAACAACCGCGAAAGCTGAGCTCGGTACCTAGAACCATTACTAGAAAATAGGATTTTAACATTGGTTATTAAGTACTTTCAACATCAATTATTAACCGATGTTGAAAGTACCAGCATTGAAAGTAATAACATTAACATCGGTTTTACAAAGCTAATGTTAACATAAAAATGACAAACATGGATTTTAAAAAACTGATGTTGTATAATAAGAAATAACAAAAAATGAAAGTGAAATTTACTAAAAATCTGATGTTAAGGTATACCTACAACACCAGTTTAAAAAATTGATGTTAAGGTATACCTACAACATCGGTTTTTAATAAACCTGATGTTAATATATACATACAACACCAATTTTTAGTAAAAACCGATGTTAATTTGTATTGCCCAACATTGGTTTTTACTAAAAATCAATGTTATGTTATGGTAATCAACATCGGTTTTTAGTGAAAATCGATGTTGTTTTTTGCTAACCAACATCTGTTTTTAGTGAAAACCAATAGTCAAAACCAATGTTGATGTTCATCAACATTGCTTTTTACTAAATACCGATGTTGTGAATCCAACTTAACATTGGTTTTTTTGAATAACCGATGTTATTTATTGGATTTTTTTTAATATTTTGTTTGTTTTTCTAACTACCCCAATTTAACCTGTAAATTTGAAACCAAAACCACAACAATAGTTTTCAGACAGTTTTTATAAAAAATTCCATAAACATTTAATATTTACTATGAATTAAAATAATATTTAACGTGCATACATGAAATGAATTGTATAAAATTTAAATTAACTAAACTACAATTCTAAAATGACTTAAAACACTAGCTAATTGTTTAACTTTCAAATAGTATGTCGCCCACTGGATACGAAGCGCCTTAATTCTTTTTGGTTCCAATGGTCTAGCATCATTGAAATACTGCATGATATAATAAAGCATAAGTTAATAACATTCAATAACAATTATAACAAAATGAATTACGTTTGAATTAAACAATTACCGTTTCCCAATTATTCTTGAAACTTCCAAAATTATAGTTGACATCCAGTGCATGACGTAGTACCCGCACTCAGTGCTTCCTTTTTGTGTATTACACTAAATATATTATGAAATTTAGATATTCAATGTTAAGTACAAATTAGTGTACACAGTAATAAAATATAATTAGAAGAATTTAGAAGAAGACGTACTTTAACAATAATCCACCTAGCAACAACCTTGGATTTAGTTTGTGGACTATCGTCAAATCATTTCAAAGCATTGTTCAATGCAAATATGCATGTGTATTGTACAATTAAAATATTGATGTTTCCAACTAATGGTAATGTAAATGTATTGGAAAATATAATTGACCTGTTAATATTCCTTTTAGGTAGTTGTCTGGCCTATTGTGTAAGGAACAAAATCAGATGATAACATTTTCCTTAGGCAAAATGACAACCATTTGCCAATGTGCACTACATAGATTATTTAAATTCATCAGTTCAGTTTAACTTACCCCTTCAAGTAGGCTCCTAAGTACACATCTCTCTTTGAATTCTGCATCCAGTTCTTAATATAACATAACTTTCTGATTCAAATTGTGATTTCCCAGATCTTTATATGGACTGTGGCTCGAGGAATCCATAGACATTGACATTCCCCGCTCGCATACTTGTCTCATTCATAGGCCTATTGTTGTTAAAATAAAGTCAATTATGTATGAGTTTAAAACAATAACTTATCTAATAAACAATAATCTAAAGTGGCTTACAGAATCCACAATAGTATAACAGAGATGCTGAGACATTGACCACCGTGTGTTATTTCAAACATATCTTCATGCTTTATGTACAAGGGGAAGTTATCATTTTGCACCACAAGCATGGTAGCATCCCACATAATCTGCATCGACTTTAGAAAAAGTTATGGGATTGTCAATGTCATCTGATATAATGGATCATCGACATCATGATCCAGGCTATATATAGGTTTCCCCTATCCCGCAGCTCCCTATTTATCCAACATAGTTAATTAACATAATTTAATGAAAATTAACACTTTAATTGGAAAAAAAATCATTTAATGACAGTGAAATACTTGTGTTAGACAAGTGGCCTCAGATATCTTAAGAAGGGGGGGGGTTGAATTAAGATATTCCAAACTATTTCCCCTAATTAAAAATCTATTTCACTTTTTACTCAAGTTATGAATTTCCTTAATAACAATCTTCTTAAATATTAATTCAAATGAAACAATTTGAATATGAATATAAAGAAATAATAAATAAAGGAGATTAAGGGAAGAGAAAATGCAAACTCAGTTTTATACTGGTTCGGTCACACCCTTGTGCCTACGTCCAGTCCCCAAGCAACCCGCTTGAGAGTTCCACTATCTTGTAAATCCCTTTTACAAGTTCTAAACACATAAGGACAATCCTTCCTTTGTGTTTAGAGATCCTTTACAACAAGAGACTCACAATCTCTTAATCCTTTAAAGAATGAGAAGAAGAAGAAGAACAAATCTCTCTAGAAAGAGATGGATTTTACAGATTGAGCACTCAAATAATTCTTTAATGAATTGCAATTGAATTGGCCAAGGAATTCTTAAGAGGATAAAATGAATTTTCTCTTTGAGAGGATAAACACTTGTTGTTCTGAAAATCTCTGAGCAATTTCGTGTTTAAGTCACATATATATAGACCATTGATGGTCATGAATAAAGCCTTTGAAAAGTTGTGACTCTTGAAATTATTTTTCTGAAAATCCTGTCTGGTAATCGATTACAGCGATTGTGTAATCGATTACAGCTTTTAAAAATTTGAATTAAAACGTTTACTAACTGCTGGTAATCGATTACCAAAATTGTGTAATCGATTACACAGTCTAAAATTTCGAATTCAAATTTTTGTAGCTGTTATAAAACGTATTTGGCCACTGGTAATCGATTACATCCTCTGGTAATCGATTACCAGAGAGTAAAACCTTTGAAAAACACTTTTTTAATTTAAATCACTTGGCCAAACCTTTGCTAATTCAATTAGGAATTCCCTTCCTAATATTCTAGTGATCATCTTGATGTTGTGACTTGTAATCTTGAAGTATTGTCTTGAATTTTAATCTTGAAAAGCCCATTTGCATCAATTGCAACACATCATCATGATCATCATCAAAACATCAAAGGCAATTGCATCTACAATCTCCACCTTTTTGATGATGACAATACAATACTTGAAATCAAGATTCAAGCAAGCAACAAACAATTGTATATAGATAAAATGTGCATGCGTTTACTCCCCCTATATTTCGGAATTCATGATCACTTGATTTCTAAGTTTGTTAAGCTTTTTCTTAAGCTTTTTTTTTCTACAACCTTTTCTCCCCCTTTGGCAACATCAAAAAGCCAAAGAACTCGGAAATCAACACAGAGATAACAACGGAGTAGAAAAATATATAAATATCAGAGTATAAAACACAAGAAGCCAAACTCACAAAGAAGAAATAATCAAACCAGAATCCAAATAACTGAAAATGTCAACAACCACAAAACATCCAAGACTGAAATTTAAAAACCACAAGATAAATAAGCAAAGTACTTAGCATAATAATGTAAATTCTAAGAAAGTAAAAGCCAAAATACACGGCTTATAAAAGATAAATAATCATAAACTAAAATCTAAGAAGACGGAGGTGGTGGTGGAAGATCGAAACTCTGACGAATGTATCCGACATCCTCTTCAAGCTGTGTAAGATGAATGTCCATACCGGCAAAGCGTGAATCTAACGATTCGAAGTGGTCACCAACATAAGAATGAAGACCCCGTAATTCGGAGAGGACTTCATTCATGAGTGCGGAATCTTCACGTTGAGGGGGAGGTGAAGGAGTACGTTCATCTTGAGGAGGGAGTGCATCCTTCTTCAGCCATTGTCCATTCCGATCTTTACGATACCCAAAGGAGGTCACTGCACCAGCACCAATTGCAAAAGAACGCTTGACTTGAACAAAGGGTTCATCATCAAGCAGAATTTGAAAATGATGCAAAAACAGAGTAATCAAATATGGATAAGGAAGAGGCGCATTGGGTCGTAATGCCTTATGCATTCGGTACCGAACCAAATGGGCCCAGTCGATCTGACGACCGGTAAGAAAAGCCCACATAAGAATCAAATCCTCCTCAGAGGCTTGTGCTAAATTTGAAGACCGAGGAAGCAAAATTCTAACAATGATATAATGCATGATGCGATTATCAAAAGTTAATGACCCGACCAACAATCTACCGGTCATTTCAGCTTGATCATTGCAGACCATGCGACGAGCATCATGACTCGAATAATCGAATTTCCAGTCATCAACAATGGTGCCCTCAAAAGGTGCACCTTGACTGGGTAAATGAGTCAAAGAAAAGAATAGTGACTGATCAATGACCATAGAAGTACCATGCACTTCAGACATAATAATACCATCCTGAATTTTTAAATTGCAGTAGAAGACCTTTACAAGTTCAGGATAATATGGCAATTTTAATGACATGAAATCAACAAGACCAGAATTTTGAAACACTTGATAACAATCAAACGTTTCATCATTAAAGAATTCTAGAAGAAAACTGAGAACGGTACCGTAGACACTGATCATCGGATGAAAACAGTGTTGATGATCTTGGAGATGACAAAGAAGGAGGAATAGGTGCTGTGGGTGCTCCGGATGGGCCGTGGCGGCGATGGGCAGCAGCGGTAGCGGTGGAGGATGATCCCTTTCTCTTCTTTGATGGCTCTGCCATTTGATGAAGTTTTTCTGGATTTTGATCGGTTGAAGTGAAAGAGGAGTGAAAAAGAGGAAGATTGGGCTTTACGGGACGTGATTTGGTGAAGAATTGAGTGAGAATCGAAGGTTTGAAGTTCTAGGTATGGAGGAAAACGTGGAGGATGCTTTGGCTGCACAGCAGCTCTGATTTCGTGAGTATTTATAGAAGATGACGCATTGTAATCGATTACAGGTATTGGTAATCGATTACAGGCCCAATAAGCCTTCTGGTAATCGATTACAGGATGTTGTAATCGATTACAGACTGCCTGTTCATGTGTAATCGATTACACTGGATGGTAATCGATTACCAGAGCCTATCCTAGGCTAGTTTCTTAAGAGAATATCCATGTTTATGCTCAAATACATCCTATATGACTAATTTTCACTACTAATACACTAAATTCAATCATTCAATTATTATATACACAAAAAATCATAAATTCTATCATAAAAACAAGAATTCAAACAAGATCAAACAAAATCATCTACAATCAAAAGGTAAGAGTAAATCAACCAATCAATCAACCATTCAATCAACCAATCAATCCCTATTTTTCTAAATCTCTTACATCTAAGAGACCTAATTCTCTTCTAATAGAGAAGAACACTTCCTTGGGGAGAGGTTTAGTGAAAATATCAGCAAGTTGATTCTTAGTATCAACAAATTCTAATACACAATCTCCCTTTAGGACATGATCTCTAAGAAAGTGATGTCTAATCTCTATATGTTTAGTTCTAGAGTGTTGAACTGGGTTTTTGGATAGATTTATGGCACTAGTATTATCACACTTAATAGGTATGCGATCAAGAATGATGCCATAGTCAGATAATTGTTGCTTCATCCATAAAATCTGTGCACAACAACTACCGGCAGAGATATACTCCGCTTCAGCAGTAGATAAAGCAACACTGTTTTGTTTCTTACTATGCCATGAGACAAGAGCCGATCCAATAAATTGACAAGTTCCACTTGTACTTTTTCTATTAGTTTTAGATCCGGAAAAATCAGAATCAGAATATCCTATTAAGTTACATGTTGAATTCTTAGGATACCATAATCCTAAATTGATTGTTCCTAATAGATATCTCATGATTCTCTTTACTGCACTTAAATGTGATTGTTTGGGGTTGGATTGAAACCTAGCACACATGCATACACTAAACATAATATCAGGTCTACTAGCAGATAAATAAAGAAGAGATCCGATCATACCTCGATATTGTTTTATGTCTATAGACTGACCAGATTCATCTTTATCTAAGTAACAATTAGTGCTCATCGGTGTAGACATGTGTTTTGCACTATCCATCCCAAATCTTTTGATCAATTCCTTGCAGTATTTGGATTGATTGATGAATATACCTTCTTGAGTTTGCTTGATTTGTAATCCCAGAAAGTACTTTAGTTCTCCCATCATTGACATTTCAAATTCACTTTGCATATCAAGGGAAAACTCCTTGCACAAAGAATCATTAGTGGATCCAAAAATTATATCATCAACATATATTTGAACCAACAAAATATCATTATGCTTTCTCTTTATGAACAATGTGGTATCCACTTTACCTCTGGAGAAATCTTTTTCTAGAAGAAAATTGCTTAATCGTTCATACCATGCCCTAGGGGCTTGTTTCAAACCATAAAGAGCCTTTTGTAATTTATAAACATGGTTTGGTTTATCAGGAATTTCAAAACCAGGGGGTTGTTCAACATATACCTCTTCTTGAATTAAGCCATTTAGAAAGGCACTCTTAACATCCATTTGATAAAGTTTAAAATTCATTATGGATGCATATGCCAATAGCATTCTAATGGCTTCTAATCTTGCAACAGGAGCATATGTTTCTTCATAGTCTATTCCTTCTTCTTGATTATACCCTTTTGCTACTAACCTGGCTTTATTTCTAATAATTATACCATGTTCATCTAATTTATTTCTAAAAACCCATTTTGTTCCTATGATAGGATAATTTTCAGGTTTTTCTACTAATTTCCACACATTATTTCTTTCAAATTGGTTTAATTCTTCATGCATGGCAATGATCCAATTATCATATATTATGGCTTATTTTATATTTTTAGGTTCAATCATGGATACAAAAGCCATATTATTGCATAAATCTTTAAGAGAGTGTCTAGTTGTTACCCCTTTTGAGATATCACCAATAATGTTGTCGAGGGGATGATCTCTTGAAGCTTTCCATTCTCTTGGAAGTTCATCATTGGATTTGACTTCTTCTGGAGGATCTTCATTGTTTCCTTTATCATTTCCTTTGGAATTTTGTTCATGAATGTTCATATGTTCTAAAGAATCTGCAATGTCATCTAGCATATTCTTTCTTGACAATATAGCATTAGATTCATCAAAGGTAACATGAATGGATTCCTCGATATTCATAGTTCTCTTATTATATATCCTATATGCTTTGCTTTGTAATGAATATCCAAGAAAAATGCCTTCATCAGATTTTGCATCGAATTTTCCTAGATTATCTTTACCATTATTAAGTACAAAGCACTTGCAACCAAAAACATGTAGATGAGAGATATTAGGTTTTCTACCATTAAATAACTCATATGGGGTTTTCTTTAAAATAGGTCTTATCAAGGCCCTATTCATGATGTAACATGCAGTATTGACAGCTTCAGCCCAAAAATACTTTGGAAGAGAGGCATCATTTAATAAAGTTCTTGCAATTTCTTCCAATGACCTATTTTTCCTCTCAACAACTCCATTTTGTTGAGGGGTTCTTGGTGCAGAAAAATTGTGTTCAATACCATGTTCATCACAAAATAATTCAAAATCTTTATTTTCAAATTCACCCCCATGATCACTTCTAATGGATGCAATCTTGAGATTTTTCTTGTTTTGTATGACTTTAGCAAGTTTCCTAAATGCTTGGAATGAATCACTTTTATGTGTAATAAATAATGTCCAAGTATATCTAGAGAAATCATCAACTATAACTAGAGCATAGTAATTTCCTCCAAAACTCATGGTTCTAGATGGACCAAATAGATCCATATGCAATAACTGTAATGGTCGAGTGGTTGAAACAACATTTTTAGGTTTGAATGAGACTCTTGTTTGTTTTCCCTTTTGACATGCATCGCATAGTTTATCTTTTTCAAATTTCAATTTAGGCAAACCAACTACTAAATCTTTTGAAATTAACTTATTTAAGTGATCCATGTTTATGTGAGCAATTCTTTTATGCCATAACCATGGATCATCATCTTTACTAAGAAAACAATGATTGTTTTCTTGTTTTATGCTTAAGTCTATCATGTAAACATTATTGACTCTATGTCCTACATACTTTATATTAATGTCATGCTTATGTTCTATAAGACATTTCTGAGAATCAAATGATACTAGATAGCCTTTGTCACATAGTTGACTAACGCTAAGCAGGCTGTGCTTAAGGCCTTCAACAAGTAGAACATTTTCAATGGAGTTTGAAGAATTTGTACCTATTTTACCCACTCCAAGAATTCTACCTTTGTTGCTGTCACCATATGTTACATGCCCGCTTTTCTTTGGAGATATATGTATAAAATTTGATGCATCTCCAGTCATATGTTTTGAGCATCCGCTATCTATGTACCACTTCTTTCTCAAAGATACCTGCATAATCAAGTTTTTGACTTAGGTACCCAAATTTTATTGGGTCCTTGCATGTTAGTATAAACTGAGGATCCTTTTGGGACCCATATCATTTTAATGTTACTGTAATTTTTCTTGAAGTAGCAAGTTGATATACCATGTCCTCTTCTTCCACAGTAAAAATAAGTGATAGAATTAGAATTACATTTTTGTGTGGAAGTGGAAAAGTTTTTATGAGCCTTTTGTTGTTTTTCAGATTTATACCCTAGTCCATTTTTATTAGACACATATCTTTGTTTACTTAATATAACATCTAAATTATTTCTACTATATGAAAATTTTGCAAGTGAATTTTTCAACTCTTTAATTTCTTTTACATATTTATCACAACAACTACAAGAATCTGTTATTTTCTTGTCATTAATAGTGGAGATATTAACTTTTTCATTTGTTTTAGAGATTGAGACTTCATTTCTAAGAAGATCTAATTCTTTGTTTAATTTCGAAATTTCATTTTCTAAATTTGAAATTGTTTTCTTTGATGATGAAACTAATTTTGCAAGTTTAATTGATTCTTTATGCAAATCAGCAAATGCATCTTGCAATTCATCAAAAGAAATAGATAAGTTGTTTGAAGATGTTACCTCTTCATTACTTTCGTAACTTTTGGCCATAAGGCAGAGATTTATCTCTTCATTTTCAGAATCTTCAGAGGATTCCAAATCATTTTCATCCCATGTGATGTATGCTTTCTTCAGTTTCTTTTCACTATGATTTTTCTTTTCAGATTTTTCCATCTTTTTCTTGAAGATGGGACAATCAACCCTCAGATGTCCAGGTTGATTGCATTCAAAGCATTTTAGAGTAGAGGATGAATTTTCTGTCCTTCTCTTTGATTTAAAATTTGGTCACCTCTGATTTCCTCTTACTTTAAGAAACTTGTTGAATCTTTTTACAAAAGACTTAGATCATCATCATCATCTGGATCATTATCCTGATCACTTTCTTCTTGAATTGAGGATGATGCTTTAAGAGCAATTCCTTTCTTTTTCTTGTCATTCTCTTCATTTTGGTGCAATCTCAATAGTTCCATCTCGTGTTCCTGCAACTTTCCAAATAAAGTGGCAAGAGACATGTTAGACAAATCTCTTGATTCAGAAATGGCCGTTACTTTGGGTTGCCATTCTCTACTTAAACATCTTAACACCTTGTTTATAAGATCCTCATTTTGAAATTCTTTGCCTAAGGCTGCTAGATGATTTACTATATGTGTAAATCTCTTTTGCATACTCTGAATATTTTCATTTACATTCATTCTAAATAATTCATACTCATGAGTTAGTGCATTTATCCTAGATCTTTTAACATTTGTAGTTCCTTCATGTGTTAATCGAAGAGTGTCCCACATTTCCTTAGCACTCTTACAATTTGAAACCCTGAAATATTCATCCATTCCTAGGGCAGATGTTATTATGTTTTTGGCTTTTAAGTTGTATTGTACTCGTTTTCTATCCTCTTTAGACCATCTATCTCTAGGTTTTTCTATGGTTATGCTTTCACTTGATGAACTACCATCTATTGAAACTCTTTCTACTGTGGTGGGTATATAAGGCCCTATTTCTATGGCTTCCCAGATATTTAGATCTATTGCCTCGATAAAAATTTGCATTCGGGTTTTCTAGTAGTGGTAACCCTCTCCATTAAAGATTGGAGGTCTATTGATAGAATTCCCTTCTGGAAATAAGGAATTTGCTGAGGCCATCTTTTTCTTGAAGCTTCTAAACTTTATACAAGAATGAAGCTCTGATACCACTTGTTAGACAAGTGGCCTCAAATATCTTAAGAAGGGGGGGGGGGGGGGTTGAATTAAGATATTCCAAACTATTTCCCCTAATTAAAAATCTATTTCACTTTTTACTCAAGTTATGAATTCCCTTAATAACAATCTTCTTAAATATTAATTCAAATGAAACAATTTGAATATGAATATAAAGCAATAATAAATAAAGGAGATTAAGGGAAGAGAAAATGCAAACTCAGTTTTATACTGGTTCGGCCACACCCTTGTGCCTACGTCCAGTCCCCAAGCAACCCGCTTGAGAGTTCCACTATCTTGTAAATCCCTTTTACAAGTTCTAAACACACAAGGACAATCCTTCCTTTGTGTTTAGAGATCCTTTACAACAAGAGACTCACAGTCTCTTAATCCCTTAAAGAATGAGAAGAAGAAGAAGAACAAATCTCTCTAGAAAGAGATGGATTTTACAGATTGAGCACTCAAATAATTCCTTAATGAATTGCAATTGAATTGGCCAAGGAATTCTTAAGAGGATAAAATGAATTTGCTCTTTGAGAGGATAAACACTTGTTGTTCTGAAAATCTCTGAGCAATTTCGTGTTTAAGTCACATATATATAGACCATTGATGGTCATGAATAAAGCCTTTGAAAAGTTGTGACTCTTAAAATTATTTTTCTGAAAATCCTGTCTGGTAATCGATTACAGCGATTGTGTAATCGATTACAGCTTTTAAAAATTTGAATTAAAACGTTTACTAACTGCTGGTAATCGATTACCAAAATTGTGTAATCGATTACACAGTCTAAAATTTCGAATTCAAATTTTTGTAGCTGTTATAAAACGTATTTGGCCACTGGTAATCGATTACATCCTCTGGTAATCGATTACCAGAGAGTAAAACCTTTGAAAAACACTTTTTTAATTTAAATCACTTGGCCAAACCTTTGCTAATTCAATTAGGAATTCCCTTCCTAATATTCTAGTGATCATCTTGATGTTGTGACTTGTAATCTTGAAGTATTGTCTTGAATTTTAATCATGAAAAGCCCATTTGCATCAATTGCAACACATCATCATGATCATCATCAAAACATCAAAGGCAATTGCATCTACAACTTGTTCTAAGAAACACTTAACAAGATGCGTTAGCCAAGAAACGAAGGTGTTAAGTGCCTGTCCCATTAACTAAATCTCTTTAATGGGTACAAGAATGTGAGCATTTGCATCTCGAACTTCCTCAACACCAACCTTGACTTGATCATTGGCCAAAAGGATGTTATGAACGGTGGTCAACCCCTCATAAGGTCTTCCAATTCCAACTAGACGGGGAGGATTTTCTTCGATGTACAATCCTTTGTGCTGACACGAGCAGCTAAAGGACCAACCTCAGGCTCAGGAGGCAAAGTGAGTCCCTATGATTTGCATTTGCGATTGAAACTAGATTGCATCTGGCTGAAGGACAACGTTAGCTGTCGAGTCACTTTTTCTGTGATTGACTCCTCTAGCTGGTCCCTGATTTTTTGTGTCAGCTGCTCCAGGTCTTTGGAAGCCATGGACGAAGATGTGCGGGAGGTTTTTGGAACCAGCCCAAAGTATTGTTTAATCATGACAATAGCTCCAACAACATGAACACGACTAGGGTGTTATGCTCGCCCAATGGCTGCAGTCAGCACATTCTGACGTCCATGGGTGACAAAGCTTCCTTGTGAGGCCTGCTCCTCCAAGGAATCCTGTAACGAACACATTTATTTGGAGTGAATAGGCAATTTAGTCCCTGACATTGTACCATTTTGCATATTAGTCCCTAAATTAATGTTAAATGCAAAATAGTCCCTATCTTTGCATAAGTGTTGCAAAATAGTCCTTTTGTTAAATTTTAAAGTAACACTGTTAGTGAGGTCAATTTTAGTGCCACGTGGACTGTCTAACGTGGCACTAAAGGATGATGTGGCATGGCACGTGGACGTGCCTCTTAAAACATGCCACGTCATTTGATGATAACAAAACGAGTAAATAGGAAATTTAGTCCTTGACTTTGTACCCTTGTTGCATATTAGTCCCTAACTTAATGAAAAATCCATAATAGTCCATTTCTTTGCATAAGTGTTGCAAAATAGTCCTTTCGTTAAATTTTAAAGTAACGCTGTTAGTGAGGTCAATTTTAGTGCTACGTCATTTGATGATGATAGAATGAGTGGCTTCTTCAAATCTGATGGTTCTGAATCAATTGAGACACATATAAGAAAAAGAACCTACACACACTTGCACAAATAAAAAGAACCAAAAATCCACAGCAACAACCTTATCTCTACAGTTGTCAACACCAATGGGCGAGGTCTGCATAACCATTCTCTTTTCCTCTTTTATTTTTTTCTTCAATTACCATCAATGTATCAATCCAGGTTCTGATTTTTTTTTTGTTCTGAATAGGAAGAGAAAAAACCAAAGGAAAAGAAAGTGGAGGAGAAAAAAGTAAAGGAAGAAGAAAAGAAAGAAGAAGAGAAAAAACCAAAGGAATCAAAAGATGACAAGGAATCCAAGGAGGAATTTGCGCCGCCAGAAATCGTGCAAGGCACAACCTTCACAATGCATGAACACTTTAAGCACGATTTCTGGCATCTTTTGAGTTAGGGACTATTTTGCAACACTTATGCAAAGATAGAGACTATTTTGGATTTTTCATTAAGTTAGGGACTAATATGCAATATGGGTACAAAGTCAGGGACTAAATTGCCTATTTACTCGTTTTGTTATCATCAAATGACATGGCATCTTTTAAGCGGAACATCCACGTGCCATGCCATGTCATCCTTTAGTGCCACGTTGGATAGTTCACGTGGCACTGAAATTGACCTCACTAACAGCGTTACTTTAAAATTTAACGGAAGGACTATTTTGCAACACTTATGCAAAGATAGGGACTATTTTGGATTTAACATTAAGTTAGGGACTAATATACAAAATGGGTACAATGTCAGGGACTAAATTGACTATTCACTCCATTTATTTGTTTACTCAATCAAACAATAAATATAAATAACGACAATTGACAAGTGTAAACTTACAATCTTGTCAGCAATTTTCTTTGCTACCTCAGACGTCATTTGACCAGATTTCTTGGTGTGAGCCATCTTCCACTTTACGTGTCGTTTGATGGGAGATGGAGGATCAATGACAATGTCAGTGCTTTTGGATTGAGCTACTTCCTCCAATTGTTTCTTTTTCTTCTCCTCCATCAACTTGTTTTTTAGATATTCATAACCCCCACGAGACAACACGTGAGAGGCAATGTTTTGTTTCTGAATGACTTATGCCTTCTTTCGCACTTAAAAATTATACATTACCCAAAATTATTATGTTTGACAATAATACGTAAATTTAAAGTTTTAAACAATCAAAATCACAAACTTACCTCTCAAGAAAGGTCTCTACGACTCTGACAAAATTGGGTCCACTTCTCCTTGCTGATGTCGTACTTTTGACATACAGTGTCATTGACACCATCCTTGTCGACTGTAAGTGTTCATTTTGACATTAAATCAGACTTAAACTGTCTCCATTGCTCACTCATAGTCTGAAGTATTTTCTTTTTCGTCCTCAAATAAGATGCTTCAGGGATATCAAATTCATCATCACAAACGAATATTACATTTTATTGTTAGTAAATTACAATTTTATTGTTAATGAACAACATCCAACATTTAACTAAAATACATGAATATCCTCCCATATCAAGTCCTTCTGAGTAGCAGGGACTTGTTTCCAATTTTCGTATGTCACATCCACCTTATCTCGAGCGACGATCCCCAAATATGTCCTTAACTTTTTTGTGGGGACTGTTGGCTTTCCCGGTCGTAGGATCCATATGGACCAGGGGTCTCTCTACCCCAACTAGTCTAGTAGCCAATGATCTCAGGCGTGCTGCTTTTCTTGTCCGCTTCAAGGTAAAAGGGGAATGTGATACTGCATCAATAGGAGGAGGAGGAGAGCTGGGTTGTGTAGCCATTTGCCTGTAAAGAAAAAAACATTAATTTTCAAGATGATCACAAAACTATATTGTGTTATGTAATTGAATGGACTAAAATGAAGTACATAATAAAAAAAATTACAGTAGACGATGTTAATTAATTCTCCTTCATCATGATCCTTACAATTTGCATGAACGTCGTCAACTTCTTCTCTGACAATGTTAGGTGAGATTTGTGTGGACAAAGGACTGACATAAGTATGAATGAGTGAATCATCATCTTCATCATTAACACCAATTGTTTTCCCATGTAGAACCACTGACCACCTTTCATCATAAGGGTCTTGAACATAAAATACATGTTTAGCTTGTTCTGCCATGATGAAAGGGTCATTCTGGTAAGTGAGTTTCTTAAGATCCACCAAAGTAAATCCTATATTATCGGTCCGCACACTGACATTGTCGTCAACCCACTTACATTTGAAAACAGAGACAATGAATTTTACATAGTTAAGCTCCCAGATTTCTTCAATGAAACCAAAGTAAGGGATGGAAGCTACACGAGATTATCATCAAGTACACTCGCAAAGTGTTGAGATCCAACCCTTAGACTAACCCCACTGTTTTGCATTGTACTTTTCTCGTCTTGTGCTTTTGTATAGAAAGAATACTTGTTTATATCATATACTTGACAAGTTATAACATTTCTTTAAGGCCAATCTGCTAGCTTTCTTAACATTTCAGATGCATTATTGTCACCAAAAATTGTATCTTTAAACCAATTTAGGAAAGTCTTATTATGCTCTTTCAACACCCTGTTCTTCGACATTTTTGGATTACTTTCCTTCACTAAACCTTCATGACAAAGTATGTATGACAAAACTTCATTATTGTTATTCAATACATACAAATGAGCTTGTTGTAAATCTTCTACACTTGGAGTGATAACATGCAGTCCTCTTGAACCTTTACCTCCCACTCTTTCATCATGCCGAGACTTGGGAAGCCCAACAGGTTTTTCCTTTTCAATGTACGCTAAACAAAACTCAATAGCTTCTTCTACAATGTACCTTTCAACAATAGATGTTTCTAGATGGTGTAGATTCTTTATATACCCTTTTAAGATCTTCATGTATCGCTCAATCGGGTACATCCACTGCAAATAAATAGGACCACAACATTTGATTTCTCTGACCAGATGAACAACTAAGTGAACCATGATATCGAATAAAGTAGGAAGAAAATACATCTCCAACTGACATAATATAATGGTAGCCTCGTTTTCCAGCTCATCTAACTTGACAAGATCAAGGACTTTGCTACATATGACATTAAAGAATAAGCACAACCAAGTTATGGCAAGCCTGACTTTGTTAGGAAAAATGTCTCGTATGGCCATGGCTAACAATTGTTGCATCAAGATGTGGCAATCGTGAGACTTTAAGCCTACTAACTTTAGATCTTTCAATTGCACAAGGCTCTTAATATTTGAAGAGTATCCTTATGGGACTTTGACACGACGCAAACACTGACAAAAACTCATATTCTCCTTTCTGGACAAAGTATGAGAAGCTGAAGGTAAGTATATTTTCTTACCATCAGACCTTGGATGTAACTAGGCTCATATACCCATCTCAGCTAGATCTTGACTAGTATTCAAACCATCTTTCGTCTTGCCTTGAATGTTAAGGAGCGTCCCAATGACACTATCACAAACATTTTTTCTCTACATGCATAACATCGATACAATGTCTAACATCTAGATCAGACCAATAGGGAAGATCAAACAAAATAGACCTTTTCTTCCATATGCAACTCTTACTTTTATCCTTCTTTTGAGTCTTTCCAAAAATAGTATTCAAGTGTTCAACCAGCTCAAAAACTTGCTGACCAGTTAATGGTATCGACGCACTTTCATGCTTTTGACTTCCATTAGGAGCTTTTTTTAGTTGCGGGTAAGGGTGATAAGGTGTCAAAAAATGTCGATGCCTAGTGTATATTGTTTTTCTACCATGTTTCAGTTGCACGTAGCTTGTGTCTTCTTCACAGATAGGGCATGCACAATGGCACTTAACATTGTATCCACTCAAATTCATGTATGCTGGAATGTCATTAATGGTACAAAAAAGCATTGCACGCAAATCGAAGGTCACATTTTGAAACCCATCAAACACTGAAATCCCCTCATCCCACAACTTTCTCAAGTCATCAATCAAGGGACTGAGATAAACATCAATGCCATTCCTTGGCTATCTTGGGCCCGATATCATCATAGACAACATCATGTATTTTCACTTCATGCACAACCATGGAGGCAAGTTGTAAATAACTAGCAAAATTGGCCACAAGTTGTGTTAAGTGCTTAAACTGCCAAATGGGTTCATTCCATTAGTGGCAAGTCCAAGCCTAAGATTTATTGCTCATCTAGTCGACTTCTTTCGGAAGTAAATTGCAAGATCTGTTCCATGCCTTCCTCATATGCAAGGCTCATCCAAATTAGATCCATCTAATTACTTACTTCGTGATGCTAACAAAGTTATTCAATGCATGAAGATCTCACTTGTTTCATTAAAGGTGTGGTCCTATCCCATTCAAGAAAAAATATTTTTATGGTAGATTCATAGCTCATGGTTAAGTATCTTTTGTCAAATTTTATGAAATTTTGGCAGCATTTTGCGTTGATCTTCAATTACACGATATGAAAGCGGTAAGATTACTTCACCGATAATCAAGTATGCACTCAGAAAACAACTAGAAATGCAATGTACCAAAATTTCATCAAATTCAACAAAATAGTCTTAACCTTAACACATGAATCTACCATAAAAATATGACTCTTCCCAAACTGTCCAAACAGACAATTCAAGATTCAATACAACAATTAATGCAAACTGTCCACAAGAATCATTGTATTCAATCTCAAACGAGAATCTAAGGTTCACTCATGATGAAGATTACTTGTATAGCATATATCAATTCTCATTTATCGCAGTGAACAAGTAATAAAAACATTGGTAATAGACAAGAGCAGCAAAAGTTTACAAAATACATTTGTACCTGTGAAGATGAGCAGCACGGTCCAAAAACAGAGCAACAATTCAATAAAGAACTCAATCACCACCTACGTCAATCATCATTCCCAAAAACATTAGATATAAAACTTCCCTGATGCAGCCAACACAAGTTTACAACATTGGTAATAGATAAGAGCATCTAAAGTTTACAAAATACATTTGTACCTATGATGATGAGCAGCACGATCCAAAAATAGAGCAACAACCGAATAAAGAACTCAATCACCACCTACATCAATCATCATTCCCAAAACCATTAGATATAAAACTTCCCTGACGCAGCCAACACAAGTTTACAAAATTGGTAACAGACAAGAGCATAAAAAACATTGGTAACAAACAAGAGCATAAAAAGTTTATAAAATACATTTGTACCTATGATGATAAGCAGACGTTCCAAAAACAAATCAGAAATCCAATAAATAACTCAATAATCACCTACATCAATCATCATTCCCAAAAACATTAGATATAAAACTTCCTCGATGCAGCCAACACAAGTTTGCAAAATTGGTAACAAACAAGAGCATCAACAACATTGGTAACAGACAAGAGCATCAAAAGTTTACAAAAATACATTTGTACCTATAATGATGAGCAGCACGATCGAAAAATAGAGAATCAATCCAATAAAGAACTTAATCACCACCTACATCAATTATCATTCCAAAAAACTTTAGATATAAAACTTCCTCGATGCAGCCAGCATAGTCCAAAACCACCATGATCCAGAATCCCTGACTTTATACAAGTAAATAACATAATACCAAAGGCAAAGAGCAACTAATTGTCTAGTTGAAGACATTAAGTTCTTTACTACCATTGAATTACAAGTTTCAAACAACAAAAAATGGAGACAAGGAATTAAACCAACCAAATTTCATGAATACACAATGGAAAATACCTATTCACATTCATTTCAATCTTGCAAGACCAAAAGCCTCCTTCTGGCTCAAATAACTTTGAATTTGCAATAAATGAAAAATGTATACAGCATCTATAGAGCAAAACCACATTATATTTCCTATTATCACTATCTAATATTACATCAAAAGAGTATCTAATTTGTTTAAAGTGATACAAGATTCAAGTACAATTGCCATACTTTTCATACATATGATACAATCAACATAATTCTCTTAAAAAATGCTCTCTAACATATAAAATTTAAGGAAAATGAGCTGCATACCCTATTACTATGGTCATATTTTATGCAACCAATGCTACAAGCTTTACAAATCTTATTTCTGAAAAGATTCTCTACGGTCTTACCAACTATTTCAACTTGCATATCCTAACACCCACCCAACAAAACCATTATCCTAAAATTATTCTAACTTCCATATCCTTAGTTAACAAACCATTATCTTGAAAAGGTATTGAGTACTATTACAGAAGGAAATTTGCATACATCATGCTCATAAAACAATTTGCTAGAAGATCAAAGTATCATAAAAAGGCCTACAACAACAAAAAAGAAACCCCATTTCTCAATTTTCAGCAAGTTCAACTTGAACATAAGTCTGATAGTATAAATCCAAATGCAGACTAGCTACCATAGACACTATAGAGGAGGTAAGAGGACTGAAATTCTTATGTCATAAGTTCGTATAACCTTACATAGTTACCCCTTTTCATATCATGAAGCGAACCTAGAACTTGCTTCCCTCTATACCCCATGTCACCCTAAAACAATGCAATGCAACATTCTAGTTCACAAACTCAACTAACAACAACAGAAAAATTGAAGCCGAAGAAAGGAAATTCACCCTTGGCGATTAAGCCAAATAATGTCCGCGAGTGGAGGAGTTGAGACACAAGGGTGGGCACGAACCATCAGTGGGTTACGAAGAAAAGGGAGACACCATCAGTGGATTATGAAAACAAGGGCGACATCGTGAGTTGCGACGAAGGGAAGATGAGGGCAACACCAGAGCTGCGACAGAGAAGAAGAGGGCACGAGACAAAGTGAGTGACTTAGGGCGTAGATGTAATAATATTTTTGAAAATTGAGTTTGTTAACATTGGTTTTCACTAACAACCAATGTTAACTTGTTTTTTTTTATAAAAAAAATGATGTTAACTTATCAGTTTAACAACATCGGTTAAAAATCGATGTTAACTAAATGATGTTAATGATAACATCAATTTTTTGAAAAAACCCGATGTTAACTTATCATTTCTCGACATCGGGTTTTCAAAAAACCAATGTTAAACTAAGTGCATTAACATCAGTTGTTGAAAAACCTATGTTAACAAACATTATTTACAACTATGCCATCACATTTTTGTTAGCATCGGTTTTTTATAAAACCGATGTTAACATAGCGATGTTAAATCTACATTTTGTAGTAGTGAACCTTTGTTCACATGAATTTCATTTTCTTTGTCTCTTTCTTTTGAGTTTGCATTTTATGAATTTAGTTTTAAATCCACGACATGAGCTAATGTAAGATCCTTCACATCCATGACCTCAAGAACTGACTTTGGTGTAGCTCCTAAAATTCATCAGCTAAATAACATCAGATAAGAGTCAATATACAATTCCATCCTTAAATGTGGCAACCTATGTTGATTTATCCCTTCAAAGTTTATGTGTATATAACTTAATTTCCGAATCTATGAATGTCCTTAAGATTATTTTTCTCAAGAAGCTAATGAGTGGTTTTTCTCGAGAATGAGAACCATAGTTTTTATGAATGTCCTTATGATTGCATGAACCATAGTTTTTATTTTTCTTTTCTTGATTATTTCTTTGAGTGATGCAATTTTTGTGCAAGGCATACTTATTAGGAGGAGGGGACCCCACTAAATTACGAGAGTTGACATGGTGATCAATTACGTGTGAGAGGGAAAAGTAAAAATTGAAAGTTGGGAACAAGGTTTGAAAATAAGTCCTTGCCCAAATATATTAGGAAAAAAATAGTCATCAAGTTAGCTTAGCTATATGCTTGTCAGAATTACTGGAGGTTGGAATCTCGTTGTAAGATTTCAATGCAATTCGCAACAAGAGCAGGAAAAAACCTAAAAGAGTTTACATTTTTCACATTTTTATACAATTATTTAATTACCTATATGTACACATGTAATTGGGGTACATTGAATGTAATGTTGGAGATTTCAGGTAGAGAATAGAGAAAAATAATCTTAAGGACAGTCATTTGACAGGTTTCAAGTCATTTTAAGTCCTCATTTTTTAATTTCTTCCTTAAAAGTGGAAAATTGTGTTGATTTGGTAATTAAAAGTTTACATGTAGATAACAATGTAATTCCAAAATCTGTCTATTTTATGACAACTTTTAGTACTCATATTTGGTCGACTTCACGAAAGAAGACTTGTTTGTCTTGAAATTTGCAAATTTGAGAAATAAATTATGTATACATGCATATTTTTAGGTACTAAATCAACAAAGGTTACCACTTTTGAAGACAATTATGTATTTACCCATAATATAATAAGGAAGACATTGAGGGAATGAGGCTGATTTTTAAAGGCACATGAAAATGATATGATCATTATTATTAGATTAATGGAAACATTGTACATCTCAGCTCCAAAATATTGGCTTATTTCGTATACCTTGTATTCTTCACTTTTAAGGGTTGTCTCCTTTACAAGCTAATTAATGTTTTCCTTGGCTTATGTGTTTAACACAAATTTGAGGTTGTTTCTTTTTCTTTTCTTTAGGCATTTATTGCAGTTATTTAAGGCATTTTGTAAGTTGTAACTATAGACCCTTTGAAATTTGTAATCTATATATTCTAACTTTTGGTGTTGGAATTTTGTTAGTAACCCTTTTATCTTTTGTTGTTATGTGAATTAGATTATTAGAATAGATTGAATTAGGTAGCCTTTAGGATTTATCATATCCTCTAGTTAAGTTGTTGGTAAACATTCAAAGTTAACATGATTCATAGTGGCAACATTGTGACAAGATATCTAGTCTCTATATCCTCAATGAACTTAGCTATTGTTGTTATGTCCTCTTAGATCTTAAATTACAGTGCAAAGGTGTTCTCACTTCCAAAAAATAAAAAGTTCCAATGGATTGAGATTTAATTGGGGCTGGTTGACAAATTAGTTATTAGAACTGACTTGGTGAGCCCATCATATGTTGTGACCTTTGGCATTTACTATTGCACTACTAAAAGTGTAGTACTGTTCATTAACTACCCACCACTCACATTTATTGGTGGGTGGTGGCATGCTACTAAGCTCACATATACAGTCTTTAAATTCATCCACTCCCACATTCACTGCTTTATTCATCGACTAATGTGCCTCTTAGACACCAAAACAAACACAAGAGAAAGAGAGATAGAGAAATCGAACATTACATACCTGCAAATGGCTTTTGGCATGAGCTAATTTGAGATCCTTCATATCCATGACCTCAAGAACTGACTTTGGTGCAACTCCTAAAAATCATCAGCTAAATAACATTAGCTTATGTATTATGTTAGTATTTTTAAAGGTTTTTCTATTAACATGTTCAATGTAAATTTGTAGGCACTTTTCATTTTGTTGTTTGCATCGTGATCATATTCATTGTTGGAGACTGTTAGTGAGCATTATCACAGGTACAAATATCTTTCATACTTTTGTTAGGCTGTTTTTTCATATGAGTCCTTTTTTACCTTGTTTTATGTGATTAATGTTCATCATGAGTAAACCTTAGATTCCCGTTTGAGATTGAATACAATGATTCTTATGAACAGTTTGTATTAATCGTTGTATTGAAACTTGAATTGTTCATTTGGAAAGTTTGGGAAAAGTCATATTTTTATAGTACATCATGCGTAAAGGTTAAGTTTATTTTCTTAAAATTGATGAAATTTCAGTACAATGCATTTCTCTTTGTTCTTTGAGTGCATACTTGATTGTCTTGGAATTAATCTCACCGCTTACATGTCGTGTACTTGGAGATCAATGCGAAATGCTGCCGAAATTTCATCAAATTTAAGAAAAGATACTTAACCTTGACGCATGAATCTACTATAAAAAATGTCTTACTAAATGGGATAGGGCCACACCTTTAATGAAAAAGTGAGCTTTTCATGCATTGAAAAACTTTGTGAGTATCATAGAGTTATTAATTAGATGGATTGAATTTGGATGAATGCAAGTCGCATGAGCCCTGTGTGTGAGGAAGGCGTGGAACAATTCTTCGAATTATCCCGCGAAAGAAGTCGGCCTTATAAGGATGGAAAATATTTTTGTCCTTGTATAAACTGTTTGAACAGGAGACGACAAGTACTTGACGACATATGAGAACATCTACTGTGTGATGGGATTAAGAAAAGTTATAAAATGTAGATATGGCATGGTGAATTGACAGACATGAAGAGGGAGTCCCAATCTGAACCGTTTGATGTAGAAATAGGAGATTGCTTAGAGGATATGATTCGTGATCTTGGACAAGAGTCTTTTTAGCAAGTACATGCCCCTATGTATGATACATTGCAAAGTGATTTGAATAAGCCTTTCTATCTGGGGTGCAACAAGTCGTTGACGCTATTGTCAACGGTGTTAAGTCTGGTTAATGTGAAGGCCAGATATGGGTGGAGTGACAAAAGTTTCAGTTCACTGCTTCAAGTAATGCATGATATGCTGTTGGACAAGTGGCCTCAATAACTTAAGAGAGGGGCTGAATTAAGTTTTAAAATTTTCGACTAACAATATTTTTAATCCCCTTTTAAATGATATATGATAGGCTCAAAATGTAGAAGAAGAAGCAACAATTAAGTTAATTAATATTCTTTAAACGTGCAAGAAAAAATCAGTTGCAATAAAATAAATGAGATAAGGGAAGGGAGAATTGTAAATTCGATTTATACAGGTTCGGCCATTTCCCGTGCCTACGTCCAGTCCTCAAGCGACCCACATGAGATTTTTCACTATGTCTGTAAATCCTTTACAGTCTTTGAACATGTTAGTCGTCTTATACGACTAACTTTTGTATAGAAATTTTTTATAAAATGTATATGTTTTCCCTAATTTATGGATCTTTTTCTAGGATTGTAAATAAATTTTTCTTTGTTTTTATCTGTGCTCAGTAGAAGCCTTGTGTATGGAATTAATGTCAATTTCTCTTCAATTTCAGGCAAAAAGGAGTTATTTTAAAAAAGTGCTAAAGTTGATGTCTCGCTAAGCAAGCTCAATGCGCTTAGCGAGTGTCATCCGATAAGCAAGGTATCAACGCGCTTAACGGATAGGAGAAATCTAGAAGGAAATCGATCACGTAGGCACGCGCTCAATGCATCATCAGCTCGCTTAGCGAGTCGTTTGTCACCTTCCAGGCTTAGCGCGAGTTTGGCATTGAGTGGAAATTCACTTACTCGTGCTAACCACGACGTCGAGGTCAATGAGCCCTTTTTAAGCCTGGAATAGCAGGAAAAAATAAAGAGAGAGCGCTGAATAGCCGTAAGAGCTTGAAGAGTGAAATTCACAGAGGCAAAGAACAAAGCAAAGAAGCCAAGTTTTGATCTTTTAGGAAGATTTGTGAGTTTTTGAGTGATTGTGAGATTCTTAGAGGTAGAGGAGACATCCCCACTCCTTTGTAAGCAAGCAATTTCTCTTAATTCCTCTTCTTCATTGTAAAAGGAGCTTCCTTGCTATGGAAGGCTAAATCCTTAGTTGGGAATTCTTGCTGAGTAATTGATGTAAACTATTTCCCTATCAAATAAAGGTTGTTTTATGTGTTCATTGTTTCTATCAGTACTTATTTATTGCATGCTTATGGCTTGATCACCCATATGTGTGTACTGTTAGGGGCTTTAGCATTGAAAGATATATTGTCTCCTTAGAACTTGATAGAGTAGGATTAGGTTACCGTATGTCTCGACACAGAGTGCTGTAATTTAGTTTTTATTGTATTGTGATCATAAAGCTGTTCAATTAAGCTAAGTTCAACAAGAGACATCTGCGAACAAAGTTTAATTAGAATTAGGCTAAACTCATGAGACATCGGTGTTTAGTACTTGAGCCTTCAGCATAGAACACAAAAACATCTTTAATTAGAGAAACATCCTTAATTGCATCAATTTGCTCAGTAAGAGGACCCAACGCCTTTAGATATCTTTTTTCACACTTACTTGCTCACGTTTATTGTTTTGTAATTATAATAGAACATACTTTTACTTTCATTCACAATCATGATTTCTGTTTGCAAATGCTTGCTTATTGAACAAACCTTTTCCAAATGAGTAATGCAAGTTCCCTGAGTTCGATACTCGGTTAACACCATTTTAATTATTTACTTGATGACCCAGCGCACTTGTCGATAGATTTCGCATCCACACAAATAAGTAGTATCCCGGAGAGCGAAACAAGTATTTTGGCGCCGTTGTCGGGGAACTTTTTCCATCTGGAAAGTTTAGTTCAGTTTGAAGGCATTAATTCATTATTCTTTGATTTATTAATTTTTGTTTTTGTTAATATTTGTTTAGTTCAGAATTTATTTTCTTCTTGAATTGGTTAACTGCTATTCTTGTTAGTGTTTACATGCGTATATCTTTTGCAGGTGAATTGGTTCCATTGGATTTATAAATTGAAGCAACCTTCAGAAGAAACAACGCAGAGAGAAAAAGAAAGTTTTTGCACGACAGAACAGTAGCATCAATCCTTGAAGATGCTCACTTTTCTGAGTCATCATCTTCTAATTCACCTACATCCAAGGAATCTCAAACAGCAGAATTTGAAGCCAAAGTCATGGTTGAAGAGCAACCTCGACGAGTGACCTTGGAAGATTACTCAAGTACATCTGTGTTGCAATTCTTTACTAGCATTGCGTGGCCGGAGGTTTAAGCACAGAATATAACCTATCCACATTCATTAATTCAGTTGATTCAGAACAATTTGTTTCATGGTCTACCAAATGAAGACCCATATGCACATCTAGCCACTTATATTGAGATTTGCAACACTGTCAAACTGGTTGGCATGCCTGAGGATGCTATTAGATTGAGCTTGTTTTCATTTTCCTTGTCTAGAAAGGCAAAAAGATGGCTCCATTCATTTAAAGGTAACAGTCTTAAGACTTGGGATGAAGTGGTTGAAAAATTCTTGAAGAAATACTTCCTAGAGTCAAGACTGCTAAAGGAAAAGTTGCCATCTCATCCTTTCATCAATTTCCAGACGAGTCCTTGAGTGAGGCTTTGGAAAGATTTCGTGGGTTACTAAGAAAGACGCCTACTCATGGATTTTCAGAACCAATCCAGCTTAATATTTTCATTGACGGGTTAAGGCCACAATCCAAACAACTTTTAGATGCTTCTGCAGGGGGAAAAATAAAATTGAAGACCCCTGAAGAAGCCATGGAATTGATTGAGAATATGGCTGCTAGTGACCATGCAATCTTGCGTGATAGAGCACACATCCCAACCAAAAGAAGCCTGCTGAAGCTTTCATCACAGGACACTTTGTTGGCCCAAAACAAGTTGCCATCCAAGCAACTTGAAGCTTTAACTGAAACACTAAGTAAGTTGCCAACTCAATTGCATGTTGGACAATCTTCACCCTCTTCTGTTTTGCAGGTTGCAGGTTGTGTTATATATGGTGGAGCACATGATTTTGGCTGCTGCATTCCCACAGAAGATACAACACATGAAGTGAACTATATGGGGAACCAGCCAAGACCAAACTTTAATGCATGTGGATATTCTGGATTTCAACATGGCCAACAATATAATCAGTAACAGGGACAATGGAGAACTCACCCTAGTAATCAGTCACAAGCCACAACAACAAGGGCGTAGTCTCTATGACAGAACGACGAAGCTGGAAGAGACTCTTGCTCAGTTCATGCAAGTATCCATGTCCAATCAAAAGAGCACAAAGTCAGCCATCAAGAATCTAGAAGTCCAGGTGGGACAATTGGCAAAACAACTGGCAGACCGACCGTCAAGCAGCTTTGGAGCCAACACAGAGAAGAATCCTAAGGAGGAGTGCAAGGTTGTTATGACTACAAGCAAAATGGTGAGCATGAATAAAGGTGAGAAGAGGATAGGTGAAGAAAAACAATAGCTGGTGACTGAACCAGAAATTGACCCAGTGGTGGAACCTTTGAGTGAGACTGAGGAAGAAGTGGAAGTAGAAGATGATCAACAGAAGGAGATACCAATAATAGTGAGTGAAAAATAAATAAGTGAGAAGGAAAAGAAAGAAAAAGAAAAAGAAAGAGAGAAAGAAAAAGAAAATGAAGAAAATGAAAAAAATGAAAAAAATGAAAAAGAAAAAGAGAATGAGAGAAAAGAAGAGAAGAACAAGACCAAGAGTGAACTGGATAGAGAAAAAAGAAAGGAGGCAAGTCCAAGCAAAAGGGAGGAGGTGCCATATCCATTGGTACCAACAAAGAAAGACAAGGAACGACATCTAGCTAGTTTCGTTGATATCTTCAAGAAATTGGAGAATACTATGCCCTTTGGAGAAGCTCTTCAACAAATGTTGTTGTACTATAAGTTTTTAAAAGATATGCTCACACGGAAGAATAATTACATTCACAGTGAAAACATCATTGTGGAAGGAAACTGCAGTACTGTAATTCAGAGGATTCTTCCACCTAAGCACAAAGATCCTAGGAGTGTGACTATTCCGTGTGTAATTGGTGAAGTTTTTGTTGGCAAGGCTCTTATTGATTTGGGAGCCAGTATTAATTTGATGTCGCTTTCCATGTGCCGGAGGCTTGGAGAGTTGGAGATAATGCTGACTAGGATGACTTTACAGTTAGCAGATCACTCCATCACCAGACCCTATGGAGTAATAGAGGATGTTTTGGTTCGGGTCAAACACCTTATCTTTCCCGCTAACTTTGTGGTAATGGACATAGAGGAAGATACATGTATTTTGTTAATTTTGGGACATCCATTTATGGCTACTGCAAGTTGTGTAGTAGACATGGGAAAAAAGAAGCTAGAAATGGGTATTGAAGACCAAAAGATTAGCTTTGAGCTATTTGATGAAGAAAGGACATTGCTGGACCAGGATGTTTGTCTAGAGGTGAAGGAGAGTGAAGAGAAGGTTCTGACGGAGAGAACCAAGCTTGATTCGGGCTGACAAAGACTTTTGCGTCAAGCTAATGACGTTAAAAGAGCGCTTACTGGGAGGCAACCTAGCCCTTTTTAATTCTGTTTTCTTGCATTTAGTTAAGTTTGATTGCTTGTGATTGTTTGAATTCAACATGTTTAGTATTGGAAAAGGGGTTAAAAAGCTTTTGTGAAGTTGTGAAGCTGTTGTTTGCGCTAAGCGCATTGACCCCTGATTATTGGTTGTATGGTCCTGCAAAGCGCGTGACCTGTGCACTAAGCCCAATAAACTCTATGTCCGTTTAATTTTTGGAATTGGGATAAGCGAGTCATCTCGCTAAGCGCACAAGTCTGGTTTTGCTAAGCGTGATGACACGCTAAGCGCTATTCTTCTCTGTCTGATTAATTTCGAGAATTGGGCTAAGCGAGTCCTCTCGCTAAGCCTAATTCCTTCTCTGTTTGGAATAGCACTTAGCTTGACGGACGTGCTAAGCCCGGGCCACTACTGCATTCAAGGAGCATTTTATTCGCTAAGCACGGCCTTGGCCCGCTAAGCGAGAGTTATAGGACCAATCAGAGCTGCAGAACTTGCCAAGCATGTACCTTCGCGCTAAGCCCAAAAGCTTCTCTGGAATTTCATAATTTTGTATTGGGCTTAGCGAGCAGATCCGCTAAGCGCATGAGCTTTAAAACTCAAACGTCATATTGACTCGCTTAGCGAGTCCGTGCGCTAAGCGAGTCATTCGAAACTGCCAGCAAATAAGCAACTGCCTTAGGCAGTTACCATTTTACTTCTTCTAAGCATTTTCTCCCATTCATTGCATTCACCCTCTGCATAGTACTTCAACCTCCCTGCATTGCCTACATTTTTGCTTCCTCTTTGCACTCATATTCAATAGCACAAGTAAGCTTCTTAACTTTTTTCATTTTATTTCCAAATTTCAAACTTTGGGCTTGTTAACTTAGTAGTGTTAGGTTGAATTTCTGTTCATACATAGTTTTGTTAGGTTAGTTGTTCATTAGACTAGAATTAGGTTTTTATTGTGGATACAATGTGCTTGTTTTGATTAGGGTTAGACGGCCTAATAGGGGCCTAAGTGGAGGGGTGAGAAGCCCCTGCTTTTTCTGGAAATCGCGATGAGTGCGCTAAGCGCCTTGCTGCGCTAAGCGAGTTCATCATTTCTATTGAAAATCTTGATTTCCAGATGAACTCGTTAAGCACGGCCCTATCCCGCTAAGCGCGTTCATCTTCTCTGATTGAAAGTTCAATTGCTTATGGCCTCGCTAAGCGCGACTGTGCGCTAAGCATGTAATGTGTTCTCGGACACTTAAAAATTTCTGTGTTTTGCTATGCGCTAAGTGTGCCCTATCATGCTAAGCGTAATTATCTCTTTGTTTTCTATTTGTTCTCGCTAAGCCAGTGTTGTTCAGTAGAGTAGTCGCGCTAAGCGCAAATCCTTATCTATTTTGAAAATTTGTGGAATTGGGCTTAGCGAGCCTGCTCGCTAAGCCAATTATGTAGAAAAATTTGGATCTATGTTCACTCGCTAAGCGCATGAGTAGTTTTTCCTAAGGCACACTAAGCGAGTCACTTGCGCTAAGCGCCCAGTCTGATTTTTAGTTTTATTTTCTGCTTTTTAATTTGAATAAATTCCTGTCTAATCTTGTGTTTTGATTCTTTTGTATTGCAGATGGCTTCCCGTAAGAGAAAAGCCATAGCTTCAGTGTCTCAGGCTAGTTATGATAGATCAAGATTTATATCACAAGAGGCTTGGGATCGTTACTCAGATAATGTGCTTGCTAGAAACATTCTGCCAGAAAGAAATGTCAAGCTGTATATCACTGAGTTTGATGATTTCAGAAGAGAATTAATTAGAAGAAACTGACATAAACAACTGACTAACTTGACTGAGGTAAGCATTGATGTGGCAATTGTTAAAGAATTCTATGCAAACCTATATGTCCCTGATGACAAAGAACCAAAGCAAGTTAGGGTTCGAGGGTACCTGATAAAATTTGATGTTGATTCCCTCAACACCTTTCCGGAGACTCCAGTGCAAGGCCCGAGGAGTCACCTCAGATTCTCTTACCTTCGAGACACTCAGCCTAACCATTAATTTGGCCTATATTAAGAAGATTTGTTGCAACCTGGATGACCCATCGGTCACTTTTCCAGGGACCCAAAAATCCAGGGCTAGAAGATCTAAGGCCCCATCTTCTTCAGCTGCCCCTGCTCCCTCTACTTTTGCTCTTCCTTCACCACCAGTAGCTCCAGTACTTCCAGGTCCCATTGCTCAGAGCTCAGAGCCTTTCATGTCTATGCTGCAGAGCCTGCACCAGGGCCAGCTCTTGATTATGTAGAGCTTGCAGGATGTGGTCCAGCAGCGACTAGTTATGAGGGTGGAGGAGTTTGTTCAAAAGGTGGTCTAGCCAGGAGTCCAGCCTTCTCCTTTGGGAAGGGGTGATGCCTCTACAGCCCAGGAGCCTCAACCGGACCAGGAGGATGACATTCTAGAGGCCTCAGAGCCCATTCCACCTGAGCCTTTCATCTTTGGGGATCCAGTCATTGCATAGGAGGATGTTACAGTAGCTACCTGTCGCAACCTACCCTTCCGCGGGAGGGCGACGCGAGGGCTCACGGGTGCGTCTTCCTAGAAAGGAAAATGTGCGGAGTTGACACTAACGTTTATTTGAGGAAAACGTCAGAAAAACCGGAAAGGTGTGGTCTACAAACTTTTAATCGTGAAAGGTTCGGGAGTTGTATTTACGCACGGGGAAGTTATTAGCACCCCACGCGTCCGTCACAAGGGACGGCAGCCTTTAATCAAGTGTGCAAATATGACTTCAATTTGTTTTATTTTCCCTTTTTATTTTTTTATGTCTTTTTATGCCTTTTTTGTATTTTTATCTTTTTGTGGTCGACAAGGGTGTTTTCCTTGCTCCTACGTATTCCTCAATTGTGATAAGGAATTCAGACCTACGTAGTTCTTTCAAAAGGGGTGAATCAAGTGATTCTTTTTACTTGGAAGGGGGTCATTTAAGGCGTTGGACCTTAAAATGATCCATTTTACTTGGTGAGAAAGCTAAGGCGTTGGACCTCTAACCGTCTCACGAGCTCGACAAAAGCGGGGCTTTTGCTCCTACGTATCCTTCATCGAAGAGGAAACCAGACCTACGTAGTTCTCGCAAATTGTAAAGTTACATGTTGATTTTATGCTTTTGAACGGTCCATGTTAATCAATAAAAGCAAAGAGGATCGTTTAAGGCATTGGACCTTAAAATGGTTTTTAGTGATTTTTTGCGGACAAAGCTTGATTTGTGAGTTAATTTTAGCCTTAGTTTCACTTTGGTTATTAGTCAATTGATCCAAGGAAACTTCCAAAGAAAAACGTCCGATTGATTTTTTTGATTATTTTATTCAAAGATATTTTGATTATTTTATTATTATTTTTCAAGATATTTTGGTTATTTTATTATTATTTTGCTTTTTTTGGTTTAACCGAGATTACAGCGTGAATGATCGGTTAGATTTTGTTTTAACAGTGATTAAACGAGATTACAACACAAATGATCGGTTGAAATTCATTTTATCATTTATTAGGTGAGAAAACGGCTTAAATAAACGATTAAAGCACGTTAAAAACGGAAGAAAAGAAAACTGAAACTAAGCGAAATTAAAGTGAAAGTACACAAAACAAGTAGGGACCACTAATGGTGCATAGAATGAATTGAAAGATTCGATTTCGGGAACTTACCGGTTGAAGACCGAAGAACGACGAAGAATTAAAGAAGAACGGTGAAGAACGATGAAGAATTTCCATAGACTCTCTTACGGAAGCGTTATGGAAGCACTTCGACTCGATCTTTCTTCACTAAAACGTGTTTTTTGCCCAAAATAGCCGAAATGCATAGCTAAGGGGTGATGAGTATTTTTGAAACAGCCCCCCTCCCCTATTTATAGAGAAAAAGAGAGGTGTTTGCCGCCCAAAGACTTAATGAAGATTTCTAAGCGCACCCAAATTACTAAGTTCACCCCCCTTTTCGTATTTTACGGAAAAGTTACGAAAGCCTTATGTAAGTGTGTCGGATTTGATTTTCATCTTTTTTTCTCTTCCCTTTCACCAATGTTAAGTGAAATATGCTTACCCAAGGTTTTCAGAAATTTTACGGAAGCATTACGGAAGCCACGGAAGCCCCAGAAACCATTTTTCAAAAACGTGGAGGAGCTTGCTGCCCAGTTGCTTCCTCCTTAAGCAACCCAACTTCCAAAATGTTCCGGAAGAGCCTAGACTTGAATTGCTATTTACACCCCTATCTTGATAAGTTCACCCCCCCATTTTTGTGTTTTTGGTTGTTTTCTTTCCGAAATCTCATGAAACTTTACGGATTCCGTAATGACATCCATTTTCTTTCCGGAATGTTGTGAAACTTTACGGATTATTTAGCAATGCTCTTTTTGACTTCCAGAATGTTGCGGAACTTTACGGATTGCACAACAATGTTTCTTTTTTACTTCCGGAATGTTGCAGAACTTTAAGGATTACCTAACAATGGGGGTTAAGTACCTCAAGGCAGTCAAGCGAAGGTTGCATGCCACCAAACAATGGTCCCCGGATGAAATTAGGGTATGACACTACCCCACAGGTGACTTCACAGCCTCCACCAAAGCTTTCCATTTCAGTGCTGGACATGTCTTCTTCTCAGACTGAGCCATCTGCACCAATGCCAGACCTGCCTCTTTCTCAGGATTCACCATCAGGCACTACTGCATTAGACCTAAATGAGCATGCCATGGACTCTGCATAGGATCATTGACAGGATCAGGATTTTTATTTCCCTGCTTTTTGAACAATGTTATTATTATGATGTCTTTAGTACATTTTATAATTTAGATTTATGTTTATGTTTCATTCTTTAGATTTATGGTTCTTTTTGTAGGATTGTAAATAAATTTTTCTTTGTTTTTATCTGTGCTTAGTAAAAGCCTTGTATATGGAATTAATGTCAATTTCAGGCAAAAAGGAGTTATTTTGAAGAAGTGCTAAAGTTGATGTCTCACTAAGCGAGCTCAATGCGCTTAGTGGATAGGAGAAATATGGAATGGAATCTGTCACGCAGGCACGCGCTCAGTGCGTCATCAACTCGCTCAATGAGTCATTTGTCACCTTCCCGGCTTAGCGCGAGTTTGGCGCAGAGCAGAAATTCACTTAATCGCGCTAAGTGCGAGAATGGCGCTAAGCGTGACGTTGAGGTCAATGAGCCCTTTTTAAGCCTGAAATAGCAGGAAAAGAGAGAGAGAGAGAGCGCTGAATAGTCGTAAGAGCTTGAAGAGTGAAATACACAGAGGCAAAGAACAGAGCAAAGAAGCCAAGTTTTGATCTTTTAGGAAGATTTGTGAGTTTTTGAGTGATTGTGAGATTCTTAGAGGTAGAGGAGACATCCCCACTCCTTTGTAAGCAAGCAATTTCTCTTAATTCCTCTTCTTCATTGTAAAAGGAGCTTCCTTGCTATGGAAGGCTAAATCCTCAGTTGGGGATTCTTGTTGAGTGATTGATGTAAACTATTTCCCTATCTAATTAAGGTTGTTTTATGTGTTCATTGTTTCTATCAGTACTTATTTATTGCATGCTTATGGCTTGATCACCCATATGTGTGTACTGTTAGGGGCTTTAGCATTGAAAGATGTATTGTCTCCTTAGAACTTGATATAGCAGGATTAGGTTACCGTATGTCTTGACACAGAGTGCGGTAATTTAGTTTTTATTATGCTGTGATCATAAAGTTGTTCAATTAAGCTAAGTTCTACAAGAGACATCTGCGAATGAAGTTTAATTAGAATTAGGTTAAACTCACGAGACGTCGGTGTTTAGTACTTGAGCCCTCAGCATAGAACACAAAAACATCTTTAATTAGAGAAACATCCTTAATTGCATCAATTTGCTCAGTAAGAGGAGCCAGCACCTTTAGATATCTGTTTTCACACTTACTTGCTCACGTTTATTGTTTTGTAATTAGAATAGAACATACTTTTAATTTCATTCACAATCATGATTTTTGTTTGCAAATGCCTGCTTATTGAACAAACCTTTACCAAATGAACAAGTTCACTGAGTTCGATACTCGGTTCACACCGTTTTAATTATTTACTTGACGACCCGGTGCACTTGCTGGTAGATTTCGCATCCACTCAAATAAGTAGTATCCCGGAGAGCGAAACGAAACACACCTTGGGATCCCTCACCCTTGTGTTCAAGATTCTCACAAGCCAAGACATAGACAATCTCTTGATTACAACTGAGTACATGAGATGTACAGAAAGATTTCTCTCCTTTAGAGTAGATAATACAAATTGAAGTTCCTAGAAGAATTCTCAATGGATTTGCAAGAGTTTGGCCAATTGTTATTTAGAGAGAATTTGACAATTAAGTTCTCTTATAAAATATCTCTTTTCTTTTTGAAGTCAGACACACATATATATAGGCCCATAGTGCCTTTTCAAAATAGTTTAAAGAGATGTGTCTTTTCAAAAAGTTTTTTCTGAAATTTTCTCACTAGTAATCGATTATATAGTTATATTTCTTAAGAGTCATGTATTTTCAAATCTTTTCTGAAATCTCTTCGCTGGTAATCGATTACAGAGTTCAACATTCAAATAAGTTCAAAATTTAAAACAAACCATGTTCATGATCTCTCTAGTAATCGATTACAGGCTCCGGTAATCGATTACCAGTTCAAAAATATCTTACTTTTGAACTGATTAAGCTTGATACAAAAATTTTGATGAAAGACTTTGAGGCCAAACTATTGCAATAAAAAATGAGATTCTTTTAACAATTTAACTAAGTCCTTATCTGTGATTTTCTTGATCTTGTTTGTTGACTTGAAACAATGTGTGCTTTCATCAAGTAAATTCTTTTGGCATCATCAAAACCTATATGATTCACATATGCTTCCGGAGTAAAACACATTGCCAAAAAGTTACTATCAGGAAAAGAAGATATTGTGTCTGGTGGGTATAGAGTATCAGAAGATTCATGCATGCCCCAATGATTGTATACTGTGCATACATGAGTTTGAAAAAATGCACAAATACCGCAGGTGTGGGGTATCACGGTACAAAGTGAAAGATAATGATGAGTGTAACAGTTACGAAAACTCAAAGAAAGCCCCCTCAGCAATGGTGTTGTGGTATCTTATGATCATTCCAAGGTTTAAGCATTTGTTTGCTAATGGAGATGACGCAAAAGACCTTACATGGCATGCAGATGGGAGAAACTGCAATGGAATGCTCCACCATCCGGCTGATTCCTCCGAGTGAAAGAAGATTGATCATTTGTATCCAAATTTTGGCAAAGAGGCAAGAAATCTTACGCTTGGACTTGCCACTAATTGAATGCATCCCTATGGCAGTTTAAGCACTCAACACAATTCGTGGCCTATTTTGCTAGTAATTTACAACTTGCCTTGTTGGTTGTGCATGAAGCAAAAATACATGATGTTGTCTACGGTGATATCGAGTCCAAGACAACCAGAAAATGACATCGATGTTTATCTCAGTCCCTTGATTGAAGACTTGACAAAATTATGGGACGAGGGGGTTTTTGTGTTTGATGGGTATCGAAATGAGACTTTCAAGTTGCGTGCAATGCTATTTTGTACCGTTAATGACTTTCTAGCATATGGGAATTTGAGTGGATACAGTGTTAAGGGCCATCGTGCATTCTCTATTTGTCAAGAAGACACAAGCTACGTATAACTAAAACATGGAAGAAAAACAATATACACTTAGCATCGAGGTTTTCTAAAACCTTATCACCCTTACCAATGACTAAAAAAAGCTTTTAATGGAAATCAAGAGCATGAAATTGCACCGATATTGTTAACTGGTTAGCAGGTTCTTGAGCGGGTTGAAGACATGAATACTATATTTAGAAAGACCCAAAAGAAAGAAAAAAAGAAAAACTTGCATATGGAAGAAAAGGTCGATATTATTTGATCTTTCATATTGGTCTGATCTAGATGTCAGACATTGTATTGATGTTATGCATGTGGAGAAAAATATGTGTGATAGTGTTATCAACATGCTTCTTAACATTCCAGGCAAGACAAAAAATGGTTTGAATACTCGTCAAGATCTAGATGAGATGGGTATACGAGACCAGTTACATCCAAGGTCTAATGGTAAGAAAATATACTTGCCTCCAACTTGTCATACTTTGTCTGGAAATGAGAAGATAAGTTTCTATCAGTGTTTGCATTGTGTCAAAGTCTCATAGGGATACTCTTCAAATATTAAGAGTCGTATGCAGTTCAAAGATCTAAAGTTAGTTGGTTTAAAGTCTCATGATTGTCACGTTTTGATGCAACAACTGTTAGTCGTGGTGATACGAGACATTTTTCCTAACAAAGTGAGGCATGCCATAACTTGCATGTGCATTTTCTTCAATGCCATATGTAGAAAAGTCATTGATCCTGTCTGTCATACCCTAATTTCGTCCGGGGATTATTACTTGAGGACATGCAATAAATGAAGTCCCGAGACGTCTCAGAAATCGAAAGGAAGCGGGCTTGCGCGTTCCGTGAGATTCCGTAATGTGGCGGAAATCAAAAAGAGGTGTTTTTGCGCAATCCGTAAGTTTCCGTGATTTCTTCAAAAAGTAAAAAAGGAGTAAATACATAGTCCGCAAGGATTCATAACCTTACGGAAGGGAAATAAGTATCGTTACGAAATTCGTAAAGTTTCGTAACGTTACGGAAAAAGAATTACAAAAAAATAGAAAAGGGGGGTGCATTTAGTAAAGAAAGGGGTGTAAATAGCAATCTAGCCCACTTGGGCCTTCTAGAAGGTTCCTCCAGAAGGATGTTGCTTCTGGAGGAAGCAACCTGGCTCGCCTGGGCGAGCTGGGCGGCAAGCATCTCCCCTATTTTGCTATAAATAGGGGAGGAAGTGAGAAGGAAAAGGGTTCAGCCCCTTAGGCACTTCTCTTTCTTTCGAATTTGCTTGGAAAAATTGTTTCCGTGAAGAAAATCTAAGCCGAGGCGCTTCCGAAGCGCTTCCGTAACGTTTCCGTGAAGAATTTCGTAAAAGGTTTCAACCGTTCTTCGACGTTCTTCGTTCGTTCTTCATTGTTCTTCGATCTTCAACGGGTAAGTACCTCGAACCAAGCTTTTCAATTCATTCTATGAACCCATGGTGGTCCACATTTTGTTTCATGTATTTTTATTCTCGTTTTCATTTACTTTTTATACCCTCTTTTGACGTGCTTAAGCCATTTATTTAAGTCATTTCTCGCTTAATGTAAAAGTAAAATAAATTTCCATCGATCATTTGAATTGTATCATCCGTTACTTTCGTTTGAAATGAATTCCGACCGTTCGGTCGTGCCGTAACCACGTTGGAAATCAAAAAAGAGGTAAAATAATAATATAATAATCAAAAAATACCTTTTAGTAAAATAAAAGCGTAAGATCAATCGGACGTTTTTCTCTTTGGGACTTCTCATTCTTAATTGAATTGACCAATAACTAAAGTGAAACTAAGGCTAAAATCAACTCGCCTAGTCAAGCTCGTCCACAAAAATAGGTTTTTTGAAAGTTTATCATATCAGTTTCTTACTAAGTAAAAAAGGATCATTTTAAGGTCCAACGCCTTAAAATGGTCACCCTTCAAAGTAAAAGAATCACTTGTTTCACGCATAAGGAAGAACTACGTAGATCTGATTTCCTCTCCAAAGGAGGGTACGTAGGAGCAAAAGCCCCGCTTTTGTCGACCTCAAAAAATAAAAAGAAATAAAAAGTTAAGATAACACAATTCCACAATTCTAAAAAATAGGCTGTTGTCTTTCGAGAGGTGCTAATACCTTTCTCAAGCGTAAATACAACTCCCGAACTTAGAATTTTCATTTTTGACCGGTTTCCTTCGGTTTTTCCGACGTTTTCCACAAATAAACGTTGGTGGCGACTCCGCGCACCTTTCCTCCTTTGGGAAGCGCACCCGTGAGCCCCGCCCTCGCTCGCCCGCGAAGGGCACGTTGTGACAGTTGGCGATTCCACTGGGGATCTTTTTGTGAGTTAGGCCTATTTTAGGAATTGTGGAATTGTGAACTTTGGGTGTGCTTTTATTGAACTGTGTAAAATGTAAATAACTGTTGTCTAGTTCGCATTCTTTACACTGCATTCTAAGCACCCAGGGGTTTGAGTAAAAAGGGGCCCTACACCCGGGTTCATGGGAATTTAAGGAGTGGAGGTGAATCTATCATCATGCTAGGTCTCCGACTTGCTTGATAATAGTGAAACCTCGTCTAGAGCTTTCTCTCTTTATAATGTGTTGTCGCTGGTATTCCATACCGCCACAATATTATTATCTTGAGTGATGATACCTCTAGAAAACAGCCGTGTGAGTCATAAATGGTTGGGGAGTAGTTATTAGGGACCCATAGATATTATCCCATAGGTTCCCAAATAGGGGCAAAGAGCAAACACGCTCCTGTGCCATTCTTTCTCATACATGTTGTGGTTTATAGTTTTTTTTTTTTTTGCTAGTAATGTTTGGTTTCTTTAGAGTAATACGTAACTTTTTTTTTATGCTACGTTGAGGCGCCGTCATGCCCAAAACGTAGCATTAAAATTGGGTCTCTGCGGTCTCGTATGTATGAATTACCCCTTTGTCTTGTTTTCTTTCCGTTTCATGCATACGCATCGCATCATTCATGTCGGAGTCTTGATCCACCCCTTTTTTAGGTAAATGATGGGGACAAATCAAAACGGCAAAAGGTTTTATCAAGTCAAGGTTAAAGGTCTAGATGTCACTAGCCTCAAGGAATTGGGACGATTGATGGGACCCCTCCAAAGACAAGCCTTCTGCAAAATTTACGGGAAGATTCTAGATTTGACCGTAGTGGAGGTATTTACGGAAGCCGTAGTATCCATCGCCCAATACTACGACCAGCCGTTGAGGTGTTTCACGTTTGGGGACTTCCAAATGGTACCAACTATTGAAGAGTTTGAAGAGATATTAGGATGTCCTCTTGGGGGGAGAAAACCGTATCTTTTCTCCGGCTTTCTTCCTTCCTTGAGCAAGATCGCAGCTGTGGTTGGAGATTCAGCAAAGGAGTTGGATTGCATGAAGCAAATTCAGAACGGTGTAGTGGGCCTGCCTCGGAGATACTTGGAAGACAAGGCAAGGGATATGGCAAGCCAAGAGAAGTGGGGGGCGTTTGCGGATGTTTTAGCTTTGCTGATTTTTGGGGTTGTCCTCTTTCCGAACGTTGACAGTTTGGTAGACTTAGCCGCCATTGATGCTTTCCTCGCATATCGCCATAGCAAGGAAAGTCCAGTCGTGGCTATCTTGGCAGATTTGTTTGACACCTTTGACTGGAGGTGTGAGAAAAACAGTGCACAGATCGTCTGTTGTTTACCCGCTCTCTGTGTATGGTTCATTTCGCACCTATTCCGACAAGACACGAGACACCCGTGTCCGCTTCAAAGCTATCGCTCGTGCGCCGAAAAAGGAAGAGTCGTTTGGGACCAACATTTGGCTGGGATAGGGGGCAGCACGATCAATTGGTTTCCTCGTTGGAAGGAAGGCAAGGAAGAAGTTCTTTTCTCGTGTGGAGACTATCCTAACATTCCACTAATAGGGACTAGGGGTTGTATTAATTATAATCCCGCACTCGCCATAAGACAGCTAGGATATCCCATGAGGGGAGCGCCGACCGAAGAAAGTCTCTCACCTTTCCTTATGAGAGATCTAGGCGCGCAAGGTCTCAAGGTTATACAAAGAATCCACAAGGCATGGAGGAGTCCGTTGAGGAAAGACAAGGAGCTTAGAGGCATCCGAAACGACGTCATTGGAGGTTATCATGGATGGCTAAGAATTCACATGCGGGGCTTAGATTGGCTCTCCAAATTGAAAGTTATCGATGAGGAGAACTTCGAAGCTCCGGAGGAAGATGAAGAAGTTTGAGCTCTAAAGTTAGAGCTAGGGAAAGCGGGACTCGCCAAGGAGAAGTTCAAGTCAGCTGCTACACACATCCGGAAGGAGTGCACCGTGTTACAAGAAGAAAACGCGGCCACTGCAAGAGCCCTTGAACAAGAAACCAAAAGGGCCCGCAAGGAGGAATACGGCCGAGAGAAGTTCCGGGGAGCGTTGTGGGGTAGCAACAATGAGCTCAAGCTCTGAAGAGAGGAAAGAGATCGGTCACGAGTGCATGGCATGATCTTAAAAGAAGAGTTAGTTGCTTGCGCAAGGTCCAAAAGGAGTTTGGCTCAACACTTGGAAGCCACGAAGCAAAGCATGCTAGCCATCATAGGGCAATACAAGGAAGAATTGAACCAGTCCATGGCCCATGAACAAAAGCTAGTGGAGGATTTTGCACAAGTGTATGCTGAAAAAGAAGCAAGAGGGAAGGTGATTGATGCGCTGCATCAAGAAGCGACTATGTGGATAGATAGGTTCGCCTTGACCTTGAATGGAAGTCAAGACCTCCCGCGTCTGTTAGCCAAAGCAAAAGCCATGGCCGAAGTGTGTATTGCCCCCGAGGAGATTCATGGGCTAATCAATTACTGTCAGCACATGATAGATTTGATGGCCCATATAATTAGGAATCGTTAGGTTCTTTTGTAACACCTTTGTATAATCTTGGCTAGATGAAAGCTTTTGTTCTTTTTATAAAACGAGAAGTTCTGGACTCATTACGTTATCTAAAAACCTTGGGATGGATCCAAGTGCTCCGATCATCCATTTGCATACTCATGTTTTGGTGGCATACTCACCGTTGTTTATTTCTTTAGGAATTTCATCATAACTAAGAAAACACCGAGGCACCCCTATAACACTCGATCCAGAAAAATGGATAATGAAGAGGGCGTGCATGAACAGATGAAGGCCGATCTGTCGGCCTTAAAAGATCAAATGACTTCCATCTCGGAGGTCATGTTAAAACTCCAGAAAACCATAGAGGATAAAGCCACCGCAACCGCCTCCAGTACAGTTAGGGAAGCGGAGCCGGTGCTGCAACCCGCCTTGAATCCGGGCCTAGACAGAAACACGGCCGTGTTCGGTCGAAGGTATAGTCCGCAAGCTTATCCTTATGGCCTGCCTCCGGACTTCACCCCCCGTGCCACCCCGGAAGATTTAAGTCAAGCCCCTACTTTTGAGGGGCAACTCCCACCTTATGAAGACTATCCTGGGCAGGACGATAGGGAAGGAGATACCCATCTTGGCCCCCTACTCCACCTTAAAGATCCGTCCCCGCATGAACTACCCCAGCCGAACATAGTTCGCCATATCCCGGCCTCACCTGCACCCGTAAAAAAATCTGTTCCCTTTGCGGAAGATAAGGGAAAGATTGAGGCCCTTGAAGAGAGGTTAAGAGCAGTCGAGGGCCTCGGTAATTACCCATTCTCGGATTTGGCAGATTTATGTCTTGTGCCCAACATCGTCATCCCTCCCAAATTCAAAGTACCAGACTTTGATAAGTACAAAGGGACGACATGTCCAAAAGGGCATCTCCGGATGTATTGCCGGAAGATGGGGGCGTATTCTGCGGACGAAAAATTGTTGGTCCATTTCTTTCAAGACAGCTTGGCTGGGGCAGCTGTAGCATGGTATACCAATCTGGAAGCTTCCCAGATCCGCTCATGGAAGGATTTGGCAACTGCCTTCATTAGGCAGTACCAGTACAATACGGACATGGCTCCCGATCAGAACCAGCTTCAGGGTATGACTAAACGAGAGCATGAGTCCATTAAGGAGTATGCCCAAAGATGGAGAGATCTCGCAGCCCAAGTCGTGCCGCCCATGACAGAAAGGGAGATGATCACGATTATGGTAGATACGTTACCCACGTTCTACTATGAAAAGCTGATAGGCTACATGCCAGCTAACTTCGCGGACCTCGTCTTCGCCGGAGAAAGGATTGAATCCGGGCTACGAAAAGGCAAGTTCGAATATGCTGCCAATATGGCCCCCAACAACAATAGAAGAGCCCCAGTAGTGGGCGCGAGGAAAAAGGAAGGAGACGCCCATGCTGTCACCACCACCCCAACATGGATGAAAGCACCCCAAAATATCCAAAGCTCATACCAGCCCAATCCCCCAAATTTTTTTATCCGAGCCGGGAATTCCCTCCCAACTCAAGTAAAAGGACCACCCGTGGCAGAAAGAGCGCCGGCCCAACGCACAGCTCCAGCCGCACCCCGGCCAGTTAATAATGCAGCCCCCGGCGCGACCTATAAGTATGCACAGCACCCGAAAGACAACTTCCCTCCTATCCCCATGGCATACTCCGAGTTATGGCCTTCACTATTAGAGAATCACTTGGTGGTGGCCATACCCAGGAAAGTTCTCCAGCCACCCTACCCCAAGTGGTATGATCCGGGTGCCAAGTGTGTGTATCACAGTGGAGTTCCCGGACACAATATTGACTCCTGCATCCCGTTCAAGTATAAGGTGCAGCATCTGATTAGTGCCGGCTGGCTGGCATTTCAGGAAGAAGGCCCAAATGTTAAAACCAACCCACTAGCTAGTCATGGGGGTGCTAGCGTGAACGCCGTCGAAGAGAATGGGCCATCACGGACAAAGAGGTTAGGAGACGTGGCTACTTCTAGACGCTTCATCTATCAATCACTGCAAGCGGTATGCATGGTCCCCCGAGGTGGGGATGAAAGGGATGAATGTTTGTTTCACCTCGGGGAGTCGCATGACATGGAAACCTGTCCCGTGGTGGAAGAATTGCTTCAACGGCTCATGGATTGCGGTCAGCTTGAAGTGTTCATAGGAGGGAAGGAAGAACCACAAATCTGCATGCAATCGGAAGAGAAGAGGGTTCCTCTAACCCCGAAGGCCCTAGTGATATGTTTTACTAGGAAAGGGACCGGCTCCACACCCATATACCCGCGGGCGGCACCCAAGCCAACGCCATTTGCATATCAAAGTAATAAGGTCGTTCCGTGGAAGTATACCCCTCCCGCGTCCAGCGAAAGAGTTACAACCAAATTTGACTCCCTATCAGCTAAGGTAACCAACATCACTGGCGTCAGTGGCATAACCCGCAGTGGTCGGGTGTTCGCTTCCCCTCACCCGGCGGAATTGCCCTCTAAAGGGAAGGCGCCCATGGTCCAAGAGCCCACAGACATAGCCACCCCCTCAAAGGAAGTAGAGCCTCCCATGGCAAGAGGAGCCGAAAAGAAAGAAGGTCTTCAAGGAAAAACCGTGACTTTGGAAGAGGTCCATGGGTTCCTCCGCCTTATCCAACAAAGCGAGTTTAAGGTAGTCAAGCAACTGAATAAAACTCCAGCAAGGATCTCTTTGCTTGAACTACTCATAAACTCCGAGCCTCATCGTGCGCTATTGATGAAGGTTCTTAACGATGCCCATGTAGCACATGATATCTCAGTGGAGGGTTTCGAAGGCATCGTTAATCATATAACCACCAACAATTACATCGCGTTTGCGGAAGAAGAGATTCCCATTGAGGGGAGAGGACACAACAAGGCTCTACATGTGTCGGTGAGATGTATGGACCACGTTGTCGCAAAGGTACTTATCGACAATGGATCAAGTTTAAATGTGATGCCGAAGACCACTTTGGAAAAGCTTCCTTTTAGTGCGTCACATTTAAAGCCGAGCTCGATGGTGGTGCGAGCCTTTGATGGTACCCGGCGGGAAGTAATGGGGGAAATCGACATTCCCATTTAGATAGGCCCCCACACTTGCAATGTGGTGTTTCAAGTAATGGATATAAATCCTGCCTATAGCTGCCTCTTGGGAAGACCGTGGATTCATGCCCTGGGAGTGGTCCCCTCAACGCTTCACCAAAAATTAAAGTTCGCAGTGGGAGGACTTTTAGTGATAGTGTCGGGTGAAGAGGACATGTTAGTAAGCTGCCCTTCCTCTGCACCGTACGTAGAAGCAGCGGAAGAATCGTTGGAAACGGCTTTCCAATCCTTTGAGGTTGTGGGCTATGCCTCTGTAGAACCAAGTCCGTCGCTACCTTCTCTCTCCAACGCGGCCATAATGGTGGCGCGTGTTATGCTCAGGAACGGATTCGAGCCCGGAATGGGTTTAGGCAAAGACTGCCTCGGGAATCCCGACGTGGTCGATATCAAGGGAAATCCATACAAGTATGGATTAGGGTACGAGCCCGGGATGCCGGGAAGGAGGAACGTGCCCTCAAGATTTTGGGCAGATAAGGTATGGCCCGGCCGTATTAGCCAGTGTTTCACTAGTGCTGGAATGGTGTCCGAGAAGGAGGTGGCCGCAATAGAAGAAGGGTTTCCTCAAGACCCACCAAGTTTTGTGCAACCATGCCACCCCGATTCCCAAGTGGGGAACTGGCGCGTGTTAAGCCAGTCAGAAGTCTATACCGCTGATTCAATGTAATTAGAGCCTATAGATTTCCTCTCTCTTTTGTTTTGTGAAACCTACCTTATTAAATAAACAAAGAGATCTTGTTTCATCTGTTCTTGCAGTACCACCCTTTCTCATATCATTTTGCATGTTTTTGTTTCTTTTGTCTTGTTTGGTATAGATATGAGGGTCGAGTCTTTGAGGATCCTAACAACGAGGGTTCGACAATCGATTTCGATCGAGACATAAGCCAAACGATAAATGAGGAAGAGGAAGAGGACATCCTGTCACCGGAATTGGAGAGGTTGGTCGCTCAGGAAGAACGTGAAATGAAGCCCCACCAAGAGGAAACCAAATTGGTAAACTTGGGGACCACGGAGGAAAAGAAGGAAGTAAAGGTAGGAACCGACATGACCGCGCTTGTCCGCCAAGGCTTGATAACCCTTCTTGAAGAGTATCAAGATGTCTTTGCGTGGTCGTATCAAGACATGCCCGGTCTGGATTCCGACATTGTGCAGCATAAGTTGCCTTTGAATCCCGGGTCTTCTCCGGTTAAGCAAAAGTTACGAAGAATGAAACCCAAGATGTCTTTAAAAATTAAAGAAGAAGTAAGGAAGCAGTTTGATGCAGGTTTCTTAGCTGTGGCGCGATACCCGGAGTGGGTGGCCAACATTGTCCCAGTTCCGAAAAAGGATGGCAAGGTTCGAATGTGTGTAGACTACCGGGACTTGAACCGGGCTAGCCCAAAAGACAATTTTCCCCTGCCACACATTGATATATTGGTAGATAATATAGCCAAGTTTGCCCTTTTCTCGTTTATGGATGGTTTTTCAGGGTATAATCAAATAAAGATGGCACCCGAAGATATAGAGAAGACCACTTTCGTCACCCTATAGGGGACATTCTGCTATAAAGTGATGGCCTTCGGGTTGAAAAACGCTGGGGCAACCTATCAGCGTGCCATGGTGGCATTGTTCCATGATATGATGCATAAGGAAATAGAGGTCTATGTAGATGACATGATTGCCAAGTCTCGGACTGAGGACGAACACCTTGTCAATCTACGTAAGCTGTTTGGAAGGCTGCGGAAGTACCAATTAAAACTGAACCCGACCAAGTGCACCTTTGGGGTAAAGTCGGGCAAGCTGCTAGGATTTATCGTAAGTCAGAAAGGGATAGAGATAGATCCCGAGAAAGTGAAGGCCATCCTTGAAATGCCGGAATCATGCACAGAGAAGCAGGTTCGGGGTTTTTTAGGCAGGTTGAATTATATCGCGAGATTTATCTCGCAACTCACCCCTACCTGTGAGCCCATTTTTAAGCTGTTACGTAAGAACCAAGCGGTCCTATGGAACAGTGACTGCCAAGAGGCTTTCGAGAAGATCAAACAGAGTCTCGCGAATCCCCCGGTACTCATGCCACCTGTAACGGGAAGACCCATTTTCCTGTACATGACCGTGTTGGACGAGTCTATGGGGTGCGTGTTGGGTCAGCATGATGATTCTGGAAAAAGGGAGCAAGCCATCTACTATCTAAGCAAGAAGTTTACCGCATGTGAGATGAATTACTCGATGCTGGAAAGGACGTGTTGTGCTCTGGTATGGGCATCACATCGGCTTAGGTAGTATATGCTCAGCCATACCACGTGGTTTATTTCCAAAATGGATCCCGTGAAATACATCTTTGAAAAACCGGCCCTCACGGGACGAATCGCCAGGTGGCAGGTACTATTGTCTGAGTTTGATATCGTTTACGTCACCCAAAAGGCGGTAAAGGGAAGTGCCTTAGCGGATTATTTGGCCCAGCAACCCCTTCAGGACTATCAGCCGATGCACCCCGAGTTCCCAGATGAAGATATCATGGCCCTGTTTGAAGAGAAGCGGACGCATGAGGACCTAGACAAATGGATTGTCTGCTTCGATGGAGCATCAAATGCTTTGGACCACGAAGTAGGGGCAGTCCTTGTATCCCCGGATGATCAGTGTATTCCTTTCACGACTAGGCTAGGTTTTGATTGTACCAACAATATGGCCGAGTACGAAGCGTGCGCCCTCGGGGTTCAGGCGCCCATTGATTTTGATGTAAAACTACTCAAGGTGTATGGAGACTCAGCTTTGGTGATACGCCAGTTGAAAGGAGAATGGGAAACTAGGGACTCGAAGTTGATACCCTATCAAACTCACATCTTGAGGTTAGCCAAGTACTTTGATGACATTTCCTTCCACCACATACCTCGGGATGAGAATCAGATGGCTGACGCACTAGCCACCCTGGCATCCATGTTTCAACTTGCCCCACACGGGGATCTGCCATACATCGAATTCAAATCTCAAGGCAGGCCGGCATATTGTTATGCAATAGACGAAGAGCGGGATGGGAAACCGTGGTATTTCGACATCAAGCAGTATGTCGAGAACAAGGAATACCCACCAGGAATTTCTGACAATGACAAAAGGACGTTGAGGAGATTGGCTACTGGTTTCTTTGTAAGTGGTACCATCCTGTACAAACGAAACCACGACATGACCCTCCTACGATGCGTAGATGCCAAGGAGGCGAACTTCATGATTGAGGAGATCCACGAGGGTTCCTTTGGGACACATGCCAATGGGCATGCTATGGCCCGAAAAATCCTTAGGGTCGGTTATTATTGGCTCACCATGGAAAGTGATTGCTGCGCTCATGTAAGGAAGTGTCATAAATGTCAGGCATATGCGGACAACGTCAATGTTCCGCCTCATCCTCTGAATGTTATGTCCGCCCCTTGGCCTTTTTCTATGTGGGGAATAGATGTCATTGGGCCATAGAACCCAAAGCGTCGAACGGTCACCGCTTCATTCTTGTGGCGATAGATTACTTCACCAAATGGGTCGAAGCAGCCTCCTATACTAACGTCACAAGGAATGTGGTAGTTAGATTCATAAAGAAGGAGTTGATTTGTCGATACGGACTCCCCAGGAAGATCATTACTGACAATGGCACCAATCTGAACAATAAGATGATGCAGGAGATGTGCGAAGACTTCAAGATCCAGCATCATAACTCTACCCCTTATCGGCCAAAGATGAATGGGGCTGTAGAGGCTGCGAATAAGAATATCAAGAAGATTGTTCAAAAGATGACGGTGTCATACAAGGATTGGAATGAGATGTTGCCGTTCGCCCTACACGGATACAGAACCTCGGTACGAACTTCTACTGGGGCAACGCCGTATTCCTTGGTTTATGGGATGGAGGCAGTACTCCCATTTGAGGTAGAAGTTCCTTCTCAGAGGATAATGGCGGAGTCGGGCCTGAAAGAGTCAGAGTGGGCTCAAGCGCGCTATGACCAACTTAACCTTATTGAAGGTAAGCGTTTGGCCGCCATGAGCCATGGGTGTTTGTATCAACGAAGGATAAAGAACACATTCGACAAGAAGGTACGCCCGCGCAAGTTCAACGAAGGGGACCTCGTGCTGAAGAAGATGTCCCACGCTGTTAAAGATAATCGAGGCAAGTGGGCCCCGAATTATGAAGGACCTTTCATTGTGAAAAGAGCTTTTTCTGGGGGTGCTCTGATACTCACCCACATGGATGGCGAGGAATTGCCTTCGCCCGTGAACTCCGATGTAGTTAAACGATATTACGCTTAAAGTCTGGGGCAATCGAGAGGACCGTTGCACGTTTTTATTTATGAGTTTTTCTCGTTCCTTTTGGTTTCCTCTAGGGATTCCCATTCACTGTATTTGTCTCGTTTCTTTGAAAAGAAAAGATGGGCGGGGTTTTAGTCCCCCCTTTGATGTTTCAAACTTTGTGTTTTAGCATTGTCATAAGCATGAGCCCTCTTCGCTCGGTGTATGGGGTGCCCCAAACGCTTATTTTAAAAATTGAATCTAACCAGTCTTCACTAAAATAAAATCATTGCATTAGAAACATTCATACATGCACATGCACATGCATATCTTGTGATAGCAAAGAGTAGGATCATCTCAGGCCACGGTCAAAAGTCAAGACAAATCAATGGCAGAAATCAACCAAGGTAAGAGATGACCGGTCACGATTGGCCGCGTATTTTTGTTTCTTATTTGCAGGTACATAGGAACGGATGCAAGTGGGGATAGGGTCACGGCCGATTGACCGTTGCCCCTCCCCGGCGCTAAACAAGCAGAGAACGTCGCTGCAAGGCAGCCCAGTATCCTTTGTGTTCGCAGTTTCTTTTACTATTTGTTTGTTTTAAATAAGTAATCGACGCCTAATTCTAACTTAAGTATGTTCAAGTAAAGAAAATGCTAGCCCATAAGGGGGGAGGGGACATGGTTAATGTTCCCCTCAAAAAAAAAAAAATGGCAGGTTAGCTCGCCTGGGCGAGCAACCCCTGCACCCAAATTATAAAAACGAGGGAGGGGAACATTTTGGGCATCCAAAAACTTCCCCCCTCATTCAAGAAAAGAGAGAACACGAAGGCTTGCGGCTTCTTGCTCCCCTAAGCCCTTTGATCGCGTTTTGTTTTCGTTTTTGGTGTTTCAATTCACTCTAACAAGTAAGTATTCCATCCTTGAGATTTTTGCTTCCCATTGATGTGCTTTCTTCATCTTTTGGTGCCTTAAATTGTGAGAACATGCTCATATTTATGAGGCAGTTTTTGGTTTGCTTTGGTGCTTGTTTTCTTGAATTGAGGATTTGAATGAAAGGCCTTAGGCTTAGGATGTATTCTGAAGCAATGGGGCATGCCACATTGCTCCCATTCTCTTGCAATTTGTATTCAAACAAGCGCCCACCAAGTGCTCGGCGAAATGCCCCAATGATGAATGAATATGATTTTGCAAAATTGAGGTGATGGGGCTGTTTTCTATATCTAGAGACAACATAGGAAGGTCAAAATAGATGCCCAAATGCAATCCCGAGCCTAGGAACCTAAGCTTTTAATTTCAATGTAAGGAAGCATGACTTATGCCTAGGGATTTAAATTTTGGTTTTGAATGTAAAAAAGCATGAAAATAGGGACTTGTTGGTAAGAGTGTGGGCTGCCCCATGATTAGTATTTTTACACCTAAGTGACGTGGGACATGCTTTTCAATGGTGTGTAGATATATGTGTAAATGTACATGGCATAAAAATATTTTGCGAAATATGTGAATATGTGGCATAAAAATACCTTGCAAAGTGAATAAATAGTAAATAATGCATTTCTAAATATGTATATTGTAGCATAAGAGGCTTTTCAAAAAAAATGTACCCATGCCAAGATGGCACAAGAATGCTTCCCAAATGAATATATGATGTGGAATTGCCCCTCAAGAGTAGATAGATGGCATGAAAGTTTCTTTTCAAATGCAAGTGTGTGCGTGACGTGAGATTGGCTCTCCGATGCGCATATATGTATAAATAAATAGGAATGGAACAACAAAAATTTGTATGTTAATAAAATACTTCAAATGTGTGGGTAGTTTGTGGTAGCAAATGGTTAGGATATGAACATATGTAATTTTGACACAATACCTTGAGCATGTATGTGAGTATTCTTTCCAAAAAAATGTATATGTGTGGTGAATAGAATGTTTTGAATATCCTTGTATGTTGATAATAGGATATATTTTCTACACGTACATGTGTGCATAAATGGATTATGTGAGTCCGTTCTCCATCAGAAGGATTAGCACGACCTTTTTGTATTAAGATAAGTGTTATCTTGTAAGACTAACTTTTAAATGTTTGTTCTCGCAGGAAATGGCCCCGAGGAAGCTCCCCTCAAAGAGATCCAGGAAAGATAAGGCGGTCGAAGGAACTAGTTCCGCTCCCGAGTATGACAGTCACCGCTTTAGGAGCGCTGTACACCAGCAGCGCTTCAAGGCCATCAAGGGATGGTCATTTCTCCGGGAGCGACGCGTCCAGCTCAGGGACGACGAGTACACTGATTTCCAGGAGGAGATAGGTCGCCGGCGATGGGCATCGCTGGTTACCCCCATGGCCAAGTTCGATCCAGAAATAGTCCTCGAATTTTATGCCAATGCTTGGCCAACGGAGGAGGGTGTCCGTGATATGAGGTCCTGGGTGAGGGGTCAGTGGATCCCGTTCGATGCAGATGCTATCGGCCAGCTCTTGGGATATCCTTTAGTGTTGGAAGAGGGTCAGAAGTGCGAGTATGACCAGAGGAGGAACCGGTCCGATGGGTTCGACGAGGAGGCCATTGCCCAATTGCTGTGTATACCGGGGCAAGATTTTGCCCGGACTGCTGCCGGGAGACGGGTGCGGATCATGCGCACCAACATGACCACCCTGACTCAGATATGGATGACTTTGATGCTCAGCAACATCCTGCCCACCAATCATAATTCCGACCTCCCCCTGCCGAAGTGTCAGCTGGTGTACGCCATCCTGACACGGATGAGCATCCATGTGGCTCAGTTAATTGCTGATGTCATCTATATTTTTGCAGGTATGGCGCCTACCAGGCACCCTCTAGACCCAGATAAGTCCAACAGGGCCTTGGGATTTCCCGCCTTGATCACGGGACTCTGCCAGTCATTCGGCGTCCCCGTCACGCCTAGCAAGGTAATTCGGCCGCCCATCACCCGAGCTTTTATCGAGAAGTACTGCTCGCAGAGACAGGGCCAGGGTGATGTACCACAGGCCGTGGACGCGCCGCCACCTCATCAGGCTGGCCCAGCCGGATTGTTTGATACAGAGCGGTATTTGCGGCATTTGGTTCGCCAACAGGCGGCCAACCACCGGGCACATGTACAGACTCATGATTGTCTGTATCAGATGAGTCTCAGCCTGCAGAGTCAGGGCTTTACTTCTTTTCCGTGCCCTACCCCGGACCAGTTTAGGGCAGAGGTCGCGTGGCCTGGGGATTGGCCTGAGGCCCAGGCAGCAGAGGCACCAGCAGAGGCTCCCGATGAGGCAGATGAGGCCCGCGAGGACGAAGAGATGACAAATTTACTTGATTTCTTAGGAGGGAGCGGAGCCGCATGATTGGGAGATTCTTTGATCCATATTTCTTTTTGTTTACATTTTTTCTTGGTATATATCATCTTGTTTTATTTGACTAAGGGACTAACGTTTGTTTCATGTGTTGACTTTTGTTTTGCACATACATATCATTTGAACTATTACGTTAGTACTTGTTTCGTTGTTGTCAATGATGTCTGTTAAAATTCCGGAATCACGTAGAATTTTTCATTTAGGAACGTCGTCCTAAAAAATAAAATGAACCAAAAATAAAAAGAAAAAGAAGCGTTGTGAATAAAAGTCATGTTCATAAAGAAAAGAAAAAGGTTTTTATCTATACATGTGTACAGAAGGATTCCTGTGTGTAAATGATGCGTGGAAAGGAATTCTTGTGCGTGTAAGCAACGAGTGTACTTTTGTGTATAAGTGTGTGTTGGGAAAAATGAAAAAAAATCTTTGAATGTAAATAGACGGTGTGACGTAAAAAGAAGAGTTCTAATGTGTGTACAAAAACAGTTTGTCATATAGATGTACAAAGGAAAGTTTTCCTCATAAAGAACCACAAGTGTATAGTTTTAGTGAACAATGTTTAAAGATAAAACAAAAAAAAAGGGGGTAAAAAGAAAGAAAGACCGCGAAGGTCGACATGTTATAATTGAGAAGTATAAATCATTCGTAAAGAGCAAACGCATCTTCTGGAAACAAGGGACTGATGCTGAGAGTTCATTTTCCGGAATGAACCGAGATAAGGATAGATGAATTCATTGAACTAACGAAAGAACATAATTGGGAAACGTTGGGTCTGTCTGTGTAAATTCCCAACCGTAGTATCACAATGCCATCGCGAAGGTCGACATGTTATAATTGAGAAGTATAAATCATTCGTAAAGAGCAAACGCATCTTCTGGAAACAAGGGACTGATGCTGAGAGTTCATTTTCCGGAATGAACCGAGATAAGGATAGATGAATTCATTGAACTAACGAAAGAACATAATTGGGAAACGTTGGGTCTGTCTGTGTAAATTCCCAACCGTAGTATCACAATGCCATAAACGGGATGCTTGAGTGCCCACCTGGCTGTAGCCATGACTGATTTTGCACGTTGTTTGCACGTTGTTTTCAAATAAACATTACAATGTAGTAACTAGGAAGTGATCCTAGGTCGTTTCCCAACGAGCAGTGACAAGCCAAATGTTCATAATATACTTGCAGTAACAGTAACAGTAACGATGGGGGGGGTTGTTTGCTTTTGTAAATTAAACAGCGAATATATGTGAATTAGAAAATATCAGAATTAAAACACGTTGCTTCCCCTTGATTCACAAGCAAGTCTCTTATCCTAGGTTACGAGAGTTTATCCTTTATCAGTTTAACCACTTAATCCAACCCTAAATTAAATTACTAAGCGAAATTCAACATAAGGCATTCATTATGTGATTAAGCATCACATACACCAATTACTCATAAACGATCATTAAGCATGAACGTAAATTAAGCGCAGAGACAATTAATCAAGCACTAAGCATGCGTGAATTAAAAGCAACAAATTCAAAGTAATTAGTGAAGAGGAAAAACTAAACAGAATTTAATAGTAATAATAGAACCTCAAAGAGAACTGTGCTTGATCCTCAAGGGAAAACAACGCTGCGGACTTAGCCTTCCATTAATCAAATAGAGAATGAAATTTTATTGATAAAACTAAAAGTCTGAACTGGAATTGTAAAAAAAACGAAAATAAAAGAGAAAGAGAAGAGAGACTAAAACTAAAAATGAAAAATAGAAGAGAGAGAGGAGAGAGAGAGAGTCTCCCGCGAGGGAGAGAGGGAGTCCCGTAAACTAGAACCTTGGTGCTGTTATATAGTTTTTCAGTCCCAAAGCTTACAAATCTGTTTTAAATCCAGGCCCATAAATAAATTAAATTCAAATCTAGATAAGATAAGATAAGATCTAGATTAAATAATATCTAGATGAGAAATTCAAATCTAGATAAGATAAGATCTAGATTAAATAATATCTAGATGAGATCAAATCTAAATAATATCTAGATAAGATAAAGATAAGATAAGATCTAATTTTGTAGAATAAAATAGTCTGCCCTCTTCAAGTCCAAGCTCAATTCTGGATTCAAGCCCAAGCCCAATTCTGGATTCAAACCCAATGCTTCATTAATTCCTGAAATTAGATTAAAAAACATCAAATTAGCTGAATGGGCCCAAATAATAAAACTGCCTAATAAATTTGACAATTAAGACTAATCAGTATTTAAAATGGGGCAAAAAGGGTTAAGAAATAGGAGAAAATGATGGCACATCAAAACCCCCCATACTTAGCCTTTTGCACTCCTGGGCAAAATGAAACAAAGAACAAAATCCAAGGATATCAGAGGGAGACAAACAAAAACATTCACATATTTCTCAATGAACATCAAGGAATAAAAGGAATGGGTAACATCTAACATAAGGAGATCCAAAAAGTCAAGACATTCATGAAAATCATCCAAGCAACCCAATCATGGCAAAATAGTTAATCAGCTCAAGAATGAAAAGTGATAAAGCCTCACAAGATATACACTCTATCTCTCAAGTGTCTAGGCTACTATTTACCCTCAAAGCACCCATGAAAGCAAACACCACATAAACTTGGCAAGATTCTAAAATTGACAATCAACTCATAAACACAAGCACATGAGGATCAAAAGGTCTTTTAAGGTTGTAATGGGGCCAAGGACAAGGTATGGAGAAATATGGAATAAGTGGCTAAATCCCAAAGGAATAGAGGAGCAAAGGGGAATAAGTGCATATTAAAAAAATAAGAAAATAAAAAGAAGTAAAGATAAAAATTAAACATGAAGAGTAGAACCAAGAGTTTCATCATTCTTGTGCCATTTAAGATCTTATTCACTCAACTTTATTGCTTTTTTTTTTTCGAATTTTTTTTTTTTTTTTCGAAATTTTTTTTTTTTTTTTTTGTTTAAACTAGCCTTTGAGAAACAACATTTCATTCAGCATGTCCAACATTTAACCAATATACAATGTACATCAAGTATGGCCCAAAATACATCATGAAGCATAGTCAACAAAACAAGTTGTCCAATGAAACAAAAACCCCCCACACTTATTCCCAAAACAATTCCAAAGCTCCAAAATTCCTTAAGGATATGGTAATATCATGGTTTTTCACTTAAGGCTTGTAGTGAGCTTCAAAACAAGGAAAGGGAAACAAGGCTCAAAAGGGCTATCAAAGGAATTAATTCAAGGTAAGTCCATTTGGCTAGAAGCTTATAAGAACAAAATTGCCTTAATCATTTCCAAATATGCATGTGAATTAGGACGCATCAACAAGAATCAAGCCAAGGCTATTGTGCAAGCAATCAATGGGGCAAAACACACCAAATGATTATAATGATGAATGGCTCAAATTCTCACAAAGGTAAAATCATCACTTTCAAATTGAGCTTTCAAAACTATCATGACATGTAGAGAAGAATCAAGGATTTCAAGTCACAAAATGTCAAGAACTTTTATTTTCAAAACAATTACCCATTTCTTGAACATATCCTATAATTCAAAGAAAAACATGCAAAGTCGTACGTGCACACAAAATTGACCCAAAATATTAAACTGAAAATCCGACGAAACTAACAACATTAACAAATTAACACAACTAACAAATTAACAAAACCAACAAAACTAGCAAAACCAAAGAACACTCCCCCCCCCCCATACTTAAACAACACATTGTCCTCAATGTAGCACAATTAAAAGATTAAAAACAATTAAATCATCAAAGAGAATCGGACAAGTGTAATAAAAGCAAAGAAGGAGATAGGAAAAGAAAAACTCCCTAAGTCATGGTGGAGGAAGAGTAGGGTGGAGTAAGGAAGTCTCTTCCACCACTACGTCCACTAAAGAAGGGTTCGTGAGGAATGGCTTAAGTCGATGTCCGTTGACCTTGAAGCTCTTGTTTGTGGAGTCGCTTTTGATCTCAACTGTACCATAAGGAAAAACATTAGTAACAACAAAAGGACCAATCCACTTAGACCTCAACTTACCACTCATGAGTCCAAGCCTAGAATTATACAATAACACTTTTTGCCCAACCACAAAGTCTTTTTTAACTATCATGCTATCATGGAACTTCTTGGTCTTTTCTTTGTAGAACTTGGCATTCTCGTAGGCGTCTAGGCGGATTTCATCTAACTCACTCAGTTGCAACTTCCTTTCCTCGCCAGCTTGATCCATAGAGAAGTTGCAAGTCTTCACTGCCCAGTATGCTTTGTGCTCAATTTCCACTGGAAGATGACATGCCTTTCCAAAGACAACCCGATAAGGAGACATTCCTATGGGTGCTTTGTAGGCAGTCCGATGTGCCCAGAGAGCATCATCAAGCCTGGTACTCCAATCTTTCCTGCTTGGCTGCACAATCTTCACAGCAAAACACCCAAGACTGAAACAGGGACTTTGTTTGTATTTAGATTAATGCAAACCCAATTTAAAAGCAAGAGATAAGAATTTAAAATAGAAGATAGAAGATAAGGTAAAGAAAAGATAAGATATTTAAAGATAAAATTAGAAGATAAAAGAAAAGATAAGATATTTAAAGATAAAATTCGAAGATAAAAGATTGAAAGATCAAAATAGAAGATAAAGATAATAGATAAGATAAGATAAAAAATTTAAAGATAAGATATGATAAAATATTTAAATTGCGATAAAGATAACTACTTCTAAGAAATTCAAATAAATAAGATCTAAATCTACTAAATCTAAATACTTACTCCTAAAACCCAACAGGAAAAAATAAGGAATAACTACTTCTAAGGAAGACCGACAATGAAAATAAGGACTAAAATCTATATATTAAAATCGCTAAAACCTGACAAGTCTACTTAGCCTAGATATATGGATTCTGGATTTGTCTGTTATCAATACCAGTGAACCAATCAACACTAACACAGATACTAACACAATACTAACAATTAAACATAAAACATGAAAGGATTAAACACACAACAATAGCTAGCTATTATGAACCTTTGGACACTGCTCCCCGGCAACGGCGCCAAATTTGATCGAGGCCGTACCCGAATCAAATAAACATTAAAATGTAGTAACTAGGAAGTGATCCTAGGTCGTTTCCCAACGAGCAGTGACAAGCCAAATGTTCATAATATACTTGCAGTAACAGTAACAGTAACGATGGGGGGGGGGTTGTTTGCTTTTGTAAATTAAACAGCAAATATATGTGAATTAGAAAATATCAGAATTAAAACACGTTGCTTCCCCTTGATTCACAAGCAAGTCTTTTATCCTAGGTTACGAGAGTTTATCCTTTATCAGTTTAACCACTTAATCCAACCCTAAATTAAATTACTAAGCGAAATTCAACATAAGGCATTCATTATGTGATTAAGCATCACATACACCAATTACTCATAAACGATCATTAAGCATGAACGTAAATTAAGCGCAGAGACAATTAATCAAGCACTAAGCATGCGTGAATTAAAAGCAACAAATTCAAAGTAATTAGTGAAGAGGAAAAACTAAACAGAATTTAATAGTAATAATAGAACCTCAAAGAGAACTGTGCTTGATCCTCAAGGGAAAACAACGCTGCGGACTTAGCCTTCCATTAATCAAATAGAGAATGAAATTTTATTGATAAAACTAAAAGTCTGAACTGGAATTGTAAAAAAAACGAAAATAAAAGAGAAAGAGAAGAGAGACTAAAACTAAAAATGAAAAATAGAAGAGAGAGAGGAGAGAGAGAGAGTCTCCCGCGAGGGAGAGAGGGAGCCCCGTAAACTAGAACCTTGGTGCTGTTATATAGTTTTTCAGTCCCAAAGCTTACAAATCTGTTTTAAATCCAGGCCCATAAATAAATTAAATTCAAATCTAGATAAGATAAGATAAGATCTAGATTAAATAATATCTAGATGAGAAATTCAAATCTAGATAAGATAAGATCTAGATTAAATAATATCTAGATGAGATCAAATCTAAATAATATCTAGATAAGATAAAGATAAGATAAGATCTAATTTTGTAGAATAAAATAGTCTGCTCTCTTCAAGTCCAAGCTCAATTCTGGATTCAAGCCCAAGCCCAATTATGGATTCAAACCCAATGCTTCATTAATTCCTGAAATTAGATTAAAAAACATCAAATTAGCTGAATGGGCCCAAATAATAAAACTGCCTAATAAATTTGACAATTAAGACTAATCAGTATTTAAAATGGGGCAAAAAGGGTTAAGAAATAGGAGAAAATGATGGCACATCAGTCCTAAAAAATAAAATGAACCAAAAATAAAAAGAAAAAGAAGCGTTGTGAATAAAAGTCATGTTCATAAAGAAAAGAAAAAGGTTTTTATCTATACATGTGTACAGAAGGATTCCTGTGTGTAAATGATGCGTGGAAAGGAATTCTTGTGCGTGTAAGCAACGAGTGTACTTTTGTGTATAAGTGTGTGTTGGGAAAAATGAAAAAAAATCTTTGAATGTAAATAGACGGTGTGACGTAAAAAGAAGAGTTCTAATGTGTGTACAAAAACAGTTTGTCATATAGATGTACAAAGGAAAGTTTTCCTCATAAAGAACCACAAGTGTATAGTTTTAGTGAACAATGTTTAAAGATAAAGCAAAAAAAAGGGGGTAAAAAGAAAGAAAGACCGCGAAGGTCGACATGTTATAATTGAGAAGTATAAATCATTCGTAAAGAGCAAACGCATCTTCTGGAAACAAGGGACTGATGCTGAGAGTTCATTTTCCGGAATGAACCGAGATAAGGATGGATGAATTCGTTGAACTAACGAAAGAACATAATTGGGAAACGTTGGGTCTGTCTGTGTAAATTCCCAACCGTAGTATCACAATGCCATAAACGGGATGCTTGAGTGCCCACCTGGCTGTAGCCATGACTGATTTTGCACGTTGTTTTCAAATCATCATTGTCACGCGTGCCTTGTGGAGTAATATGGAAGTTCGGCCCGAGACCGACACCTCGACACCCAAATTTGTCTCGCCCCAGATATCAAGATTGGGGTTCCCACGATAAAAGCTCCCATTGAGACACAACCTTAGACCTCTTTGAACCTTGACCTATCAAAAGAATCCTCCTCCTTTCCCCGAAGCAAAGGGCAGTGGAATCTCCTCAAGGGAGAGCAAATAGAATGCTAAAACCCGATTTCCCATAGAAAGGGATGGGGAAGAAAAAAGTGAAAAGAAAGAGAAGGAAGAAATGGAAAGAAAGAAAGAAAAAGAGAAGAATGAAGATCAAGAAAAGAACAAAAGAAAGGAAAGAAGGATTCCCGATCAAAGATCGAAAGGAAGTGAAAAAGGAAAAGAAGCAACTCTCGATCAACGAAAGGAAGAGAATAGAAAGTCTCCAAAGCCAGACTACCACTCAGAATCATGCTTGATTAGCAATATCCCACCCCACCTGAACAAAGAGGAAAAGACCGAAACACCCAGCTTCCTCTCCAAAAACTCTGACCTCGAGAAAATCCTATTGGTCCGTGGTCATACGTTTGATCTATGATTCGATAGGAAGTCGCGTGCAAAATAGAGTCATGGTGCAGTTATTGGTTGGGAATAGGTTAAGACACTTGCCTTGTGAGTTTTATACACCATGAGTGATTTATTTTCAGCTAAGCCCGGTGTTTCCCCTGCGTGTTCATTTGAAAGCTAGAAGTTGACGCCCTACTCTTCATTCTCGGTTACAAGGAAGATTACCCTTGGCACGAGTATATTGTTTCTCTAAGATGTGGTGCTCTCGCGAATGATTTATTTTTCTTTACAAAAAGCATGTTTGCCTTTCAATTGGAAGAACCCGGTAGACCGTTTGGTCCTGCCAGTCATCCTTTTCCGGAGCCACGTGAGTGAATTGCGTTGTCGTTCACGTGTCCTCCATTTTCGAGTCTGGAGCTGTATTCCATGATTGCCTAAGAGAGGACCCTCAAGGCAATCCTTCATTCTCGTCCTTTTCCGGAGCCACATGAATGTTATTGCTTAGGGATGTTCATACGTTCTCCATTTTTTAGTCTGGAGCTGTATTCCATGATTGCCTAAGAGAGGAACCTCAAGGCAATCCTCCATTCTCATCCTTTTCCGGAGCCACATGAATGTTATTGCTTAGGGCTGTTCATGCGTTCTCCATTTTTGAGTCTGGAGCTGTGTTCCATGATTGTCTAAGAGAGGACCCTCAAGGCAATCCTCCATTCTCATCCTTTTCCGGAGCCACGTGAGTGAATTGCGTTGTCGTTCACGTGTTCTCCATTTTTGAGTCTGGAGTTGTGTTCCATGATTGTCTAAGAGAGGACCCTCAAGGCAATCCTCCATTCTCATCCTTTTCCGGAGCCGCGTGAGTGAATTGCGTTGTCGTTCACGTGTCCTCCATTTTCGAGTCTGGAGTTGTATTCCATGATTGCCTAAGAGAGGAACCTCAAGGCAATCCTCCATTCTCGTCCTTTTCCGGAGCCACATGAATGTTATTGCTTAGGGCTGTTCATGCGTTCTCCACTTTCGAGTCTGGAGTTGTATTCCATGATTGCCTAAGAGAGGAACCTCAAGGAAATCCTCCATTCTCGTTCTTTTCCGGAGCCACATGAATGTTATTGCTTAGGGCTGTTCATGCGTTCTCCATTTTTGAGTCTGGAGCTGTGTTCCATGATTGTCTAAGAGAGGACCCTCAAGGCAATCCTCCATTCTCATCCTTTTCCGGAGCCGCGTGAGTGAATTGCGTTGTCGTTCACGTGTCCTCCATTTTCGAGTCTGGAGTTGTATTCCATGATTGCCTAAGAGAGGAACCTCAAGGCAATCCTCCATTCTCGTCCTTTTTCGGAGCCACATGAATGTTATTGCTTAGGGCTGTTCATGCGTTCTCCACTTTTGAGTCTGGAGCTGTGTTCCATGATTGTCTAAGAGAGGACCCTCAAGGCAATCCTCCATTCTCATCCTTTTCCGGAGCCGCGTGAGTGAATTGTGTTGTCGTTCAGGTGTCCTCCATTTTCGAGTTTGGAGTTGTATTCCATGATTGCCTAAGAGAGGACCCTCAAGGCAATCCTTCATTCTCGTCCTTTTTCGGAGCCACATGAATGTTATTGCTTAGTGTTGTTCATGCGTTCTCCACTTTTGAGTCTGGAGCTGTATTCCATGATTGCCTAAGAGAGGAACCTCAAGGCAATCCTCCATTCTCGTCCTTTTCCGGAGCCACATGAATGTTATTGCTTAGGGCTGTTCATGTGTTCTCCACTTTCGAGTTTGGAGCTAAGTTTCATGATTGCCTAAGTGCGGACCCTCAAGGCAATCCTCCATACTCCACCTTTGTTCGGAGCACCATGAATGTCATTGCCTAGCGCTGTTCATGTGGCTCCATTATCAAGGGCGAAGCTTCTGGTGACTGGGAAGCACGTTATTCTGTTGTTTTCCAGATCGGTTTCTTCGCCAAGTATGTGTATATGTGTGTATATCTGTATTATATTCGTTGTTCTGGTTGTTGTTTGTATTTTTGTTTTGTGCAGAAGAAAGAAGAAGAAGTAGAAATGAGAGTCGTCATCGCGAAAAGGGCAGGACGGACGAAATCAGTGTCCTATCTTTGCTTTCCTCTTATCTCCGATGAGAGGTAAGTAAAGAGGGGCAACTGTCATACCCTAATTTCGTCCGGGGATTATTACTTGAGGACATGCAATAAATGAAGTCTCGAGACGTCTCAGAAATCGAAAGGAAGCGGGCTTGCGCGTTCCGTGAGATTCCGTAATGTGGCGGAAATCAAAAAGAGGTGTTTTTGCGCAATCCGTAAGTTTCCGTGATTTCTTCAAAAAGTAAAAAAGGAGTAAATACATAGTCCGCAAGGATTCATAACCTTACGGAAGGGAAATAAGTATCGTTACGAAATTCGTAAAGTTTCGTAACGTTACGGAAAAAGAATTACAAAAAAATAGAAAAGGGGGGTGCATATAGTAAAAAGGGGGGTGTAAATAGCAATCTGGCCCACTTGGGCCTTCTAGAAGGTTCCTCCAGAAAGCCGTTGCTTCTGGAGGAAGCAACCTGGCTCGCCTGGGCGAGCTGAGCTCGCTTGGGCGAGCTGGGCGGCAAGCATCTCCCCTATTTTGCTATAAATAGGGGAGGAAGTGAGAAGGAAAAGGGTTCAGCCCCTTAGGCACTTCTCTTTCTTTCGAATTTGCTTGGAAAAATTGTTTCCGTGAAGAAAATCTAAGCCGAGGCACTTCCGAAATGTTTCCGTAATGTTTCTGTGAAGAATTTCGTAAAAGGTTTCAATCGTTCTTCGACGTTCTTCGTTCGTTCTTCATTGTTCTTCGATCTTCAACGGGTAAGTACCTCGAACCAAGCTTTTCAATTCATTCTATGAACCCATGGTGGTCCACATTTTGTTTCATGTATTTTTATTCTCATTTTCATTTACTTTTTATACCCCCTTTTGACGTGCTTAAGCCATTTATTTAAGTCATTTCTCGCTTAATGTAAAAGTAAAATAAATTTCCACCGATCATTTGAATTGTATCATCCGTTACTTTCGTTTGAAATGAATTCCGACCGTTCGGTCGTGCCGTAACCACGTTGGAAATCAAAAAAGAGGTAAAATAATAATATAATAATCAAAAAATATCTTTTAGTAAAATAAAAGCGTAAGATCAATCGGACGTTTTTCTCTTTGGGACTTCTCATTCTTAATTGAATTGACCAATAACTAAAGTGAAACTAAGGCTAAAATCAACTCGCCTAGTCAAGCTCGTCCACAAAAATAGGTTTTTTGAAAGTTTATCATATCAGTTTCTTACTAAGTAAAAAAGGATCATTTTAAGGTCCAACGCCTTAAAATGGTCACCCTTCAAAGTAAAAGAACCACTTGTTTCACGCATAAGGAAGAACTACGTAGGTCTGATTTCCTCTCCAAAGGAGGGTACGTAGGAGCAAAAGCCCCGCTTTTGTCGACCTCAAAAAATAAAAAGAAATAAAAAGTTAAGATAACACAATTCCACAATTCTAAAAAATAGGTTGTTGTCTTTCGAGACAAACGTAAGAGGTGCTAATACCTTCCTCAAGCGTAAATACAACTCCCGAACTTAGAATTTTCATTTTTAACCGGTTTCCTTCGGTTTTTCCGACGTTTTCCACAAATAAACGTTGGTGGCGACTCCGCACACCTTTCCTCCTTTGGGAAGCGCACCCGTGAGCCCCGCCCTCGCTCGCCCGCGAAGGGCACGTTGCGACACTGTCAAGTTAGATGAGCTGGAAAACGAGGCTGCCACTATATTGTGTCAGTTGGAGATGTATTTTCCTCATTCGCGTTTCGACATCATGGTTCACTTAATTATTCATCTAGTAAGGGAAATCAAATGTTGTGGTCCCATTTATTTGCGGTGGATGTACCCGGTTGAGCAATACATGAAGATCTTAAAAGGGTATACAAAGAATCTACAATGTCTTGAAGCACCTATTGTTGAAAGGTACATAGCAGAAGAAGTTACTGAATTTTGTTCATAGTATATTGAAAAGGAAAAACCTATTGGGCTTCTCGAGTGTCGGCATGACGAAAAGGTGGAAGGAAAGGGTTATAGAGGATTGCATTGTATCACTCCAAGTTTAGACGATTTGCAACAAGCTTATTTGTATATATTGAATAAAAGTAATGAAGTTTTGCCATACATAGTTCGTCACGATGGTTTAGTGAAGGAAAGTAATCCAAAAATGTCGAAGAATACGGTGTTGAAAGAGCATAACAAGACTTTCCTAAATTGGTTTAAAGATACAATATTTTGTGACCATGATGCTTCTGAAACGTTAAGGAAGTTAGCAGATGGACCTAAAGGAAATGTTATATTCTAGCAAGGATATGATATCAACAAGTATTCATTTTACACCAAATCACAAGACAAAAGTACAATTCAAAATAGTGGGCTTAGTCTAAGGGCTGACTCTCAGCACTAGTGTACATAATGACAATCCCCGCCTAGCTTCCATGTCTTACTTTGGAGTCATTGAAAAAATTTAGGAGCTTAATTATGTCAAATTCAATGTCTGTGTTTTCAAATCTAAGTGGGTTGATAGCAATATCGGTGTTCGAACCGATGATTTTAGATTTACGTTGGTAGATCTAAAGAAGTTCGCTTATCAGAATGAGTCTTTCATCATGGCAGAACAAGCTAAACAAGTATTTTATGTTCAAGATCCTTGTAATGAAAGGTTGTTGGTGGTTTTACACAGAATAACAATCGGTGTTAATGTTGAAGATGACGATTCAATCGTTGATACTTGTGTTAGTCCTTTTTCCACACAGGTAATAAGTTAGGCTAATGTCAACCAGTGTTAGTCCTTTATACTTCTGATTATTGTCAAAGGTAATAAGTTAGGCTAATGTGTAATTGTCATAAGAGGTTCGAAAGAAGGCGTAGACCATTCAGAAACAAAATATTGTCCCTCACGTGTTATTTCATGGGGGTTATGAATATCTCAAAGAAAAGTTCATTGAGAACAAGAAAAAGATATAATTGGAGGAAACAGCCCAATCAGGGAGCAGTGAGACAATCGTTGATCCTCCATCTCCCATTAGACGACACGTGAAGTGGAAGATGGCCCACACAAAAAAATTTGGTCAAATGACGTCTGAGGCAACAAAGGAAATTACAGATAGGATTGTAAGCCACTTTCATTTGTGATTGTTCATTTTTTATAATAATTGTTGGATGAATAAACCAAACTTTTTTCATCTATTGACTACTGGATTACTTGGAAGAGCAGGCCTCACGAGGAAGCTTTATCGCCCATGGACGTCAGGATGTACTGACTGCTGCCATTGGGTGACTAGAACACCCTGGTCATGTCCGTGTTGCTGGAGCAAGTGTCGCAATCAAACAATACTTTGGACCGGCTTCAAGGACCTCCTACACATCTTCGTCCATGGCTCCTGAAGACCTGGAGTAGCTGACACAAAAAATTAGGGACCAGCTGGAGGAGTTGATCACATAAAAAGTGACTCGACAACTAATGATATCCTTCAATCAGATGCAGTCCCAGTTTCAATCGTAGATGCAATCACAAGGACTTGCACTGTCTCCTGAAGTTGAGGTTGGTCCTTCTGCTGCTCATGTCAGCACAAAGAAAAGTTTTGTTGATCCCTCAAGGCATGAACCAGAAATGGGTGACTCAGATAAATGTGGGCTGTATGTCAATGAAAATACTTCCCGTCTGGTTGTCCTTGGAAGACTTTATGAAGGGTTGACACCCGTTCACAACATCACTTTGGGAAATGATCAAGTAAAGGTCAACATTGAGGAAACTCGAGATGTTGATGCTCACATTCTTGTACCCACTCAAGAGGTTCAGTTAGTGGCGCAAGCACTTAACACCTTCATTGCTTGGCTGACACATCTTGTAAAGCGTTTGTGAGACCATGCATTTCATTTTGTTGCTTTTAAGAATTATTAAAAAGGGATTTGTTACAATTAAAGTGTTCCATTGTCATTCACTTATGTTTATCAACTGTGCAGGATAAACAGAGCTGAGGGACCAGCGAAACCTGTAGATAGGCTGGATCTAGATGTTGATCCCCTATACCTGATGACATTGTCCATCCCGCAGCTTTTTCTCAAGCCATTGCAGGTGTCGTGGGATGCTACCATGTTTGGGGTGTATAATGATAACTTCCCTTTATACATAAAGCATGAAGATCTTTCTGAAATAACACACGGTGGTCAATGTCTCGACATCTCTGTTATACAATTGTGGATTCTGTAAATCACTTTACATTATTGTATATTAGCTAACAGATTGTTTTAAATTCATACATAATTTACTTTATTTTAACAACAATAGGCATATGACTGAGACAAGTATACGAGCGAGAAATGCCTCTGTGTATGGATTCCTTGAGCCACAGTCCATACAGAGATCTGGGCAATCACAATTTGAATCAAAAAATTATATTAAGAACTGGATGCTTAATTCACATAGGTATGTCTACCTAGGAGCTTACTTGAATGGGTAAGTTAAATCGAATAAATGAATGTAATTAATGTAATTACTATAATAACTTAATATTCTCCACTGTAGTGCACATTGGCAAATGGTCCTTATATGTCCTAAGGACAATGTTGCCATCTGATTTTGTTCCTTGCACAATAGGCCCGACAACTACTTGAAAGGAATTATTAACATATCAGTCGTATTTTCTAATACATTTACAATATCATTAGTTGGGAACATCAATATTTTAATTGTACAATACATATGAATGTTTCTCTTGAATAGTGCTTTGAAAGGATTCGACGATAGTCAACAAAGTAAATCCAAGCCTGTTGCTAGATGGATTCTAATTAAAGTAAGTGATTTAAACAATGTTTGTTGACTTAAAAATTAAATTTTATTACTTTGTACACTACTTTTTGGTTAACTTTGAATATCTAAATATCCTATTCAATCTAGTGTAATAAGAAAAAAGGAAGCACTGAGTGCGAGTACTACGTAATGCATTGGATGTCAACGATAGTCTTAGGAAATTTCAAGGATAATTGGAAAATGGTAATTTTTTACTTCAAAATTAATTCAATTTGTTATAATTATTATTATTTATACTTATTAGCTTATGTTTTAATATATCATGCAGTATTTTACGAATTCAAGACCATTGGAACAAGAGAGAATGAAGGCACTTCGCATTCAGTGAGTAAAATATTATCTAAAAGCTAAAAATGAAACACTAGGTGTTTAAGTAATTTAAGAATTGTAGAGTTTTCTTAATTTAGATTTGCTACAACTCATTTTATGCATTGACTTTAATTACTTGAAATATTATTTTAATTCATAGTAAATATTCAATTTTTATGGACTTTCTACTAAGAAATGTCTGAAAACTGTCTGGATTGGTTCTGATTTTCAATTTGCAGGTTAATTTGGGGCAATTAAAAAAACAAACAGCATATTAAAAAAAAATCCAAAAAACAACATCGGTTATCATAAAAACCAACAACATCAGTTTTTCTAAAAATCGATGTTGTTTTTCCTCAACAACAACATCAGCTTTTCCAAAAACCGATGTTGGTGAAAAAAAACAATATCAGTTTTTTTTTCGAAAAATCGATGTTATTTTGTTTATATTTGACATTTTTTTGTTATTTCTTACTATATGACATCAATTTTTTATAAAACCGATGTTGTGTGATTTATCTTAACATCGTTGTTAATGTTATTACTTTTAACATCGGTTATTAACTAATGTTGAAAGCCCTTAATAACTGATGTTAAAAGTCTATTTTCTAGTAGTGACAACATTTCTAAATGTATGGTTATGGTTAATAACTAATAACCGCATTTTACATTTATCTTTTTTATATATATAAGTGCAATTATTTAAATCCTTGTTTTTATCTTCTTTTAGTTCAAAAAGATTTAATTTTTAAGCATTTACTTTGTTGTCTAAATTTGAAATTTAGTCTCATGTTTTTAATCTTTTGACATTTAGAAATTAGAGTTGGACTTTGGAGCATCCCATAATTAAGACGTCAAAGTAGAATGTTATCATTGGCCCAACTGAACAAAGAATCTAGACACAAGTCAAAGGCAACATTTCATTGGAAGAAATTCTAGCCCAGCTAAGAGACTAATTTTAAGTAATGAAGTTTTGTAGGCCCAACTAGTCAAACAGTGCGCCTATCTATAATCCTTCCAATAATGACACTTTTTGGACAAAAAAAAACAAAGCATTAAAATGGGCTTTTGCAATTGAACATGACATTCTTCTCAAACCTAGGTTTTTGGCACAAGTAGGGTAGCTTGGAGCTCTCATTCCTCTATTTTCCACCTTCATCTCTTCTCCACAATTTTTGTTGTTCCTTTCACTCAAGAGTGGTTGAGCTCTCTTTGATTGGGGTTTGTTAGTCACCATTACACGTTTTTCTTCCTTAGCTTAATGCTTACTTTGGCTTGATCATCCTTTGTTTGATAGGAAATTGTATTTGAGCTATGAATCGGATAAGAGCACTTATTAGCCACCTTTGACTCTCTTTCTTAAGACAAGTAACTTGGCTATGCTATGCAAGGGATTGGTAGTTTAGTCATGAGACTTGGACTCTTCTTGTAAGGAATTAGGGATTGAGCATTTTTATGAGTTGGTGACAATAATGGAATGATAAAAATTGATTAATAGCTTATGTATGCATGTGGGAGTGGTTTAATGAAGTTGAACCCGAGCGTTCACTATCATTGTTTCTTGTCACTAATTTCCAAAATATAGATCTTTGAGAATCAAAAACACCTGTTAAAAATTTATTTTCAAGTTTCCATCTTTATTTTTGGTTCTTAATCATTGCTATTTCAAGTTCGCTTTATATTTTTTCTAGTAAATAAAAAGTATGTAAATTGCCAAAAATTGAACAATCCCTTGGGAAAATGATACTTGAACTTTCCATTTTATAGTACTTATATATATATATATATATATATATATATATATATATATATATATATATATATATATATATATATATATATATATGCACCGAAGATGCAGTAGTAGGAATTACAATTGAAAACAAAATCACTGCATGGCCTTATAACCCACCCTACTTTCTGAGAAATAACTCGATTATGCATAATCCCCATAGAGCCAACCAAAAACTTACCATCTAATAGCTTTGCCTAAACATTATCCACTTAGAGAAAAAACTAGGCTAAAGCTAGAGATCAAACTCTACAAATGAAGCATCATCAACTTTGGATGAAGGGACCAATCGTATAACGAGAAAGAAAAGTTTTGCAGTTTAGCTTTCCCCCACATCCACGATCTCAATTTCACCAACTCCAAAATATTATCTGAATTCATTGTAGTACCATTGAAAATAATGCCATTGTGTTGTAGCTAAATTGACCATATACCCACAAACCACACTCCCCACCAGCCAACCCTTGCTTTTTTTCCCAAACAACAATTCATCGTGTTGCCAAATGATCTACCACATAGCATGGTAGAATTGATTCCACACCGAACCAAGGATAAGTTAATTTCCAAACATTAGATGCAAAAGGACATGTAAAGAACAAATGAGAGGTTGTTTCTACACAATTCTGATAGAACACACAAAGAGTATTGTCATTAGAATTCAAGGCATTTATTTTCAATAGATTTTCCTTAGAAGGAATTATGTCTAAAGCTATTTTCCACACCAAGGCAGTGATCTTAGATGGAATGTGAAGATTCCATAAGAATTTTAAAAAGTCTGCATTAGTGGATTAATCACATACCAGTAGATACATGTATGTTTCCTTAACTGAAAAAACATTCGCCCCCCCCCCCCCCCTCATCCTCCCACCTCCTACTACCTGAAGCTCAGAGTTGAGCTGAACATTGCTTATTACCTCCACTAATCTCCCCTAACACATGCCGTTCCCATTCAAGCGTGTCTCTCATTCAAGAAAACTTCCATTGCCACCCCTTTTCATTAAAACTACCCATTTGGATAACGATAATATTTTGTTCAAGAGATATGAAAATAATCTATTATATTTATCCCTCAAAGCCACGTTTCCCATCCAATCATCCTCCCAAAAACTAAAATTCGTCGCCATTCCTCACTACTCTTTATGCTCAACTCTAAAACCAATCCTCCTCACCCTCACTCTTGCACATTGAACTTATTACCTTCCACCACCCCGAATACCTGGGATTGTGCAGCAAGTTCTCACTATCTTTTGCCCTTGCTTTGATAACTCTTACCCACAAAGCCTTCCTCTAGTTCATAAACGTCCACATCCACATAGACAAGAAAGCTTTGTTAAAAAACTCTAAGTTCTTGATCCCTAATCCTCCACTCTCCTTTACTGCACAAACCTTCTTCCACACCACCCAACAAACTCTCATTTCCTCTTATTTTGCCCCCCAAAGGAACCTTCTTTGGATGTTGTTGATTTTATCAATGACTCACAAAGGATCTTTAGAAACAGAAAAAAAAAAAAAAAGAGGTATAGAAGACAAAATAGATTTTATAAGGCATATCTGACCACCGAAGGAAAGGTGTTTATATTTCCAAGTGGCTAGTTTGCATTCTACTCTACCATCGGATTCCATATTGGCACCTTGCGAAGGTTTACACCAACAGACATCTCCAAATACACAAAAGGAATCTGCATAACCTTGTAGTTTAAGATTTCCTCCATCTACCTAAAGCAAAGATCAGAGATACCAATCCTTGCAACTTTACTCTTATGGAAATTTACTTTTAAACCAAATGCTAACTCGAAGCACCTTAAGACATCTTTGAGTACCACCATATTCCCTGCCTTTGGTTCACTGAAAAACACCACATTATCTGTGAATTAAAGAAGTGATATGCACAAGTCCTTACCACCCACTTTTGAGCCTACAAACAAGGTTTTGGCTACAACTATCCTCGTCAAGCCCACAAGACCTTCTGCAATGACAAGAAAGAGGAAAAATGCCATTGGATCTGCTTGCCTTAGGCTTTTCTGATTACAAAATTCCTCTATCGGGCTACCATTTACCAATACTGACATAGTAGATGATTCCATATAGCCCTTAATCCATGAAATCCATCCAGTGCAAAATCCTAACCTCCCAAGCATAGTGCATAGAAAAGACCACTTAACAAAATCGTAAGCTTTTTTGATATCCTCTTTGAAGATCACACAAGGCCTTTTTCTCAGTTTTGCATCTTGAATTACTACGTTCACAATCACCACAGAATCCAAAAGATTCCTCCCCACTAGAAATGCCAACTATGAGTCATCAATGATCTTATGAAGCACCCTTTTCATTCTTTGAGACAAAAGTTTTCCAATTACCTTGTACATGCACCCAGCCAAAGAGATAGGTCTATAGTCCCTCAGCTCCCGTGCTTTTTACTTTTTTTGGAATAAGTGCAATAAAAGCTGCATTTGAGCCCTTTGGAAGAAATCCATTCCTGTGAAAATTAGTCAGGACATGCACAATATCCCCCTTAAGAAATATCCTAGCAAGCTTTTATGAAATTGAAATTGTAGCCATCTGGCCCAAGGCTTTTATTACCATCACACTCACATTGCATTTTTAATCTCTTCTTTAGTGAATGCCTCCACTAGCATTGAATTATTAGCCTCACATATAGATTCAATTGAATTCCTTCCAAGTTAACCCATTGATCTCTTTCTTCCCAGAGCCTATTGCAAAAAAATTGCTTCCCTTCTCCTTCACTTTCTCTGGCTCCTTCACCCAACATCCATTTATGGGCAATCCTTTCGCAGTTTGTTCTTCTTCTCCAATTCACCACAACATGGAAAAAATGGTATTTGCATCACCATCAGGAATCCATTTAATACGACATTTTTTATATAACATGGATTTGTACCTCTTTGATATCCTTTAAAACTCTTTCACCGGATGGCTTCTCACTGCCACTTCCTGAATAGATAAATTTCCTTCTTCCTCCCTTTTATCCAGGTCACCTATTTGCTGGATTAGAAAACTCTTTTTTCCTTCTAAATCCCTATATTTTTCCATGCTCCATGCCTTAAGCTCCTTTTTCAAAAGCTTAAGTTTTTCTTTATAAACATAGGCTCCACCCTTGAATTCTGAACCTATTGTAAGAGTCTTGTACAAATTTGAGGAAAGATTTATGGGATATCCAATCATTGATCACCTTGAAAGGCTTAAGACCCCAGTCCTAATGAGAATGTTTCAGCAGCAAAGGGCAATGATTAGAGAATCTACAATTGAGAACATATTGGCTCGAATGGGGCCACTATTTTAACCACTCTAAATTCACCAAGAATCTGTCTAATCAATTGACCGCCAAGCCATTTGAACTAAACCATGTAAACTTCTTCCCTAGCAAGGGCACATGTAAGATTTGGTACACTTTCCAAAGATGTAACGATAATATGTATTAATATGGTTAATTGTATTTTGTAAGTGGTTAAGAGTAAAAGATAATTATGAGTGATTAATATTAATTAATTGTAAGGAAAAATAATAATATTTTACATTTCAATAAATAGAAAATATGAGATAAAGAGATGAACATGTTGTCTTTATATCATAGTTCACCCAACTATATATATTAGAACATGTTTATTTGACTCTCTAATAAGATTTTCCAATCGCAATATAATATCGTACAAAAAGAATATGTAAGGTTATCAAATTTAAGAGTTTACATAGATTTGTGGGAGTTCTATAGACTTAACTCATAGACTAATGAAATTTTACTTCATATAAAAAATAATAAAATACCTATAAATAATATACTAGCTAATTCAACATTTGGGGACCTTAATCTTTTACCACAATCCAACCAGACAAAAGAATGTGTTGGATCAAGTGGCCTCAGAATAATTAAGAAGGGGGGGTTGAATTAATTATTAATGTGTCTTGACTAATTAAAAATTTATCCTTCTTAATATTACTAGATTCAATTATGCTTTACTACTAAGTTATGAGAAAGTAAAGAACAGAAACAATAACTTAGACAAAAGTAAAGCATAAATTAAAAGTACATAGTGGAAAAGTAAAGAGTGTAGGGAAGAAGAAAGCAAACACAAGATTTATATTGGTTCGGCCACAACCCGTGCCTACGTCCAGTCCCCAAGCAACCACCGGTTCTTGAGATTTCCAATAACCTTGTAAAATCCTTTACAAGCAAAGATCCACAAGGGATGTACCCTCCCTTGTTCTCTTTGAACAACCAAGTGGATGTACGCTCCACTTGAACTGATCCACAAGAGATGTACTCTCTCTTGTTCTCAGTATTACAACTCAAGTAGATGTACGCTCTACTTGTACCACAAAGGATGTACGCTCCAATGTGTTAAGACCAAGAATTCTTAGGCGGTTAGTCCCTTGAATCTTTGTAAGGGGAAACAAAAGATATCTCAAGCGATTAGTCCTTTGAATCTTTTGGCAAGAGGAAGAAAGAAGAATCAAAAGAATTCTCGGACGGTTAGTTCTTTGAATTCTTTTGGCAAGAGGGAGAAGGAAAGAAGAAGAAGAGTAGCACAAGTTTTTGGCCAATGAACTTTTCTTTACAAAGAAAGTATTGAACAAAAACTCTTAGAAAGATGAATGAATGAATGAAATAAATCTTTTATGCATCCTTTGAAATTTGTGCCATGGTCACATATTTATAGCCATTTTATGGCTCTTGAAAAAAAATTGTGACTTTCGGCAATTTCTTCAAAACTAGTCACTTTAAGAGTTGTGACTCTTTTGAAAACTAGTCACTTAAAAGTTGTGACTCTTTTTGAAAACTAGTCACTTTAAAAGTTGTGACTTTTAAAAAATCTTCAGAAACTAGTCACTTTAAGAATTGTGACTTTTGGTAATTTATTTTTCAAAATAAGTCACTGGTAATCGATTACCATCATAGTGTAATCGATTACATATCAACAAATGTGACTCTTCATGTTTAAATTTAAAAATCAAAACGTTTAGAAACACTGGTAATCGATTACAAGTATTGTGTAATCGATTACACAAGTTTGAAATGATTTGAAAATGTTTTATCACAAGATGTGACTCTTGAAATTTGAAATCTAACATTTTAAAACATTGGTAATCGATTACATGATTATGGTAATCGATTACAGCTTTGTAAATCAGTTTGAAAAGAAATTTGGCTACTGGTAATCAATTACTACCTTTTGGTAATCGATTACCAAAGACTAAAACTCTTGGTAAAAGATTTTTCTTTGAAAAATTCTCTTGAACAAATTGTGCTATTCAATCTTTTCTTTTGAAAAAATATTTTTATACTTATCTTGATGTTTTTCTTGAAGTTCTTGTATATCTTCAGTCTTCTCTTTAATCTTGAATTTTAATTGAACGACTCTTTGATTCTTGATACTTGCTTGACTCTTGATTCTTGACTTGAGTCTTTGGCATCATCAAAATAAACTTGGAAAGCATTGCTACCACAAAATGTTGAATTAGTGAAAAGCAAAATGCTTAATTGCTGTAAAAATGACATTTGGGGAGCAACAACACATAACAATCATCAACATGTACAAACAAGACAACAAGGAAGAGAATGAATGGAATGAACTCACAAAGCTTACCTTCAACAAAGGAAGGTTTGAAACTTCTGATCATTTCTAATTTCTACGACCCAAAAATGACCCCTACAGGTGTTGTTTCGTTAAATTTTTTTTGGTCCAACTAAACTCGTTGACTCAATGATAAACTTGCAAATCTACCAAGTTTGCACTTAGTACTAAAATATGACTAGTAAACTTCTTTGAGTTAGCGAGTTAACTCGAGAGTTTGACAACCATGAAATGCATAGCCTTTTTCACCTTTTTTTTCTTTTATAAATAGATTTGATGCTTTTCTCCCTTTCTTTCCTTTTTCTTTTCACTCTCAATTTCTCTCCCTTTCAATTCCTTTCTCTGTTTCTCTCTCAACTTATTTCGATTCTCCCATATCTCCCGTGGAGATAAAGGTGCAAGATGATCTTGTGCTCTTTGCGTGTAAAAGAGAACTTGTTGGAGTGTCCATCATGGTTGGCCTTTTTGTCAAATTGACAAGGCTTACCAAGAAGTAAGTGACAAGCCTCCATAGGCACCACATCACATAAAACAACATCTTCATATTTCTCAATGGAAAACCTCACTTCAACTTGCTTTTTCACGGTCATGTAACCATCTTCATTAAGCCATTGAAGTTTGTAAGGCCTAGGGTGTGGTTTAGTCTCAAAATCCAGTTTTTAAACCAACCTTGCACTAGCTACATTAGTACAGCTCCCACCATCAATAATCAAAGAACATACCTTTCCTTGGATGACACACCTTGTGTGAAAAATATTTTCTCTTTGGCTTCATCCAAGTCCTTTGCTTGGCTACCTGACAACCTTCGCACCATGAACAAATCTCCTTCTACTCCTTTTCCCTCTTCATCACTAGATGGAACAAAATTTGAAGAAGAATCACTTATAATCTCTTCAACCTTCTTAAGTAACATAGTCATATTACTTGGACATAGAGAAGCAATGTGACCTTTCCACAAGTACTTGAAACATTTTATCTCACTACTCCTTGTCTTTTGAGTGGACTCATTGGATTAAAACTGAGTCCTTTGAGGTGCAGGATTGTAATTGCTTGAAGAAGTACCTCCTTTATTCTTATTTTTGTCATTCCAACTTGGAGAATTAAAGTTAGAAGAGCTTTTTCTCATGGTACCCTTTCTCTTGAGTTGTTGTTCTACCTTGGCAACTTGATGTACTAAGTCCTCAAACTCCACATAATTCTACAACCCCACAACATCTCTTATATCACTATTAAGCTCATGTAAGAAACATGTTGATGGATTGGCAAGTGCACCAATTTGTCCCAAGTAGTAAAGTTAAAACGAAAGTTCAAGTATCGCATCCACAGAGACTTTGTTTATACTTAGGTAGATAAATATTTAATTAAAAAAAGATTTGGAAAAGGTAGTAGAAAACAGTAAATTAAATTGCTAAAAATTAAATCAAACAAGAAAAATAATTAAACATGAATTTAAATTAATTAATTAAAGACAAAAAAGATGAGAAAATCCAATAATATTATAGAAGGAAATTCAGAAGATGAGAATGTTGGAAACTTAGCCTAACAGAAATACTTTTTTATGTAATGTTAATGATTTTTCTCTATTTATAATTATTCCAATTTACACTTGTATCTACTAGTGTATTCTAACTTTGGTCCCCGTACGAAAGAGTCTAATTTATCTATTTTCTCTCCCAAATCCTTTTGCAGAGCTAAAATAGTAAATTGCATTAAGAATAGAGATGTATAATAGGCTAAACAAATATCAACATATCCCTAATAATGACTTTATTTAGATACTCTTTCCCAATTCTATTAGAAAATAATGTTTCCCAGTGCTACCCCTAAAACTTACCATGCAAATGGGTGATCAAGCCACAAACAATAATATTAAGTACAAGAAAGGATAATGCAAAAGTAATATTCATAAATAGGTAGGAAGAGAAATTTCATCAAAAGTAGTTGGTTGCCAAGTTCCCAACAAAGGGGGTTTAGTCTCTCTTCTCCTTCTTCTAGCCTTTGTCTTCTATAAGGAATTATATTTTGTTAGAATTTATGTGTGTATTCTCCTTCTTCTCTCTTCTTCTTTTATAGGTGCAGATTAATGGACTTCTGAATTAGTTTGATTTCCTTAATTAGTCTTTTTTTTCCTTAATTATTTCATTTTCCTTAATTATTCCGTTTTCCTTCTTTCCTCAATTAGCTTGCTTTCCTTAATTATTCTTGTATTTTTTAGCTTTATTTTACTCACCAAGCTTCATAAATCCATCACTTTTAATATTCTCTACACTAAAACTTAAATAATATTAATTTAACAATTATTTGCTCAAAAGGGAAAAATTAAAAGAGAAAAATTACAAAATCATCTATAATTTAACCTCAAAATAGACTCATAATTAGCAGTTATCAAAACACACCATAGTAGCTTCTCAATCTTCACTAAGATTAGCTCTAATCAAGGAAACCTCCATCTCTTTGTAATATTCATCTACATTTTTGTTTCCTTGTGTGAGCCTTTGAAGCTTGTTGTGAAGGTCTCTATGATAATGAGAAGAAACAAACCTTCTTCTCATTAATCTTTTCATCTCCTCCCAACTATTCATCAAGGGTTCTCTAAATCTTGACCTCTCTTTTTATAGTTGGTCCCACCAAATAAGAGGATAGTTAGTGAACTCCATGGCTGCCACCTTCATCTTTTTATCTTTTATATAGTTGTGACAAGCAATCAGTTCCTCAATCTTCATCTCGCACTCCAAATAAGCTTTTGGATCACTTTTCCCCATGGAAAATGGGTATGTTCAACTTCACTCCTTCAATTTTGTCCTCTCTAGCATCACCACCATCATTATCTCTTCTCTTCCTCCTCCTCCTTCTACCCCCATCATCTTCACGATTCTCTTGATTTTCTAACTGTTCAATTCTCCCATATAACTCCTTTATATGCTCCCTCATCATCCTTTCCATTTGAGCTACAATTGCATCAATTAGTAAACTGTTGTCTCCCCCAAGTAGAGGGTACCATCACTAGCACCTACCATAATTCAAGCAAAAAGAAACAAAAGTGATAAGACCTCATCACTCTTCTCATGTGTTTACACTCTTAGAAATATATCACTAGTGTTTAATGCTTTCAATTAGGCTTTTGTGTAATGTGCTCACTTGTCTTTTACCACTCAATTTGCTCTCTTTGAGTTCTTAAAAGAAGTCATCCTCCAATCTTTGTAATAAACGAAACCAAGTGATTAGCAATCAACTTATTAGACTAAAGAAGAAAAAAGGACAACTCAAATAGAGATCTAAGACAATTTGAAGACTCAACAATAAGAGAGACCCAAAATAATAAGAGACAGTCAATTCAAGAGAGACAAAATGACAAACTGTATGATAATTAAAGAACTGAGCAAGGGGTGTAGAAGGACTTGTATTGGGAAGATTTTCCTTCTTTTTTTTAATGTATATATATTTTAATTTTCTTTTGGCCCAATATCTTTTTCGTTTTTTTATTTACTTTTCAGTCCTTTTCTATTGCTAATACTCAACCTTCAACATTTGCAAAACACTCAAATTTGCTTAAACAATTTTTCCAACGATCAAACACAAGGGTTTATCTAAAATCCCTCAAGAACAAACATGAACACTTATGAACATAAGTGTTGAAATTAAACACCACACAACCAAAGCTGGACAATAACACAGATCCCAAAGGAAATGCACAAAACTGGAAGCAAATAGGAATGCATAATTGACAAAAGCAAATGAGAATTGATGGAATTCAACTCAGAATTAGGTGCAGAGCATCACGCTATTAATTGACACACAAACAACTAACACAACACTATAAAGAGATGCACCTAGAAGCCAACATACTTCACGCAACAAATAAGCGCCAATCAGGACAAAAAGTGAGGTACCAATAGGAATAAATACCAGGTAATATGTATAAAAAAAGATGATGCAATTAGCATATGAGAAGCAATTTGGAATTGACGTGCCTGATCTGGGAAAAAAACTAAGATTTCAATATCCAAGATTCTGTCTTTCATTCATAAAATTTAAAATACATTTAGCTGGCCATAGGATACCAAAAGTCTCTAATCATAATATACTACTAATGGTGGTAATTATGTCAAGTTAGTGACTTTATTAATTAACATGTAATCCAGTCAAAAGACTCAACACAGCAACAACCCAAGCATCTAATTACATCTTTGTTTAATATAAAACAAAACTAGATATTATATCTTCATGGGTCATCATCCAAATCAGTCCATCATCTTCATTCCTCTAGTTGCTTTATGTAGTTGATTGACTTAATCCTTCTAGATGTGAATCTGCTTCAGTGACAATTGCCACCATTTCGTTCAAGGCTTCCTTTGTTTTCTTATCACGCACCCTTGTCATTGGCCCACCAAATCCTTTTATTGCTTCAATATCATTGTTTCTTATTTGATTCTCATCAGAATATCATATTAAACTATTGTTTATGAGGATGAACTGAAAGTTTAAGAATTGTTGTATTCCATTTTTTGAGTTATAAAATAGCAGCTGTTGTATATCTTCAATTAATGTTACTTTTGCCAAGAAATTGTTTGATAGACATGGAAATCCAGACAGTGCAAATTAAATAAATTATATATCCTTACTTCTATAAAAGAAGACTTAAAACAACCAAATACCAAACCGCAGCAAGATGACAAACATAGATGAGCATATATATGCAGTGAATTACTAAAGTAGAGTTAAACTTATTTGGTGTTTTGAATTATTGGAGTAGAGTTACATGCAGTGATTACATACATATGCTTACTTGAGTTACTTCTATAAAATTTATCCACTGAATTACTGTCACCATAGATAACCAACACCACTCAGAAAATGCAACCCACCATAAATCAGTTTAACTCTACTTCATTGATCAAAATGCAGAAAAGAATTGAGCAAGGAAAGCATTATGACTGACAAAATACTTAAGTGGGGAAGTTGCTTACAAATTCCAACTTCCATCATAGTCTTCAATCCATCCAATTTTTCACGTCTTACAATTAAGAAAGGCTAAGTTAAGGTAATTCCAACTAATACTGACATTGAACCAGAGGCCGTTTTAGGCCAAAGAAGTGTCACAAAATGGGTGCTACAGCCTGACAAGGCTTGATCAAGTGGAAGGAAAGTCTAGTTGAGAATGTGACTTGGAAAAATGATATTTTCATCCAAAGCCAATTCCCAAATTTCAACCTTGAGGACAAGGTTGTTGTTATATGGGTGGTATTGATAGAAATCGAGCAGAAGACTTGGTCCAGCAGATACAAAATTTGGAAAATAGTCCCAAGGTTTGGCAAGTATACTATAGGAAACATAAGCAACAAAATAAGGCAAAGAATGACATAGTGAGTTTAATATATATAATAAGGGGGAGGCAAGAGAGGATCATCAATTATAGAGAGTGTGAGATCACTGTGAGTCTTCAGTAACGAGGGGAGTCATTTGGCTTGCCTGATAGATGTCCTTCTATCAAATTATCTTTCAATTTCCTGTTATTTCCTTGTTCATCAATAGAATCTACACTATTTCTTTAATCATTTATAGTTGGTAACATATATCAGGATATGAAAATTTTTAGAAATTATATATAAGACATGACATGGCTATATTTATGCTTGAAATCATCTATCAGATTTCAATATCAAGTATCTAATAGCTGAAGAGGGAATACATAACTGAGTAAGAAAATCTTATATAGAATCGATGTAACCATAGCTAGATATCCAAAATGGGAAAAAAATATTTGAAAATGGGGAAATAAGTCATTGAATAAAAAAAGGGGCACAAAGTAAATAAATCATTGTTTGGTTTTTCATATTATATAAGAAACTAAGAAAAAAATAAAATAAGCTTCTCCAAAATTAAAATTAGCTTAAGCATAAGCTAACTCTAGTTGAAGTTATCTTGCATTAGCTTTTTTTAAAAAAAAAAACTTATTTTTAACTTCTGCATTTATTAATTTTAACTTTTGGAGAATATTATTATCTCTTTTCTTCTTATTTTCTTCTTTTATAAATAGTTATAGAGAAATTTTTCATAACAGAACCTAAATATAGGGAAAGAGCATAAGATTAAATTAAGTAACTCCTTCAATTGAATTTTTCTTAGTGAATCATTGTCCCTTTTACCATCAGAAAATATAGTTCTCATTTCATTCCTCTGTGTCGTGCTGCCTCTGCCTCTACATATGCTCCTTGACTCCTGTTAATCAGATTAATACTGTGAGTGTGGGCTACAAGTTTTGATTAATACTGATGAATATATTTCTAAATTTTAGTAATTCTTTTATTATTTTTTTGAACTTATATGTGTCCGGTATAAATTAGTCACATGTCGAATCCATTATGTTTAGTGTATTTGCAACCCCCATTATCCTGCTTACACATTGTACCAGTTTTGAGGTCATCTACTCCCCTACTGTCGGGATTGACTACTCTGAAGCTAATTTAGCCAAAATTATTGTTAGAAGTCTAAATATATATTACCAAAAAATTAGCAATAAAACTTTTGGCCTTTAGAAAAGGTTATATTCAAAAAGGGTATTAGCCTATTAGGTGGCACACAAGAGTGTATGGACAGCTACTCCACACATAACACACAAAAGAGGAGTCAGTCACACAAGATATAATTAAAAAATGGTTTTTAATTAAGGAAAAATAAAGAAAGAGGTATATTTTAAAAGAACATAATAATAAATAAATAAATAATATAAAACAAGTGCTCAACTTTAATATCAGCATCCTTGGTTGCTTAGAAATATGAAGACGTTAGATATATTGCTCACAACTCTATAAAATAGGAGATTTTTTATTTATTTTAGTTCCTTAAAAAATTTTGTTTTGATTTTAGTCCTTTAAAGATTTTCATTCTGTTGGGTTTAGTTTGTATTGTCAAGTAATAACATTAAGTAATGATGTCATAACAACGTTGGTTGTCATTGATTTGTCATATGTAACTTTCTTTTTGGTAAATTATGTTTTTAAATTTTTATTTGTTCAAAATAGTTGATAATATCATACTAGTTGATGAGAGATTTAAAAATAAAGTTTACTAAAAAAAAGTAGACATGACTACTTTGTTAGACTCCTTGATATGATGACAAGTCAATAGACTGTGATCAACATCATTATTATGTCATCAGTTAACGTTATTATTTGATAACATGCAGTCACTAAATCAAAAAATTAAAATCTTTAAAGGATTACAAAAAAACTATAAATGATTAAAATAAAAATAAATAAAAATGTCCTATTTTATAAGAACTAAAAGGTTATTTAAGCTTGATTAAGTAAAAGGTTATTTATCTTTTGGTAACCACATTAATTAGGGCATTTAGCTCCTTGATGGAATCTTGAGGTATCTCCACAAGCTTTGCTTTTTTGGGCTGGTTGTGGAACTATTTTTAGCCAAGTAGAGAGTTTACAATAAATTACATATTCTACTCAATCAACTAAGATAAAACCCTTGACATGTATTGTGAATTTAGATATACTCATTAAATGTTAAAGCTTATTTATGAAACATAGAAAAGTTGTAAGAGGTGGAATTAGTTGATGTGACCAACAAAGGGTCCGGTCATTATTTAATAGTCTTAACAACAAGGATTAATATTGTGAATGAAAACAAAATTAAGGAACCAATAAGTTTTAAAACAATATAGGGAGATTAAATATAAAAAAGTGTGAAATATTAAGTAGCTAAAACTTAGTTAAGTAAAAAATATAAGTTAAAATACTCTTTAAGTTTTGTGTGTTTTGATTATTTTATTTTGGTATTTTTATTTTTATAAAATTTAATTTAATCTTTTATGTTTTTAAAATGAGTTAAATGATTCTTTTGTTTTCAACTTTGGGATACCATCTTGAACCCTATTATCCTAATTTGTGACTTGAAATTTTGTCACATTAGATTAATTTATATGAAAACTATGCAACTGATGTTCATAAAAAAAAATGGACATAAACATAATAATAATTACATAAAAAAAATAAATCTAACAATAAAACTTGAAATATATTTTCTTCATCCTAAAACAAGTATCACATTTTGAAAAAAAAATTGTCCCTAGATAAAGGTCATGTTAACTTTTCAATATAATATTTTTTTTACTAATACTCTTAATAAATTTTACTTTAGTTTTTTAATATAATAGTAATATTATTCTCTTTCGTCTATTTAAAAGGATGATTTTATAAAATTAATGTATTTTCTTTCATTTGTTTGTTACTTTCTCTGTTCGAAAACAATGACCGTTCTAGGATTTTGGCTTTTTTTTTTTCCAAAATTATACTACTCCTTTTAACTTTTAAAATTATTTTTTCCAATATTACTCCTAGAGATAATTAATAAGATCAATTAGTATTTGCATTAAAAATAAACATTTGTCATACGTTGGTAATACTAAAATGTATGTATTGTTATTAGTGGTTAGTGAGATAATTTATGATAAAAGTAATTGAAAAGTTAAGGGTGTATTAATCTAAATTTGTATCAAATTTCTTAATCACTTCCCTCTTATCTCAAATTTAAGAAAAAAATATTTTCTTTTATTAAATATAAATATTTTTAACTAATTTTAGTTCATTTAATGTTATTATTTCTAAAATATTATTCATTTAATTGAGGACTTATTTCTAATGACTCATTTTTATTTCTATTACCAAACTTCGATGAAGGATTAGTTAAAAAAATTTAATTTTTAATTGAAATTGAAATAATTAAATATGATTAAGTAACTTTTTTTTAATATAAATTAATTTTTTTTAATATTTGAGACTGGAATAACTATGCTATAATCTTAAAAATATCATTATTTTGGAACAAATGAAGTAACTTTTATTCACGTGTAAAATAATTTAGGAAGATTATGACGTAAATAATATGTAATTTGATAGCAGCAGAAGTTGACATAGTCGTAAACTATATCAAATTGTCAACGTTATCTCAAACGCATTTTCTGTCTTCGCGCCCTTTCAGCTTCAACAGATTTCCAATGCCCACAAAAATGGCCGCCACTTCACGTGCTCCGTTCTCCGTTCGTGTCAGTATCCTAACCACGTCGACGCCGCTCGCCGGCGACACAATTCCGGCACCAGTAATCTCAGAACAGCAGACACCCAATTTGCAGTCGCTGGTCGCGGCAGCTCCGCCCACTACGGTGGCCAGAAATCTAGGGTTCCGCCCCTCCCCTGAATTGGGGCTTCTCTCTCATTTGTTCGTTCTCTCCATGGTACTGTTATAAATAATAAATAATTACCTATTTGCTCACCAAACGAGGATGAAAATTTTCATCTTTAAGCATTTTTGGCTTCTGGGTAATTAAGTTGGTATTCTTTTCACAATTAAGTAGACTGAACCTGTTTTTTTCGGGTTGGCAGGCTTTTGGTGCGTTTTTCTCAGTAGCCGTGTTTTCCATTGCAACGTTAATTGTAGGTTAAGGTTTATCTCATGCTAGTTTAAGGTTTTAAATTGTGGTTGCGGTTATAGTTTAAGGTTTTAAATTGCAGTTGCGGTTTTGATACCCCAAAAATTGGGGATTAATGCTACTGATTTGATTGGAATTGTGGTCGCATTGTGGTAGCAGATACCCAAAATCATTGACGTTGCAACCACAATTGCAGTGGCAGGACGTATTTTAAAACCTTCGCAGGCAATATTTTAAGAGCGTTTTAACAAATTTAACTTGTTAAATTATTTCTTTCAATCCCGGATGTATGTAGTGATGTGTTGAATGGCTAGTATTCAAACAGTTGATGTTCTTTTCGAGGTTTTAAATTGCTGTGGTGGTTGTGGTTTTATCAAAATTTTCTATATTGTGGAAAATTGAGGATAAATTCGACTGATACAGCTGCAACTGCGGTTGTGTTAACCTAAAATTCTTGATGTCGAGGCCACAATTGTGGTTGCAGATGAATTTTTAAAACATTTGCATGCCATACTTTAAGAATATTTTGACAAAGTTAACTCGTTATTTCCTTTAATCCTGTTTGTATGTAGTGATTTGTTGAATGGCTAATTGATACAGCTGAATACACAGAGCAACAAAATACAGAAGAAACAAGCACAATCAGAGAACAATCAAACGCAGAAAAGGAACCAAATTCAAAAGCAATCCAGGAAGCAGAATTAGCAGAAGCAGGATAAAACACAGGGGCAAGCACAGAGGAAGCACAGAGGCCAAAAAGGACCATTACCAAACCATGTTACCTGCAGGATTTCGTGGAATGAGCTGGCAGAAAAAGGTGCCCAGCAACGTAGCAATCCACCTTTATTTCATCTTGTCGGCTGAGGTGGCACAATTCTGTTAGGATTAGATTCCATTTGCGTTTTGTCTTTTCTTCCAAGGCTACATGCCAGAAAAATGAATCGTTAGAGCTCGTAGTAGAAAACTCTATATAAACAGAAGAGCAATGTATCTAAGGATTCAAGCAATAATACAGATTTCCTTTCCTCATCTTGTTTCTGGAGGTGCCTAGGCCTCTAAAGCTAAGAATTCTCTCTTTGCTCCTAACACTAATGTTCAAGCAGTTGCTGTTTGTTTCTTGCACAGGCTTTTGGAAGATTAGGATCTTCAGTGAAGAAATTGTCAAAGGTTGTTTCGGAAGAGGTGCCTGGAACTTTATATTCTCTGAAACTTTCTAGCGTGGAGCTGAGCGACTTACCCAACAACTTAGTAATATCAGGTACTAGCTTAGTTTTTGCTATTCTATTTGGTGGCTGCTGGAATTTGCTCTTGTTCATAGTCTATCTCTAATCATGTTATGTTTGTTAATGTTTTTTAGGCATAAAATTGCAGGCATTCATAAGGAAATGAAGGACAGGAGCACTGCCAGATCAAGATCCTTTCGCAAAAAGAATGCAACCTCAGGTTGCCAACATTGCTTCGGTGAGCAAGCTTATATGTTTCTGGAAATGAGCTTGGTTGGTTGGTTGAATGGAAATCACTGAATAGATGTAAAGTGATTTCTGTCATATGGTTTCAGTTGAAAATTGAAATTACAAGCTGTATATTGAAATATGATCACAAGGAACTGTTGGGATTCTAAGTTTGAAGCTGATGTTGCAAAATAATGAGAACAGCAGCTCAATGAGGGTTTCTATGTTGATCCTGAGACTAGTAAATTACCGACATTGACTCAATCAATGTTGGCTAATTTGGGGTTGGCGGGTATCGAGTTTGTCTGTGGTGGATGATGTGAACAATTTTGTAAGAGCTGCAATGTCTATCACGGTCTACATTTTGAAGCGTTGAACAATTTTGTAAGAGCCACAATGACTATCGTGGTCTACGTCTTGAAGCATTAGAAAATTGATCCGAATGCATTTGGATCCTTGGTTTGATATAATTACATTCAAGCTAAATTTGAATTTCACTTAAGAACAAATGACATGAATATTTACAGTTTTGCAAAGTTCTTTAGCGGTTTGGCAGCATCTTTTGCATGATCTGGGACGGGCATGTTGGATAGTAGAGTTACCCTAGAAGATGAAACCAAGGATCTGTTTTGTGAATTTGAAGCATCAATCTTCCAGAGTCTCACCTCCCACACCTGCTACAGAAAAAAACTGTTATGACATGCTTTTCTCATTTGTAAGCTTCAGCAATAACAAAGTTCATATTTATTGAACAGTCTTTTTTTAAAATGACTTTTATTGTTGGTTATCTAACCAACAAATATTTAGTCATTACTAAGATAGTAAATTGGGGAATTCCCTTGTCAAGCAGAATGAAGCTAGTAATGTCCACAAGCCCATGGAAAAACTTATTGTACGAATATTATTGTCCTCTCATTTCATTCCAATCAAACATTTGTGGTGATTATAGGAATTTTGCTTAATGCGGTTTGCCATCAATTGTGAAGTTTTGTATTATGTTAAGATGGATGAATATGTGATTAGCAATTCATATTTCATGCATGAGATACGGGTTTCTGACTAGTATGATAAGAATTATACGGTAAGTTGTTCATACTTTCATGTTGCGTTAGTTTAGTAAATGCGCATTAGAAGTCTTTCCATCACCGGTTATAGTAACTATAACCTTGGTTTTAAGGAAGGGGCAGTGAGGGAGAAACAGAGACTAATAAAGAGGATATAATTTTTTTTTCCTTTTAATCATAGGAAACTTTTCAGGGAACCCGTTTTGGTGCGCTTGGAATTTCCACGCATTTACGCAATTAGAGGATTATAACCATTGGATGAATACTAGACAACTCCGATTTTGAATACGTGTTTTAAATTTTGATTTATTGAAATAAAATGAGTAATTATCTAATCTTTATCCAACAGTTCTGATTTACTCATTGGATGAATATATGAAAAATAAAATGTTGGATGTTACTATAGATAAGCTAATATCTATCTGCGCAAGCTGGCAATAATTGGATTCACTCATTTATATTCCAACCAAATCACTCCATTTAATTATAGTCAAGTCATAAACTATGGCCATAAATTATATAGAACGAGTGAATTGTGGTGATAGATGAAAGTTTTAAATTCCAACCAATAAATATCTATTGAAAACACAACTCCTTTTCATCACAGTCAAGTTAATTATAGTCAAGTCATAAACTATAGCCATAAATTATATAGAACGAGTGAATTGTGGTGATAGATGAAAGTTTTAAATTCCAATCAATAAATATCTATTCAAAACACAACACTTTTTCATCATAGTCAAGTTAATTATAGTCAAGTCATAAACTATAACCATAAGTTATATGGACAAGGACAAGGAAGAAACAAACTGTGCAAGTTTCATCATTCTAAGATAAAGAGAGCTTTTCAACCTAAATTGCAGCATCAATTTTCCTAATGGCACACTCAATAACAGAGCAATATGATCCAAGCGCGGCCAGAAATGTGTGAATTTCTTTTATAAAAAAAAATTATGTGTAAAATGATAAACGTATATACTTTTTGGTCATAAAAAATGTTTATATTTTCATTTAAAAACATAATATTGAATGTTTTTAATTTTTAAAAATGTACTTGAGTATTTGAATGATTGAGATTGTATAAAGTTTTTAAAAGTTCGTAGACGATGTCAGTCAGTCCACCAACCACTGCATTAGGTACATCAAGGGAGTTGGTGTGAGATCAAATCCATTTTGCCACTCGGAGTGTCTTTATCTGAGAGAATAAAGGGGAACAAGGGAATATACAATTGTTTTTTTTTTTATGAAAAATACAAATGATCTTTATCCTTGACAAAATAGAGAAATAACAAGGAAATGGGAGAAAAAGCTATGGATGTAAAAGGTAACGTTGAGAGAGAGATGCAATACAAGTGTATAAATAATAATAATAATAATAATAAAGATTTTAATTAAGATTGGATAAGAGAATATGTAAAAATAAAAATAAATATTGGGCAAGATAGAGATAGTGGGCAAACAAGTGAACCAGAGAGGGAGGACATATGGGTGAATTACATGCCCACCCATGTTATACATTAAAATATAGTAATAAAAAATGGATTATGTTTTAATACTTTTTGGGTTCTTATTTATTTTCCTTCAATGACAACCTTAAATGAGAAATCATCACACATTAAATGTGGACATCAACTTTTTACAACATACTAAATGTCTGAATTAAAGAGGAAGGACAAGTTGGTGAATTTAAAAGTCGCATTTATATCTTTAAAATAGATTGATAAATGGATGATGTTTTCATAACATTTTAAAAAATACTAAATGGACTAAAGATTTTTATCCATAAACTGTAATTAACAATTCATTCGATCCATACACTTGTCACCGCAAAGTGCGAAGTCAAATTCGGTCTTGTTCCATTGTCATCATCATCATCTCAATTCTACATCATTGGCCAAGTAAGACACGCTTCTCCTTCATATCTCATATAGTAATGATTTTTTTTTTTTCAAGAAACATATAGTTATGATAATTGCAGATAAATTGTATTCGTACTATAGTATGCTTACTATGGTTCAGTTTTATCTTATATGAATTAGAGATAAATGGCAATAAACATGACCTGAATGGTTTTGCCGACATTTAAAGGTGTAGCTTCCGCGTAGACCAAGTCACCAATCTCTGCTCTTTTCAAATGGTTGATGCTTAGTTGAATTCCAGCCACTCTTTTGTAACCAGAAGCCATGTGTGCTCCCATGCTTGCCAAAGACTCTGCTATCAATGCTGATACCCCTCCATGAAGCACCTTGAATGGCTGCCCCATGCAAAAATCAAACTACCCATAATTTCAATTCTAGTCATAAACATAATTTAAAAAAGAAAAAAAAAACAATTAAATGAAACTTTCCATAACATTCAGAAACTAACTCATGTTTATTTTTCTGTAGCCTGTATTCTAATGCAAATCCAACGGATGTATAAGTAGTAAGAGGGAGATGCGTTGGCTAAAGTCCGTTGGTGCTCCACCAAAGGGATTGGCAAACATGCACTACCAAAGATAAAATACTTTTTATTGAGAGGAAAAAAAAAGAAATTGGGTTGACCTGGCAGCATTTCTGGGTGACAGGGAGACGACCAGAGATTTTTTGTGGTGACAAGTCTTCAATTTCAAACCCAATTGAATGAAGGGTTTGATCCAAAGCAGCAGTCTTTGATTTTGATGATAATGGTTGGTCCTCCATGAAGAAATTAGATCAAATTAAAGCTATGTGTGTGGTTTCCCTTGTTCACAGATTATTGATGGTGCTTTTTTTTCTTTTTTGTAAGTGGAGGCTTTGTAAATGAGGAAAGTTGTTTAGAATGGATTGAATTGAATAAAGTTGTGGTGGTGGTTGATTTGAAGGGTAGTTTAGGCCATTCATAGAAGATGATGGAGATATTGGTTGGTGCTTGGTGGTGATTTGGTGAGTGGGGATTTCCAATTTTGTACAACATGGAATGAATTTAAAAATAAAAAAGGACTTTATGACGTTGGCAAGCAAGGTCCTTATGGTCATGCGACATGCCCCTAGCCCTAAACGAAAAGAAAAATGTTTCTTAAATACCCATGATATGGTAATATTACTAATATACGCCTAGAGAACGAGAAATAATAGGAAAAAAAAAATGGAATTCACCGCCTCTCCGGTAATGGAAATTGGAAACATCCAGTAGGAGAGTCCGAGAGTCTTGTGTCTTTCTCTATCTTACTAAGCTTTCGGTAATTGGAGAGAATCTTAATTAAAAAAGATGATAAATATAATAATATTTGATGTGATAAAAAATAATTAACACTTATGAAGGGTTTTATTGGGGTGTCTCAAATCTTGGGATGCTCTACTATCAAACCTCAACTGAAAAGTATTATTCCATTTGAACTAAAAAAAATACTTCTATATTGATTAAAAAGTTAATTAAAATTATTTATATTTAAGTTGAAGATATAAAATAACTTTTATATATATATATATTATGATATTAGTATGGAATATTGAGGTTATTTTTAATGAAGTCTTCTCTTATAATCATATTTTTTTATTTAAAATTTAAACTTAAATTTTTACTTAAAATAATTAAGTTCATTATCAATGCAATCAATGATTTGTTGATCTTTATTTATTTATATATTAGTTGGAAAGGAATAATGTTTTGAGAGGATATCACAATTCGAGATGGAGGCCGTCCTCATTCTTGACCCTTTGCCTGAGATTCGTTGAGAGAAAAAATAAAATATAAAAACAAAAGCAGGGTCAGTTTTGCAAATTTATGATGGAACTAGAGTTAGGCAATTTAATTATAGTTTAATGGACTCTTCCGTGTCCGAGAAAACGACATCGTTATTTTTACACCTTTTTTTTTTTTTGTCAAGATCACACTTTTACTATTTTTTTTTTCTGGACAAATATACACTTGGAAGAAACACATTTTTAATATGATTAATACATAACAAAAATTTATTTTCATTGTGTTATAAACAAAAATGGGTGCGAATTTACTATATATAATGAAAATGCATTACTGTTATGTATCATGACAAGATTTTGACAAAATGTGAATTTTTTTGTGTATTTTGAAAAGAAATATGTTCAAATACACATCGAAAACAATATTTTTTTTATTTTGATAAAATTTATCGAAATATATAATAAAAATATATTTTCATCAAAGAGTATTTTTATAAAAATAAATTAATTATATTTTATCTCTGAACATTTTCGATTTGCACTTGAAAAATTGATCGGTCTCAATCTTTTAGTTTTTAATCCGTTTTTTTTTAGTTCGTGCCTTGTTTGTTTTTTCTGTTATGTGCATACGTGGACAGAAGACCATGTAATATATGTCAGGTTGAATTAGTAAAAAAAAACTAAGACTTATTAAGTTCAACCCGGTTAATCGTGTTTAAACCTTTTATTTTGCAAATCTCTATATATTCTCTAAAATTTTAAATATTAAAAATATTCAATTTTAATTATTTATTCATAATTAATTAAAATTGATTTCGCATGCTATTCCAACATAAAACTTGGTTGGGTCAACAAATTAATTATTAACATTATTTTCTATTCCTATTGTTGTGCATAACCCACAAAATATAAGTGGTATCTTTCATGGTATGATACTTTACTATACTGTTAACCCTCTAAATCAGTCCTCTTACAGGAATGTGGACGTTCGGTTCTTAACCATCGGACTCTCCGACCAACAGGTTATCTCTAACCTACTCATATCTAGATGTATTTGAATATCTTATCTATTGACATATAATTAATTATCTATAAGGCAACACACATTATCTATAAGATACAATTATCTTCTACTTTTTATCTATAAGCTCTTGTTATTGTTATCTGCAAAGGCTACAACAACCCTTACAAACAAGGACCAAGAGTCATGTTCAACTAACATAAATACAAGTTCCACCAAATCCTCTACACAATCCCATCACACACTTAGTGTGTGTCCCTCTCTCTTTCTCGCTCATTCGAGCTTGAGCTTTACTTAAGCATATACTTGTCTTATTTTCCTTAATCATATTCTTACTTGAGCATCAGTGTCTTTTGTTTTGCAGGCCTCCCTTCTGTTAAAGGTACTTTTTCAAGCCAATGTGCGAAGTTTGGAACCCTACTCAATCACGTCACCCTAATGTGTCACAATTCCAGATTTTGGTAAAAACACCTATAAATAAAAAAATAAAATTACCATAGCCTAACCTGATATATATCAAAGTTAAATGCAAATTGAAATCTGTCTGCTACATAAAAAAAAGTAACAAACACCTACCTCAGTGACTACTATATGATTGAATCTCATTGATCACTTTCTCCTCACTTCAAGATCCTACTTTGATGTCAAAGTCTCATTTTTTTTCTTTTGATGGGCATATCAAAGTCTCATATTCCTTTAACAATATTATAAACTATTAAATGTCGGCACTGATTAAATTACACTCCACTTGTTGATGTTCACCTGAATTTATTTATGTTTTCTTTTTCTTGTCCAATTCTTTGTTTCTAGTAAATCGAGATTAACTAAAAATATTTATTTGTTTGGATTAATTCACAGACCCCACCACACACATTAGCCTTTTGCATAAAGGCCCAGATGGTCCAATAGTCCCTCTGATGTCAGTACGAATTAAGGTTTTTCCTATTTCCACTCTTTTAGAAAAGCCAGATTAGACTTGGACCAGTTTAAGCCCTTTGGATATGAGGACCTGGCGATTTCCACAAAAAGCCTATTAGATTATGGATGTTTGGAATCAATCCTGATTCCTCCATTTGATAGATTCGAGGGACTCAACCCCTCAATCAATGAGGCTATAAACCTGATACAGGTAGAAATGATGGACTACATTGCCATCAAAATAACAACTTGCCTGGGCAACTTTGGTGCTCAGAATTACCCATCTCATGTTATGAAACTCTTACCAGAGGATCATAAAAACTATCCCTGTCTGTTCAATGATGAATACGAAAGATATACAAGGTAATACACAGTATCAATACAGCATCATGAGGGCACAAATACAAGGGTATCAATGGTTCTTTTCAGAATTAGACAAACGAGAGTTTGACTTAATAAGAGAAACTCATGATACAAAGCTTTTCCAGCCATCATACAATGGGAAGTTCTTTATTGCTTTCCCGGTTGATCACAACAATAAATTGGTTCAATTTTTTCCAAAAAGAAAAGAAAGACAAAGAAATTTACAAAGCCAGTGGATGTCATGGACAACAAACCCCTCCTTTACCATCCACCGACCTCTCAATGGAAGACTCATCATACATCTTCTGTTCCGAAAATATCCTAGACGAAGAAGATGTTACTATCACAAAATCAACCAAGAATTGAAGACAGAAGCATCCTGCCAAAACACAGCCATCAAGGCGGGAATCTTTACTGTTGCATAGACTATGACATTGGGTCTATCCATAAAACTTTATTTGTAAAAGACAACCCTGTGATAAAGTAAATGAACAATAACTTTATTGTTCTTGACTGAAGGGGCTTTTGTATTTTTCTATCAGTTTTCTTTATATAAAGGGTTTTTGGGTTCAGTTGGGGACACGCTGAAAAATACTAGACCCACTAGTGAGAGAAACTAAAAGAAGAAAGTTTGTAATAGTAGTCTGTGTAATAATGCCAAGTTTCTTTTTGGATCCTCCCCCTCTTCCCCTTGTTGATTCCTCTGATAAACTGTAAGTATGAGTTCTACTATGTCTGGCTAATCTTTTCGAAGGCACCCTAAAGGGACCTTAGTTATCTTTTTTTTAGAAAATGCAAATATGATTTAGAACCCAGTTATTTTATTGTAAATAGTTTTTCTTTATTTCTTTCTGCTTGTTTTTGGAAAACCTGGGATTGGTAAGCTTGCAAAGGTGTGCCCTTGATAGCTGTTTTTGGAAAACGATAAAAGTCCTTTATGGTTAGGCTGGTGCTTGGAGGAAAATAAGATCAACGTAAGACCCAAAGAAGTCTGGGCTGGTAAGGATCTTCAGTACTCAGCTTAATATCTAGAGAACTGATAAGGATCTTGTATATTTTTTTTTTTAAAAAGAGTCTGGGTTCATCATATTTTATATTTTTCTTAAATGAGATAACTTACCGTGTCCACTTGAGGAGTGCCCTCTATCCATCTAATTTGATCCTTTTCTTCTGCATAGTGCTTACTCTTAATTGGTATACTTATAACTGTTTCTTTATTTACCCAAAAACCCTTTATATAAAGAAAATTGATAGAAAAAGACAAAAGCCCCTTCAGTTAAGAACAGTAAAGTTACTGTTCATTTATTTTATCACAGAGCTGTCTTTTACAAATAAATTTTTATGGATAGACCCAATGTCATAGTATATGCAACAGTAAAGATTCCCGACTTGAATTTTGGCTATGTTTTGGCAGGATGCTTCTGTCTTCAATTCTTGGTTGATTTTGTGATAGTAACATCTTCTTCGTCTAGGATATTTTCGGAACAGAAGATGTCTGATGAGTCTTCCATTGAGAGGTCGGTGGATGGGAAAGGATGGGTTTGTTGTCCATGACATCCACTGACTTCGTAAATTTCTTTATCTTTCTTTTCTTTTTGGAAGAATTGAACCAATTTATTGTTGTGATCAACCAGGAAAGGAATAAAGAACTTTCCATTGTATGATGGCTGGAAGAGCTTTGTATCATGAGTTTCTCTTATTAAGTCAAACTCTCGTTTGTCTGATTCTGAAAAAAACCATTGGTACCCTTGTATTTGTGCCCTCATGAGGCTGTATTGGTACTGTGTATTACCCTGTACATCCCAACTTTCGTACTCATCACTGAACATACAGGGATAGTTTCTATGATTCTCTGGTAAAAGTTTCATAACATGACATGGGTAATTCTGAGCACCAAAGTTGCTCGGGCAAGTTGTTATTTTGATGGCAATGTAGTCCATTATTTCTGCCTTTATCAGGTTTATAGCCTCATTGATTGAGGGGTTGAATCCCTCGAATCTATCAGATGGAGGAATCGAGATTGATTCCAAACATCCATAATCTAACAGGCTTTTTGCAGAAATCGCTAGGTCCTCATATCCAAAGGACTTAGACTGGTTCAAGTCTAATATGGCTTTTCTAAAGAGGAATTTTATCTTGTAGGGACAGTTGGTATTGTCTTAGCAATAGGGAGTTTTGTTGGTGCATACAAATTTTTGGTTGAAGTAAGCATGCACGCCTATGTAGAGACCTGAAATTTGTGTTTGGCTATTGTGCACCTTAAACAATAGGCTTTGTATCTTCTTGAAATTCTCTAGGTTCAGGCCATTTATTGGTTCAGGGATACTTGGACTTACTGTATCTTTGTAGGTTTTGTGGCTGACCTTGGTTTGGTCGGTATTTATGAATATGGTAGTGTTTTGTGGTTCGAGGGCCTTTTTTATTTTATTTATGTCTGTGGTGTTTAGCTCAAGAGCTTTTCTGGCTTCTTCTTTCTAATAGAATCCTTTGTAGATTGGGCTTTGAATACCCTCCTTTGCAAGGAAAAGGTCTTTAAAGTTGGTATAAACACCTTTGTGAGGTCTTGATAATAGGACAAAAGCTGTGTAACCTTTCCCAGAAAGAGAAGCTTTTATAAGGAGGGGGACTCCTTGGTTATCTGCTATGCAGAAATTGTATAGGGTGCAAATTATACCCTTCTTAACTAAACAAACAAATTGTTCATTATTGTTTGTATTTTTTGGAATATTCCAAATGTTATCAATGAGACAGTTAAATTTGTCATTAACAGCTTCCTTACCAGGGTAGTGAGACTCGTTTGTGAGTACGGATAATTCTTGATTCCCAAACTTCATTTTGTGTGCTATATTCTGGTCAGAAACCTTACATGGCTTCATTTCGTTGTATTCCTTCAAAACGAGAAAGAATATCAGCAGCAATATTCTTAACTCCTTTTATGTGTTCAAAATTTGTTATGATAAACATATTCTTGGAATAAAAGCCATCTTTTATGAGGCCTTTTACCAGTATTTATTTTTTGACTACCATAAGCCACTATTGCTTCACAATCAGTTCTTATGGTAATTTCGCTTTTGTTAATCAAGAAGAGTCTAAATCCTTCTAAAGCATTTATCACAACGTATACTTCATAATCCGTGGAGGTTGAATATACTTGTGGTTTGGTGTGGTATTTTCCTGAAGCATACCTACAGATTTCTTCATCGTTAATTTTTTCATATTTATTTTTCTTTTTCTTTAGGACAGCTCCCCATCCTCGTTCACAACCATCACATTCTATGACTAAATAGTTGGAATCTAGAGGTAGTGATAGATATGACAAATTATTAACCATTTCTTTTATTTTCTAAACTAATTTTATATCATCTTTATTAAATTTTCTTTGTCCTGTTAAAGAGGTTTTGTTGTAAAGAGGAGTTGTGTATTTTCCCAGGTCTTTAATAAAATTTCTTGCATAATTAAGTAGGCCTAGAAAAGCTCTTAGAGTTTTTATGTCTTCCATTTTATTTGGAAACCCAAGGATTTTCTGGGAGATATGGGGCTAAAGCCTTATTTTCCCGTTTCCTATTTCTGTTCCTAAGAAAGAGATATGGGTCTTACAAATCTCCATTTTTGATTTTGAAATTATTAGGCCAAATTTTTCAAACAAATGAAGAACTTGCTTGAGATGTAAATAATGTTCTTCCTTGGTTTTTGAAAAGACGAGTACATCATCTATGTATGTACAAGTAAATTCTTTATAATTTCCAAAAATATTATCCATCTTTCTTTGGAAAATTTGTGGTGCGTTTTTCAATCCGAAAGGCATTACTTTTCATTTGAATAGTCCTTCTGAATAAGAAAAGGTAGTCCACTTTATATAATCAGGATGCATCTTAACTTGGTGAAATAGTGATTTTAAATCAAATTTAGAAAACCATTTAGCTTTTTGTATCCTATTTATCAATACATCTTTAGAGGGAATAGTATATCCATCTATGTGAGTATTATCATTGAACCTTTTAAAATTATAAACCATTCTAGTCTTCCCTATTTTTTGCTCTGAATGTTTATTGACAATGAAGGCAGGGCTTCTATGGGGACTAGTGCTAGGTGCTATAACTTTCAGATTCAAGAGGGTTTTTATGTGGTCTTTACATTCCTCTTGTTTAAAGTTCCCATACTGAATATCTTTAGTTTTGATTATCAGATCTGGGTTAATAATTTCTAATTTACACGTAACAGGATCTTTTTCCCAATATTTTGTGGGGTCTTCTCCTATTATTCTTATTTTATTTAGTTTGTCTATAATTTGTTGTATATTATCGAAAGTTATAATTTTATTGATTTTAATAGAATTGTAATCAGATTCTGCTACAAATAATTTGTAGTGTAACTCAGTTTCTGTTTTTATGCTTTCTAAGATATTTCCTTGGTAATAATTATATGATTTATCTAGGGTGTCTATCCTCCCATAGTTTTGTGATTCTTTTATTTTACAGCTGCCAGGTGTGTCACAAAGGCATTTATTATTTTTATTATTAACAGAAATAGGGGTATCACCACGCTTTATTCGCAACTTTGATGTGAGTTCGTCTATTATCGGTGACATTTGTAAATTTGTAGAGATTAATAAATAATCCTTAGTAATAGTAACTGTTATATTATCATGTACAATAAAATCGAGTCCTAAAATCATTTTTTCTTTGGCTGGTTGTAAATCTACAACATCTGCTTTATTTATAAAGATTTTGTTACCAAAGATATCACAGTTTGTAGATAATTGGATGGTAAAATTTCTTGTTTCTGTGTCATTAGTTATTATGTCTCCATACATAGTTTTGGTTTTAGTTATTATGTTACTTCAAAAACAATTATGTTGGGGCACAACACTTTTGCATATGGAAGTAAAAGAACAACCAGTATCTACCAAAGCTTGTAAAATTACTTTGGTTTTGTCAAAATTATTTATTTTAGGAAAATTTATTTTTACCAAAATGTGTAGGCTCTTATTATTATTTTTATTACAAATTATAGGGATGTAATCTTTGTTTTTGTTGGAACCCGGCAAGTGCACCGGATCGCGCAAGTAGTATAAAACGATAAGAACTGAGTATCGAACTCTCGGGGAACTTGTGTTACTTGGTAAAACTATATTCAGTGAATAGGTGTCTAGTATGAAAAGAGATGTGTGGACTATGAACAGGTATGTAAACTAACTATTAAAAGGAAAATCACGTGAGTAATGATGTGTAAAGACAAGTAGACAACACGTTGGTCTTCCAAATAGGTGCCTGATGTTAAAAGGATATTCTCTACTTAACAATGCTCATGTGTTCAATGGTGTCTCCTGAAATGCTAAACCCCAATTCCTCATGATAGTCTAGCCTAATCTCGATCAAGCATCGTCCTCAGATTCCTCTTGTTGGACTACACTCAACCAGAACCGCATTAAGACAAACATACAAACAACTAGGTTACCGTACCCCAATCTCTCGTGATAATATGATAAACTAGCCCTGTCCTATCATGTTCTAAGAATCAGACCAGTTTCCACTGTTGAATGATCCTAACAAAGCATGCATCTACGTGATCAAGGCAAAAACACACTGAAATGACGTACCGATAGCATAGAGAACACATAAAACATCATTAAATAGATATACAGATATTTACATCAAGTACCTACAAGGAAGAACCAACTGAGGATTTAGCTCTTCATGACTGGGAAGCTTCCTTTACAACAAAGAGAAGAGAAAAATGAAGGATTGAAGAAATACATGCGGTAAGGATGTCTGCTCCACCTCTAGAACCTCATAGTCACTCACAAACTCATCTCAAGCTCTCAGGACGGCTTCCTCTTCTCACTCAGTTCTCTGCAGGTCTTCGCACAACAAAATCTCTCAAAACTCTTTGGATTCAGACCCTTCTCTCTCTAGAATCTCTCACATGCAGCAGCTCTTTGAGAAAATGGCCAAAATCCATGGAACTTGGACCTCTCTCTCTCTAGAAATCTCTAAAAACGCAGAAGCTCAAGGAAAAGCCCAAACTCCCTTCCAAAATCTGATTTCAGGCTTAAATAGGTGGCTTTGTTTGTGCTAGCGCGCTTAGCGCGACTATGAATCACTTAGCGCACATTAGTGAATTTCAGCTTAGCGCATGCTTTTCTCGCTCAGCGGATGGACTCAAGCGGTGCGCTTAGCGGGATGACCCTTCACTCAACGCAAATGCACATCTCATCCTTCTTTCAGATTCTTCCTCGTGCTCAGCCGAAGGAGTGTTGTGCTCAGTGGATGGCTCGCTAAGCCAAACGATTGGCTTAGGGAGAGGATGAAAATCAGCACTTCACAACTTGCCTAATTAACCTGAAATTGAGAGGAAATGATTATTAAACACACCAAATGGAAGTACTAAGTAATTATTACCCATCTTTAACAAAAAGTAATTACAACACTACAAAATAACCATAAATTGGAGGAGTTTGATACAATTTACATAGGTTTTATACACAAAAGTTAGTCGTATTCATCGACTAACAACTCCCCCAAATTTACAGTTTTGTTTGTCCTCAAGCAAATAAAGAACAACTCACTGGTCTCCCAAGTGACAAAAACATGCAGTGACTATATACAAAGGTGTATGCAACAAAAATTATTGATTGCATGATAAAATAATGAAGCAAAATGCCCTCATCACTTGTCTTTCATAAAGCACACAGTTATTCAAAGAGAAGAATAAAATGTAACCTGTACAATTAGATGAAGTTAGGCATAAGACAGATATCAAGGAAAGCAGCTAAAACCACAGTCTCACGGCTTCTGTTTCACTCATGCACAAGTGTTTAAGCTATTCATCAATAACAACTAGCAAGAGGTCCAACCTTTGAACTTCATCTCATGTCATCAAGTCAAAAATGCATTAATAAAATTAGAAGGACTTTTATAGGCTTGTAGTGAGGCTTGGCTACAAAAAATCATTGGTTTTTCTAGAATTCAAAGGCTTAGATTCTAAGAGAGCACAAATCCTAGATTTATCCAAATATTTCTTTCAATACAATTAGCTTTCTCACCAATTTTTCACTTTAATTTGCATTTCACCTTATTACAACATCACACATTTTCTTTGATTTTTTTTTTATATTTTTTTTAACACAACTTATTTGTTATGTGTGCTGATGCTTTACCTTTTACTTTACATCCCAATCAACTCCCCCAATTTTGGGGTAATTTGCCTTGAACTATCTGCTCTCCTAGAATCTAAACAAGGTATCTGGGGATAATCATTTAAGTTCAGGGTTCAATTTTGAAAATGTAATTCCGCTTATAAAGGGTGCAAATGATACAATTATAATTCAAGGTAAGCTTTTTGGTCAATTGGCTTGTATATACACAATCATGGCCCTCATCATGTCCTTATTCATACATTTCATTCTAAATTTCAGAGATTGATGCAAAGACTATTACTCAGAGCTAGTCGTTCACTCACAGTTTAAGATCACACTCTCATCGGTTATGGTTCAAGCTTTTCTTTCTCAAACAACCTGTCTATTGCCTAACAATTCTAATTGCAAGTTCACATTCTTCTTTCTTTGTCTAACATACATACTTGCTCAAACTTATGAAAAGAAACACAAACTTCATCACAATCATGCATTCAATCCAAAATCAAATCATAACACCAATTTTCACAAAAAGATAAAAGTGTTTCACTACATAATCATCAAAGTCAAGTCAAACTGTTCTATGCTTCAAAACAAGAATACTAGCTATCCACAAACAAAACAACAGTGAATATAAACATTAAACAAAATAACTAAAAACCAATGTACTGAAACTATAATCATTATAATAATAATCCAAAAAAAAACAAAATCATCAGGAATTTAAAACTCCTGTGACTGGTCCTGAGTGTCTTGTGTCTGAACATCCTCCTCATCTGTCAGATGAAGTGCTGGAGTAGCTGGAGGAGAAGTGTTCAGAGTCAGGACTGGAGTGGTCGGGTCCTCTGGTATCTCGAGTATAGGAGTGGAGGGGTCTTCTACATGCTGAGGTGAGGATAGGTCCACCACTGGTGTGACCTCTCGTGACCTCTCAGGAGTAGCACTAGCTTCCTGTCTAACCTGTGTCTCACCTGCCTCCTCCTTTACAATGAATGGCTCTAGAATGGTGGCCTTAGATGATGCATCCTCTACATGTTGTGGTACCTGGGCTGTGGGACCTTCATCTTCCCTGTGAAGAGAAGGTTGGGCCCCAGGCTAGGCTACCTTCTCCAGAAACTGCTCAACAGAAGGAATGGATCCTAGAGGTGCCACCACCTGTAAACTCTGAAGTAAAATGATCTGTCCCTGATGAATGCTCTGAAGTATGGCTTCAAAGCACTGAGAATCAGTCTGAGCTGGAACTGAAGGAGCTATTGAAGTGGATGCTGGAGTAGGAGCTGTAGATGTGGAAGGAAGCTCAACTGGCCTCGCGCTCGCCCTTCTAGCCCCTCGGATAAAAACTGTCAGATCATAAGGATTCCAGCAGTTCTTCCTGATGTAGGCCAAGTTAATGATCGGGCACAGGCGCTCAAAAGTGAGGCTGTCAGAGACAACCCCTCTGGCTCTACATAGGGCGATAATCAGAGTAGGAAACCCAAGTCTAGAAGAGTTAGATTGGGCTATAGAAGTCATCTGGCCAGAAATGAGAGCTCCTATGTTCATGTCCATATGAGAGACTAGACAAAAGATCAACCTAGCTCTGTCCACTGTCAGGTCAGATGTGTAAGATGTGGGGGCCAGGTTGGAGTATGAGAGAACACTCCACACCTGGGCTAAAGTTGTCAGGTCCTTCCTCAGGATCCTCCCAGGATGGCCCTTAGCATTCAAGATGAACCCTCGGCCTGGTATGCATAGGGCAGCCTCAATCTCCCTAGGATCTGAAGGCAGCCTGCAGTATCTGAAGTATGTGGGCAAAGTCTCACCCTCTACCAACACCACAGGTGTCTCTAGGAATGTGTTGAAGCCATCAGCGTCGATCTTCACTAGATGGCCTCTGACCCTGGCTTGCTTTGGTGAAGGTCCATTAGAGAAGTATAGGTTTTCATAGAACTCTTTCACCAAAGCCAAATCTATGCTCCCATCAACCAAATTGGTGAGGCGTTTATGGAGATTACGCCTCTCCAACTCAGTCTTAAAATCATCAAACTCAGTATGGTAGAGCTCCACCTTCCTCTCTGGCTGGATGTTTCTCCCCAGGACATTATCTGTGTACCGGTTTCATGCATCTAAGGAGTGAAATCTCCTTGTATCATATTGAGTTGTGGGTCTTGAACCGATACTCTTGCGTTTCCTAGAGGCCATCGGCAAATAAAGGGACCAAACAGTTAATCAGGACATAAGTTATTCAAATTCAAAAACTGAAAAATAAAACTGAAAAAGGCATTGGTGGCTTAGCGAGACACGGTCCGCTTAGCTTGCCTTCACAAACTATACACTACCGCTTAGGGACACGTGGGGCCGCTTAGTGGATGTTTCAGAAAATTCTACTTCTGCATAATCAGCTTAGCTGGCATCTGCCCGCTAAGCCTAATGTTTGCCGCAACAGATATGTGCTAAGCTGAGCAAGGTTGGGCTTAGCGGCCATACAATTTTAGAAAATTCACTAAGTATGGGGGCTTAGCGAGAAATTCTCGATTAGCCCAATGGCTACCACAATGAAATGCGCTTAGCTCAGGTACGCTAGGCTTAGCGCGCGACTTTCAACAAAAAATTTGACTAAGTTACTTGGGCTTAGCGATTCTGCCTCGCTTAGCCACAGGCATTTCAGCAAGAGGATGAGCGTGCATCCTCAAAAGATGAATTCGCTTAGCGCGGTAAGCGCGCTTAGCTATTTCGTCTGGAAATGCATAAATTCAAGCAATTTTGATGAACTCGCTTAGCGCAGCATGCTCGCTTAGCGAGTTCATCGCATTTTCCAGAAAAAACACAGAAAACGAACTTCGTTTTCTTCTCTTTTTGAGCCTCTAAAAGGCATTGTCAAACATGCAAGACAATCAAAAATATCTACACAACACAATCATATATAAAGTCCTAATTTTTACCTAATCTAATATCATGAAAACCCTAAATATTGAAAGCTAAAATCTATGGTTTTATACCCTATGGTTCAACAAAATAAAAGAATAAAGGAAGTAAGGAACTTACTTATATCATTGATGCTTTGATGCGTGAAGATGTAGAAGAAAGCGAAAATGTAGGAAATTGGGTGTTAGAGAGAAGATGCAGGCAGTTCTGAAAATTTTGGCAAATGTGAGTGTAACTGACATTACACTCACTTAAGCAATTTTCGAGCCTCTCGCTTAGCGAGCCGAAGCGCTAAGCGAGCCCGAGAGACGTTTGGTTTCTCAAAGAGGGTCGCTTAGTGGAACCGTGCGCTTAGCCAAAAGTTGAAATTCAAATTTCAATATTTTATTATTTATTTATTTATATATATTTTTTGAACAGAGGAAGAGCTTGGCTTAGCGCGCAGATAGGGTCGCTTAGCGAGTTCTGCAGATCAAAATACCTGCAACTCTCGCTAAGCCTGGTTCTAGACCGACTTAGCTAAAATAATGCATCTTGATTATAGTGGGGTAGGCGCTTAGCGAATTATGGATCGCTTAGCGCTGCTATGGCTGCAAGGAATTGGGCTTAGTTGGCATGAGTTTCGCTTAGCTCAATGAAACCCCATTCTGGCCGCAAGGAAATGAGCTTATAGGCGACATGTCACGCTTAGCCAGTGAATGCAATGCGCTTAGCGAGAAGGCCATCACTTAGCCCAATTTAAACCGAATTGAAATGGGATTAGCTCAGCCTTGGCCAGCTTAGCGGACCAAGTCAGCTTGAGATGCAAGGGTTGAGCGCTAAGCGCGAGAGACTCTCGGCTTAGCGCATGACCAAAGATGCGCTTAGCGGGAAGCTTGCGCTTAGCGAAAGGACATTTTTCAGAAAGAATTTTCTAAGTTATTTTTCAGTCCCTTCCTCAAGAAATTGAAACCCTTATATCTATCATTTAGAAACAAGCTGATATATCCCAATGTAATAATTATGAAGCAAGTTCCACATGATACAATGCATAAAATAAAACAAACTAACATAAATTAGAACTGGGTTGCCTCCCAAGAAGCGCTTCTTTAACGTCATTAGCTTGATGCTTTTACCTCAATGGGCAAATTTTTTTTGGTTCTTACTTCCAGAACCTCCTTACCCACTTCCATTACCTATAAACAGACATTTTGTTCTGGAGCAGGCTTGTCTTCGACAAACAAATCAAAATCAATATTCTGATCTTCAAAGCCCAGCTCCAGGAATGTCATTACAGGAATGTCATTATCTTCACAGATATCCATTACCACAAAGTCTGTTGGGAAGATAAAATGTTTTACTTGTTGGATCAAGTGGCCTCGGAATAATTAAGAAGGGGGGTTGAATTAATTATTAATGATGTTGGATCGAGTGGCCTCAGAATAATTAAGAAGGGGGGGTTGAATTAATTATTCCTAAACCTTTACCAATTAAAAAATTACTCTTTTAAGGCTTTTACTAAATTGTTAAGAGAATGAGGAGTAGAAGAGAAACTTAACAGAAAGTAAAAGCGGAAATTAAATGCATAGCGGAAAGTAAAAGAGTAGGGAAGAAGGAAACAAACACACAAGAGTTTTTATACTGGTTCGGCAACAACCCGTGCCTACTTCCAGTCCCCAAGCGACCTGCGGTCCTTGAGATTTCTTTCAACCTTGTAAAAATCCTTTTACAAGCAAAGATCCACAAGGGATGTACCCTCCTTTGTTCTCTTTGAACCTAGTGGATGTACCCTCCACTAGAACTGATCCACAAGAGATGTACCCTCTCTTGTTCTCAGTCAAACCCAAGTAGATATACCCTCTACTTGTACCACAAAGGATGTACCCTCCAATGTGTTAAGACAAAGATCTTAGGCTGTTAAACCTTTGATACTTTGTGAATGGGGATACAAAAGAATTCTCAGGCAGTTAGTCCTTTGAACACTTTTGTATTAGGGAAAGGGAAGAATCAAAAGAATTCTCAGACTGTGTCGTTTTGAATTCTTTGAGAAGGGAGAAGGGAGACACAAAAGAATTCAGGCGGTTAGTCCTTTGTTCTTTTGGAAAAGGGAGAAGAGAGACACAAAAAGAATTCAGGCGGTTAGTCCTTGGCGAATTCTTTTTGGCAAAGGCAGAAGAGAATGAAAAGATGAATAACACAAGTTTTCAAGGTTTGGAAAACCAGAAAACTTCAAAAAGCTTTTGGTACAAAGAAGAAGAAGAAGTTCAAAGAGATTCAAGGCTTGTAAAGGATTGATTGGAAAAGTAAAAGTATTGAATGAAATTAATTTTTGTTTGCAAAACAAAGCCTTGCTTTTATAGACTCTTCATGTCTGGTCAAGAAGACCATTTAGAAGAGTTATAACATTTTAGAAAAACTTAAAACCAATTTGAAAAACTCAAAACCTTTTTGAAGAGTTACATCTTTTGATTTATCAGAAACAGTCACTAGTAATCGATTACCAAATTAGTGTAATCGATTACACAATGCTTTTAAGTGAAAGGATGTGACTCTTCACATTTGAATTTGAATTTCAACGTTCAAGGGCACTGGTGATCGATTACCAAAACATTGTAATCGATTACAACTTTTTGAAAATAATTGGAATGTTGTAAATTTAGTTTGAAAACTTTTTCAAACTCATTTTGCTACTGGTAATCGATTACAACAATATGGTAATCGATTACCAGAGAGTAAAAACTCTTTGGTAAAAGGTTTTGTCAAAAACTCATGTGCTATTCAAAGTTTTGAAAAACTTTTTAATACTTATCTTGATTGAGTCTTTTCTTTATTCTTGAATCTTGATCTTGATTCTTGAGATCTTGAACCTTGAATCTTGATTCTTGATTCTAGGCTTTCTTCTTGAGTCTTGAATTCTTCTTGATTCTTTTCTTGAACTCTTGACTTGTTCTTGATTCACTTGAGTTGTTCTTTGATCTTTGAGCTTTTTGTTCATCACCTTTGTCATCATCTTTTGTTGTCATCATTGTTATCATCAAAACACCTTTGAATCACATTCACCATGAAGCCTTGCTTCTACAAATGAACCCTTACTAATTAAAAAACTATCCTTCTTAGGCTTTTACTATAATGTTAAGAAAGTAAAGAACTGAAATAGAAACTTAACCAAAAGTAAAAGCGATAATTAAAATACACAGCGGAAATTAAAGAGTGTAGGGAAGAAGAAGACAAACACAAGAGTTTTATACTGGTTCGGCAACAACCAGTGCCTACATCCAGTCCCCAAGCGACCTGCGGTCCTTGAGATTTCTTTTCAACCTTGTAAAAATCCATTTACAAGCAAAGATCCACAAGGGATGTACCCTCCCTTGTTCTCTTTGAACAACCTAGTGGATGTACCCTCCACTAGAACTGATCCACAAGAGATGTACCCTCTCTTGTTCTCAGTCACAACAACCCAAGTAGATGTACCCTCTACTTGTACCACAAAGGATGTACCCTCTAATGTGTTAAGACAAAGTTCTCAGGCGGTTAGTCCTTTGAAACTTTGTGAAGGGGGAAACAAAAGAATTCTCAGGCGGTTAGTCCTTTGAAATCTTTTTGTTTATGGGAAAGGGAAGAATCAAAAGAATTCTCAGACTATGTCGTTTTGAATTCTTTGACAAGGGAGAAGGGAGACACAAAAGAATTCAGGCGGTTAGTCCTTTGTTCTTTTGGAAAAGGGAGAAGAAAGACACAAAACAAATTTAGGCGGTTAGTCCTTGGCGAATTCTTTTTGGCAATGGGAGAAGGGAATGAAAAAGATGAATAACACAAGTTTTGTTTTCAAGGTTTGGAAAACCAGAAAACTTAAGAAAGCTTTTGCAAAGGAAGAAGAAGAAGAAATTCAAGAGGATGTTTAAAGAGATTCAAAGGATGTAAAAGATTGTAATCAAAAGTGTGTAAAATGCAAGTTAAGGTCTTGCTTTTATAGACTCTTCATGTCTGGTCAAGAGAACCATTAGAAAAGTTATAACCTTTAGAAAAACTTGAAAACCATTGGTGGAAAAGTTATAACTTTTAGAAAAACTTGAAAATCATTGGAAGAGTTACATCTTTTGATTTTTGTTCAGAACTTATCACTGGTAATCGATTACCAAATCATTGTAATCGATTACACAAAGCATTTTTGTGAAAGGATGTGACTCTTCACATTTAAACTTGAATTTCAACGTTCAAACACACTGGTAATCGATTACCAAATCATTGTAATCGATTATACCATTTTGAAATCAATTGGAACGTTCTAAATTTAGTTGAAAGCTTTTTGAAAACAATCTTTGCTACTGGTAATCGATTACAATAAACTGGTAATCGATTACCAGAGAGTAAAAACTCTTTGGTAAAAGGTTTTGTGAAAAATTCATGTGCTACTCAATGTTTTGAAAAAAAATTTAGTACTTATCTTGATTGAGTCTTTTCTTGATTCTTGAATCTTCAACTTGATTATTCTTGATTCTTGATTCTTGAAACTTAAATCTTGAAACTTGATTCTTGAATCTTGAAATCAAATTTCCTCTTGATTCTTGAAGTGTTCTTGACTCAATCTTGAACTCATTCTCTTGGACTTTTTGTCATCATCTTTGTTATCATCAAAACTCCTTGAATCAATCTTGATTCAACATCATGAAGCTTGCTTCTACAATCTCCCCCTTTTTGATGATGACAACTCTGAAATCAAGAAACACATACACACACTTTTTCCTAGTCGATCACTCACTTAATTTTTCGTTCTCCCCCTTTGTTCTTGAATTTATGCTTCTCTTGAAATTAAGTTAATTACTTATGTGAGTTCCTGATTTAATCCCTATTTCTCTCCCCCTTTGGCATCAACAAAAATCCAAAGTGCGTAACAAGTATAAAACATTCATATACTATTAATCATTCACAAGACATTCATTGAAGAATATAAACCAATCATGAAGCAAGAAACATGAATAGATCAAATATATAAAAACCGCATAGTCATATAACATAATTCATTATTGTTCAATCATACCATGCAAATAAAGAAATACTAAATTGTTCAAATGTCATAATATAGCCAAATACACGACTAGAAAACAAAGTACTAGTAATATTAAAAATAATAGAAAACTAAGATGATGGTGGTGGCGGTGGTGGTAAATCAAAGCTTGTACGAATATAAGAAACATCTTCTTCGACCTTGGTGATTCTTGACTCCATCTCATTGAAGCGCATGTCCACTTGTAACTCCAAAGTATCAAACCTTTCACCAACAAAGGTTTGAAGACCATCGAACCTATCCAAAATCTTTTGAAGAAGAGAGGAATCTTCTCCACCATGTCCTTCTTCATCAACAGGTCGAGCACCCTTTTTCACCCAAGAGCCATCATGCTCTTTACGGTAACCAAAGGATGCAATCACTGCAACACCTCTTAGAAATGATCTCTTGATTGGAACATAAGGTTCAGGATCAAGAGGGTAGTTAACTCTTGATGTGAAATCACTTGTGTTGTAAGCTATGAATCTAAATGTGACACCCTCTACCCCGACATATATATAAATAAATAAAATAGATTGGTAAACAAAAATCAAATGGGTAAAAGGTTCACATTCATTTCAATTAACAAATAAACTCATTAAAAATATATTCGGCTCAAAATAAGACCGTCAAATTTACAAAAATATTTTGTTAAATCAGTGAGGTGAAATAAAATAGACTAACATCATAAAATTAACATAAAAACTTATATCCCAATGTCACATCTTATCAGAGCGTTGTGTCCCGACGTCCTTCAGCACAATATTCCTTAAAGCAGTTCACCTAGTCATCTGCTCCCCCGAACACAAAGTTCAAGATCATCACAGGATCCAAACACAAACAGCAAACTGGGAGTGAGTTATCACATTCCTAACTAATAGAGAACAAGACAACTAGATATACATATCATATAAACCAAATAAAACTTACTTACATGTAATTCACGTAATTCCACCACTTTTTCATTCAAAGTTCACTTTTCATCCATCAATCACACTTTTCAATCATCAATCACATTACACAAGAATCACACGCTCTGATCAAGACATAATAATACCTCAATTTCATAATAAACAATTAGCAAGCGCATGAGAAAATTATGCTAGGACTCAAGCCTACATGCAATGTGGTACCATGTCAGTGAAAAACCACCCTGGGGCGCTTAGGAGTACATAACAAGACACACCACACAATGGGTTTGCCAGGTCACTCTCACTAAGTAAAATCATAGGGAGACCAGTCAGGGTCACGATGTTTTGCGAGAATGCTCCAACCATATGGGATCAGCATAGGCTTAAAGGAGCACTCAAACCCGATGACCCCCAAGGCCTACACTCCGAAGAGTCCGTCAGGGCCTCTCCCTCCTGATTCAGGTCCAACCCCTAAAATCATTTTAGCACACAGACACTGCTAGTGAATTATACAATACCCACGACCTCACACTCGTGTCTTAAACACGTACAACATATTGCGCTACAATTTAACACTGGTTCTTAAATAGGAACCTACACTTTCTCTTTAACACTGGTTCCTAAATAGGAAACCTACACTTTCTCTTTAACACTGCGCATTTACACTTTTCTCAAGATAACACTGGTCGGGTTATTGTACAATTCATAGCTTACAACACAAATAATGTCACATCAAGAATTAATCACACATTTATTCACAACCAAAACTCATTCACAATTTCACATCTCATAATGTCACAATCTACCATCACATGCTTTCACATATCTCACAATTCAACATCTGTTCTACTTTACACTTTTACTCAATCTCAATAATAATATTATAATCTCAAGGCAACATATTATTCCACAATTCATCACATATTTCATTTATAAGCACTGCTCATGAATTATACAATACCACGACCTCACACTCATGTTTCAAACATGTTTAACACAATTGCGCTACAATTTAACATTGGTTCCTAACTAGAAACATACACTTTCTCTTTAACACTACGCATAAACACTGGTCGGGTTATTGTATAATTCATAGCTCACGATATAATTAATGTAACATCAAGTGTTAAACACATTCACTTATTTACAATTGAATATCACGTCCACACTTTAACATCTCATAACATCACATCAACCATCTCATAACATTCCTAATGATATTCATAAGGTACAACATACACCTGTTCATCAAATTTAACCATAATATTCTCAAACTCCAACACTTAATAATTTTTGGAATCATACTATAACACTCTACAATATTATTTACATAAATTATTAATATAAATAACAACCTCTCTATATATATAAGCTAGCATACATCATATTGAATCACAAATTACAAAGTAAGCTTTCAATGCACAAATTCTAAATAATTATATGAACACTTTGGTCAATTTCAATTATGATATTAACTTTTTAAATTATATATAAAAACCTAAACAGCAAGAAAAAGAGAAAATACAAAATCAATATCTCTCTCTAAATTTCTCCTTTATTTCAACAATTCATATTAATTAGAAAAAGTATCGATTTATAGGGTTCACGCTCAACACAATAGCATATTAATTCCACAACAATTGGTCTGTCAAACATATATAATTCACTGTAATAATTATAAGGATAAAATGAAAATTGCAAAAACACCCCAAAACTCATTCCAATTGATATCTCTAAGGATCCCTACACATGTTCTCACTAATTCCCAATTGTGAATAACTCATCCCTTACCTCTAAGCGGACTCACGTGTCTTCAGCCAGCGATAGCAGCATCTCTAGCGGTTCTCTGAGATTTCTCCAATTTTTTTCATTTAGCTGCTCCGATAGAATTCCTAAACGTCAAAGAGACAGAGAAGGGATTGAAGCCTCCACTTGTACTGTCACCATGCGATTTATTTTTCTCCCTCCACAAATAACATCTCGCAAATCCCAACGGTGAAAGAGTGCGAAATTGAATTTCGAACAACATATCCAAATTTCATAAAAATCCAACGGTTAACGAAACCGAGATAGTAGTTTTACCGAGACAGCTATGGGTTTCTGCGGGAAAGGAAAATGGTACAATGCGAGGGGTATTTCTCTTAGCTCAGACATAATATCGAAATTCCCAACGGTGAGAATTCTCGTATTTGGGTTTCAAACGTGGTGCTTAAATTTCACAACGATCCAACGGTGAAAGAGTCCGAGATCGTCGTTTTTCTGAGACAGGTTAGGTGGCCTGCGGGAAAAAGAGAGGGTTTTGGAAGAAGAGAGAAGAAGCAACATTGTGAGACAGAGGAAGCTGAGGAGTCCGTCTGAAAACTGACCTAGCATGTTGTTATTTATAGCTAGGGGCATTTACGACCTATTGTTTACTCTATTTATTTATTTATTATTTTATAAAAACAAACTTTATTTTATTCTCTATCAAACAAATAAATAAAATACCCTTTTCATTTTCTCTCAAATCATTATTTTAATTAATAGTTATATCTCCTTATTTATTTATTTATAAAATCTCATCATTTATTTTAAACTCTATTTATTTATAAATAACAATCCTTTTTAGTCTAGTTTACGAAAATTGGGATGTTACATTGAAGTGTTGAAGAAAGAGGGTGACTAGGTGTGGATATGGCATTGGAGCATTTAATCGCAATGCCTTATGCATGCGATATCGGACTAAGTGTGCCCAATCAATTTGTCGGCCTTTATGAAAATCCCACATAACAATAAGATCTTCTTCAGAAACCTGTGCATGGTTTGAAGATCTTGGAAGCAAGATACGAACAATGAGATAATGAAGGATGCGGCTCTCAAAAGCCAATGAACCGGCAAGAAGCCTTCCGGTCATATCCGCTTGGCTGGTGCAAACCAACCGACGAGCATCATGCACAGAGAATTCATATTTCCAATCATCAATTAGTGTACCTTCAAATGGTACACCTTCACTGGATAATTGGGTTAAATCATAGAATAGGGATTGGTCAATGACCATTTTAATCCCATAAACTTCAGAAATTAAAGTGCCTTCTTGGATTTCAAGGTTTGAATAGAAGGCTTTGACTAAATCAGAGTAAACAGGCAATTTTAAAGACATGAAAGGAATAAGATTGGAGTTTTCAAATGCCTGAATGCATTCAAAACTCTCATTTGAAAAGAAATCCATATCAATGAATTTTGGATCAATAATGGAATGAGAAGAAAAGAGATTTGTGCACTGTCTCCGCTGTTCTTCGGATGAAAACAATGAGGCAGAGGGAATAGAGGAAGGAATCGGCGTTTCCTGAGTCTCGGAATGTCGTTGACTCCGACTCAAAGAACCCTTTCGCTTCTTTGATGGTTTCGCCATTAGAAGAGATTTTTTGAAATTTCAATTGGTTCAAATGAAAGAGAATGAAAAAAAGATGAAGTTTGGTCTTTGTGGGGAGTGATTTGGACAAGAAATGAGTGAGATATGGCAGAAGGAAGTTTTGGGAATGAGGGTTTTCGAGAAAATGAAGGGTTTCAGTTTTCAGATTTTGAAATTTGAATATATAAGAGCAGGGACGTGTTGTAATCGATTACACTAATATGGTAATCGATTACGAGAGAGTAATATAGCCAGAAATAACTGCCTGTAATCAATTACACTAATATGGTAATCGATTACCAGAGAGCATTTTAGCCAAAACTAAAAGTTGTCTGACTTTTAAGAAAGAAAAGGGTTTGAATGAATATCAAAATACTTTCTTAAAGAAAATATATATATTAAAAATACTTTATGAATGAGTCTTAATCAAGTAATTCACATTCAAAATCATGCATAATTAAAAAAAATCATGTAGACATGAAATTATATCAAAATAATCAACACAAGTATTGAAGAATAATAATCATAGACATTATCAAAATACTTAAAACTAGACTTCATGCTTTGAAAAAAAAAATAACTCAATCAAGAACATTTAACCATATACTCACAATTTCAATCAATCAAAACAAATAAAAACAAGCTGATATATCCCAATGTAATAATTATGAAGCAAGTTCCACGTGATACAATGCATAAAATAAAACAAACTAACATAAATTAGAACTGGGTTGCCTCCCAAGAAGCGCTTCTTTAACGTCATTAGCTTGACACTTTTACCTCAATGGGCAAAATTCATTTTCGTTCTTACTTCCAGAACCTCCTTACCCACTTCCATTACCTGTAAACAGACATTTTGTTCTGGAGCAGGCTTGTCTTCGACAAACAAATCAAAATCAATTTTCTGATCTTCAAAGCCCAGCTCCAGGAATGTCATTATCTTCACAGATATCCATTACCACAAAGTCTGTCGGGAAGATAAAATGTTTTAGTCTGACCAACACATCTTCAATTACTCCATATGGTCTAGTAATGGAGCGGTCAGCAAGTTGTAAAGTCATCCTAGTGGGCATGATCTCCAACTCTCCCAACCTTTTGCACATGGAGAGTGGCATTAAGTTAATACTGGCTCCCAGATCAATAAGAGCCTTTCCCACAGTGACTTCTCTAATCGAACAAGGAATGGTTACACTCCCAGGGTCTTTATGCTTGGGTGGAAGGATCTTTTGAATCACAGCACTACAATTTCCTTCCACAACAATGTTTTCCTGGTGAATATACTTGTGTTTCCTTGTTAACATATCCTTTAAAAACTTGGAGTAGAGTGGCATTTGCGGTAAAGCTTCTCCGAAGGGCATGGTTATTTCCAGTTTCCTGAAAATATCTAAGAGTGTATTTTCCTCGTTCACAACTTTTTCTCTTTTCTTCTCTCTAGCTTGTTCACTTCTACTCCTCTCTTCATTCTTATTTTTTTAATCTTTTTCAATTTTTTCATTTTCTTTTTCTTTTTCTACTTCTTTTTCTTTTTCTTGGTCATTTTATTCTTTTTTCTTGACCATTATTTGCTTTTCTTTTTCTAGATTGCTTCCACTTCTCACATCATTTTTCTCATGATATTCAAGTCTAATTCCGATCAAGCATCGTCCTTAGATTCCTCTTGTTGAACTACACTCAACCAGAACTCCATTAAGACAAACATACAAACGACTAGGTTACCATACCCCGATCCCTTGTGATAATACGATAAACTAGCCCTATCCTATCAAGTTCTAACAAAGCATGCATCTACGTGAATCAAGACAAAAGCATACTGAAATGGCGTACTGATAGCATAGAGAACACATAAAGCATCATTAAATAGATATACAAATATTTACATCAAGTACCTACAAGGAAGAACCAATAGAGGATTTAGCTCTCCATAACTGGGAAGCTTCCCTTACAACAAAGAGAAGAGAAAAATGAAGGATTGAAGAAATACAAGCGGTGAGGATGTCTACTCCACCTCTAGAACCTCACAATCACTCACAAACTCATCTCAAGCTCTCAAGATGGCTTCCTCTACTCGTTCGGTTCTCTGCAAGTCTTCGCACAACAAAATCTCTTAAAACTCTCTGGATTTAGACCCTTCTCTCTCTAGAATCTCTCACATGCAGCAGCTCTTCGAGAAAATGGCCAAAATCCCTGGAACTGGGACCTCTCTCTCTCTAGAAATCTCTAAAAACGCAGAAGCTCAAGCAAAAGCCCAAACTCCCTTCCAAAATCTGATTTTAGGCTTAAATAGGTGGCTTTGTTTGTGCTAGCATGCTTAGTGCGACTATGAACCGCTTAGCGCGCATTAGTGAATTTCGGCTTAACGCACGTTTTTCTCGCTCAGCGGATAGACTAAAGCGATGCGCTTAGTAGGATGACCCTTTGCTCAACGCAAATGCACAGCTCATCCTTCTTCCAGATTCTTCCTCGCGCTCAACCGATGGAGTGTTGCGCTCAACGGATGGCTCACTAAGCCAGACGATTGGCTTAGCGAGAGGATGAAAATCAACACTTCACAACTTGCCTAATTAACCTGAAATTAAGAGGAAATGATTATTAAACACACCAAATGGAAGTACAAAGTATTTATTATCTATCTTTAACAAAAAGTCATTACAACACTACAAAATAACCATAAATTGGAGGAGTTTGATACAATTTACACAGGTTTTATACACAAAAGTTCGTCGTATTCATCGACTAATAATTTTGTAAAGCCATAAGTCCACTCGTATGTTCTTCAGTTAATTTTGGAGTTATGCCTTTTTCAAATTTTTTGTAAAGAAAATCTACAGTTTTTTCTATTTGGTTCAATCTGATTTCCAAAGTGGAAATCCTATTGTTTATAATTTTATTTCCAGAATCATTTTCTTTCTTAAACTCTGGAAATTCTATTTTCAAAATATTTTGTACACAAGTTTTGCAAAAATTCTTGTAGCATAAACTACAATGAGCTCTTAATGTTTTGTGGGGATATCTTTTACAGAAATAACATTCTTTATGATTTGGTCCTATGTGGAATTGTATTTCATGTTCACAGTCATTTATTTCTCTTTTGAACATTAAGTTGTATCCCAAATCATCAAGGATTTCTCCATAATGGTTATATTTGTCATCCACTAGGTATAGATTTGTATATTCATTTCTAGTGAATTTGTTTAATATTTTATAGTCTTTGTTAGTCTCTTCTTCTTCAGAAGTATAATCGGACCAACTAACTATTGAATATATTTCGGAATCAATAGAAATTGTTTCATCTATAGGAATGAGGTTCATCCTACAGCTTTTAATCAATTCTGCTTCTCTTGTAAACAGATTGGTTTTATTTGGACAATCTCTCGAGTAATGTCCTGGTTGGTGGCAAGCATAACATTCTAATTGCTTTGCATATGTTTTATTATCTTTGAGTTTTCTAACATGTCTTTCTTTATTCAGAGTAGGTTTTCTAGAGTTGGAGGCTCTAATTGAATACCTACGAGTGGGATTCTTTTTCTTGGGAGGTTGTTTATTAAGAGGTCTATATTGAGGTCTTTTTCTCCTAATTTCTTTATGGTATTGTTGGGGAGTGTAAATTTGTTTACATATTTCAGAATCAGCCATTTTTATTTGTTTGTTAATGCCTATGTTGGTACATGTATCTTCCATTACCTTCATTATGTGTTGGATTCTAATGGTTAAATTATTCATAATTGGATCAATTTGGTCATCATTCCAACTATCTCTAATATTTTGTCCTAACTTACCCGGAAGTTTTAAAAATATTTTTTCTCCTAGAGATTTATCTGTAAATCCTCCTGCTATAGAGGCATACATTAAATAATCTTGGGTAAATTCTTTAATTTTTCCAAAATAACTTATGGAGAGTCTTTCTAGATTGCCTAGGTAAATTTTTTGTCTAATGGTGTTCCCATCATTTACAGACTGGGCTGTAAAAATTCTTTGTACTAAGCTATAGAAATTGTAGATGTTTGGTCCAAGGTCTACTAGGATTGTTTTGATTTGTTCTGGGAAAGTTTGCTTAAACGATTCCCAACAGGCTCTACCTATGTCTCCTAGATACGTTTCTGCTCTAGCTATCATGTCTTGACTATTGGATACATGACTTTCATGATTTACTCTATAGTCCCTTATCACAACAGAGGTCCATTGTTCTATGTAGTTTGGAAGCAATTGGGGATCAATACTTCCTATGTTTAACAAAAGAGATGGAATATTGAATGTTGGTTCTATAGGAAGCCTTTTCCCTTTTGATTTTATACTATCTCCTAGAGTTAAATCTACTGGAGTAATAATATTTTCAAGGGGGGGGGGGGGGGGGAGGGGGAATCCCATGTTGTAATCTTCCATAACATAATCAAATTTGGGGGTAAAATTTGAGCTGGAAGCATCATTCATAAAACCTTTATGAGTTTCAGGAAACAAGAGTAGTGATTCGGTTTCATCAATTCTAGAATTTGTGTCTATCATTTTTTTGAAGTTTATTTCATTTTCACAAAATTCATGTAAATTAATTTTTTTTCTTGTCAATCCTCAATATTTTCTGTGTCATAATTTTCTTTATCTATTGTTGAGAATAATCTTTGTCTAAAGACATATTCGTCTTCTTCATCAGTGTCATCAGAATCTATTTCGTTATTTACAAAACTTTGTTTTTGTCACTTCTTTTCTTCTACCCATAAATAAACTTTTTTTAGGAGTTTTTGGGAAAGGCAACTTTTATGTAAAAAAGTTTCAGTTTGTTCATCTTTCTCATCAGGGAAATATGATTCAAAATATGAACAGTGCCATAAGTTCATCATAGACATCCTGGAGGGTTCCATCTTCTCTTCTGGGTTGTATGTCTTCATAATCAGTAAATCTTACTGAAAGACTATTTCTTCTATTTATTATTATGGCTGATCCAGGAGTAGTTATTGCACTCCTAGAGGATCCAGCTTCAATATGGGTTTGTCATTGGTTGTTTTGGTTTCTGGAGGAATCAAAGACTTCAGGTGGCAAAAATTGGATTCCATCAGATGATAAGGCTCTTACTAAAGGATTAGTATTTATCCTGTATTTGGGGGATATTTGGTCACTTATCCTTCCAATGAAAGTAATATCTTAGTGTAAATTATGTCCCTCAAAATTTCTTCCAAATCCTATTGTTTGACTTTCTAGGTTTATGTTTTGTATGAAATCACTAAGATTCATTGTGTAATTGGGGGCAATATACATTAGGGAGACTGTTTGGTTTAAATCTACTTCTATAATCCCTATTATGGCTTGGGAATTGTTATCTCTAAACCTTTGATCAAAGAGTACTACAAAGGCTTTGGCTCCTACGAATGATCTTGTTAGAGATCTTTCGCCTATGGAAATTAGCCCTAGGCGTACATATCTTCTATTTGTATTCAGGAGTTGTCGTCCGATTTGTTCTGAGATTAATATGATAATCTCGTGTCTTTCATCGGGGAGATGAAAATCATCAATCCTTCTGTATTTGTATAAACTAGTTCTATCTGAAGCAAACCAGTTTAGGTTGTATAATTGTCTAGGATTAAGAGTATTTATCCTAGAGTTTGATCCAATGTCAATATTAGATTCTATATCTACTATTTGTTCCAGTTGTCTGGTCCTGGAGTTTGTTCTTCTAAAAATTCTATATAAGAGTCCAAGATGTTGGTTTATAGATTCAGTAACAGGATTATGTCCTGAAACTATTTGTGATGTTCTTGTAAAAGGTATGGTCCTCATTTTCTGGGTTTTGCCAAAATTAGTTGAGGTCTGGCTTGTTGTCTTTCCTAAATCAAGTTTAGAAAGTTGTGTTGTAATTTTATCTAGTTCGTTTGTAGAAAAATGAATTTGTTGTTCTTTTGATTTAAGAATATTAAAAATGTCGTTAACTTTATTTTCCAAATTTTGTATTTTGTTAAACAACAAATTTTGTGTTTTTGCTAGACTATCTAGAGTTTCAGATATGTCCTCAAAAGATTTTATAGAGACTTTGTTAGTAGTACTATTATTATTAGTTATATCGCGATGTCTATCCAGAGCTAATATAAGCTCTGATACCAGTATAGTATGGTAAAACAAAGAAAGTATAATCAAATAGAAGTATATAATATATATAATATAGACCAGCAAAAGTGGCATAAAAAAAGTAACAAACACCTACCCTAGTGACTGCTATATGATTGAATCTCATTGATCACTTTCTCCTCACTTCAAGATCCTACTTTGATGTCAAAGTCTCATTTTTTTTCTTTTGATGGGCATATCGAAGTCTCATATTCCTTTAACAATATTATAAACTATTAAATGTCGGCACTGATTAAATTACACTCCACTTGTTGATGTTCACCTGAATTTATTTATGTTTTCCTTTTCTTGTCCAATTCTTTGGTTCTAGTAAATCGAGATTAACTAAAAATATTTATTTGTTTGGATTAATTCACAGACCCCAACACACACATTAGCCTTTCGCATAAAGGCCCAAATGGTCCAATAGTTCCTCTGATGTCAGTACGAATTAAGGTTTTTCCTATTTCCACTCTTTTATATCTAAAACACTTTCCTTTCAATTTCTTTTCCAAAATTACCCCAGAAAATACACTCTCCTTCACAGACACATATGCCTCTTCCATTTTCGAAATTACTCACCTCCATATTTGGGAATAGTAGCCGGTCAATAAATTCCAAAAATTTGTCAAGAAATTATAACAATATCTCAATTCCCCGAATACTTTGTATCTCTCGCAATTTCAAATTGTTCTTGTTTAACTAAAAAAATCTCTCTATTCCCCGAATACTTTGTATTTCTAGCAAATTTTCAAATTGCTCTTATTTTTATTTGCATTCCAATAACTAACAATCTCTCTGTTCCCCGAATACTTTATGGCTTCCATTTGTATTTTTCCCAGCACTAGCATCCATGATTTCATGGGCACATTCGCCACATAAAACATCATCACAATTTTTCTTTTTGTTTATAGGTTGTGAACATCAGTGGCTTCTAATATGAAGCTGTAAATTTATTTCCTCACCGGCGAGGGAGGAAAGTTACCTAAAATAATAGGTTTATTAGTGAAAAAAAATGAAAAATAAATTATATAAAAAATATTTTTATGCCCTCTTACTTTCTTTCGTTCCCTCTTTATTTTTTTTTCTTTTTCAGACCAGACGCTTCACTCACCACCACTCTCTGACAACCTTCCATCTGGGTTTATTTTTTTCAGATCATCTCTTCTGTTGCATCTCTGCCATCTCTGACTAGTCTTCTCGGCAAAGCCCATTCTCCTCGTCATCGTTGTCGCCGTAGCGTGACCTGTAGGAAAAAAGGTGTTCAAAGACACACATTGCGGAATAAAAGGATCTATTTTGTATTTAAATTATATTATAAACAGATGACATATTAAAAGGTGTACCTTTTGATGAGCTCTTGAAGCATAAAAATTCTTCAATAGTGTGAAGACTCTACGTGTATCCACAAGACTGATCTCTATCCGTCAACAACTTTGGCAAGTGGAAAAAAATAAGAATAAAGAAGTGATATTGGGATGAGTTCAACTGCAGCCTATGGCTCTATTTATAGCACGCTAAGGATACCAAATTTCTGATCAAATAAAAATCATTATTGATAGTATACTTTTTTAAGCTATATTATTTCTTGTTACCTTTTATTGCTAACCATTTAGCAATTAAAATTGAAATAATAATTGACCAAGTCAAACTTATATCTAGCCGCCTTTTCAACCCAAATTCCAAATACAAAATCTTACATGTTTGTTTCTCTTCTTTCACCAAATATTTCATATTATTTATATTTTCAGTGCTAGCAAAAATATAATAATATTCCACCTTTTTTAAATCAATTAATCATTTAATCATATTAAATTCTCTAATTTAATTAATCATTAAATATTAAAATAATTTCTTTAACGGAGATTAAAACACTCGTTTGTGTGTGACCCCGTAGGTTCAATACTAAGCCGGTAATATATTAATCAAATTAATATACTAATCAAGGTAGGCGTCTAGCAACACTCCTTAACTTTTGAATAACATGAAGTAGTATTTTACTTTCAAGAACCATTAGAAGAGTAGTGTAATAATTTCTTCCATCTTTACAGCTTTAGGTTAACTCTAGAGTATGGTATTATTGTCAAACCCTTTTCGGTTAACTCATAATGACTTCAGAAACTCATTTCTTCTTGCATTTAATTTTCCTCGTCAAGATATAATTTTATTCATAGAGCTCAAACTCATTACCAATAGTTGATGGATTCCTTCTTGATTAATCATTAATTCTACAGGCATTTAATCATATCCAATATCCATTCAACAAGTTCTCTAAAGCATTAGGTGTCCGGAATCAAAATACAACAAATAACCTATTAATTACTATGACAATCTCAAGTCAAAGAAAGCTATTATACCTCTTCTTGAGAATTTTCTATTGACAGTTTATGGTAAATTTTAACCATTAGAAAATTTCAATTGAGCCAGTTCAATGATCACATCAACATGCGACTCATCTATATATGAAAATTAATAAATGAGATCTATTAATATTTATCCAATAAATACTATCACATATATATTAATCTATTCGAATTATTAATATCTTATTTACAATAATCCTATGATCAAGAACGATTTAGATTGAAATTAGAACAAACTTGTTTCTCATTATCATAATCTCTATTATAATAACAAGTCTTTAATTTTAATCAAGGACATTATCAAATGGACCATTTGACAATGAAAATAAAATAATACTTTATTATTAAAATTAGAATTTATTACATGATGACTTGGATCATGGGCATACAAATTTATTCCCAACAATCTCCCACTTGCCTAGAGCCAATCGTTCATGAACTTTATTCCTAATTCCCATTTGTGCTTGTCAAACTCTTTTATGCCAAGCGCCTTGGTGAAGGGATCTACTGCATTCTCCTTTCCATCTACCTTTTCAATCTTAACGTCACCACGTTCTATTATCTCTTTAATCAAGTGATACCTTCGCAAAATATGTTTGGACTTCTGGTGTGATCTTGGTTCCTTTGCTTGAGTAATAGCCCCATTATTGTCGCACAATAATGGGACTGACTCTTCTATTGAAGGAACCACACCAAGTTCAAATATGAACTTTTTCATCCAAACAACTTCTTTAGTGGCTTCACTTGCCGCTATATATTCTACTTCAGTAGTTGAATCTGCTACCGTAGCTTGCTTGGAACTTTTCCAACTTACTGCACCACCATTTAAAGTGAAAACATATCCTGAAATGGATTTTGTATCATCTTTGTCTGATGCAAAGCTTGCATCAGTATAACCTTTCAGTTTTAATTCAGAGTCTCCATAAATGAGGAATTGGTCTTTAGTTCTTCTTAAGTACTTAAGTATGGTCTTAACCACTTTCCAATGTTCCTCACCAGGGTTTGCTTGATATCGACTAGTTACACCTAGTGCATAAGCGACATCAGGACGTGTACAAGTCATGGTGTACATGATAGCTCCCACTGCACTAGCATATGGTACTCTAGTCATGCGTTCTCTTTCTTCAGGAGTTGTTGGACAATTCTCCCTACTAAGAGTAATTCCAACACCTACAGGCAAATAGCCTCGTTTGGAATTATCCAAGGAGAATTGTTCTGATAGCCAAATCTTTGTGCCTTGCAAAGTTGGTATGTCATTTCCAATTAGTAATATGTCATCTATATATAACACTAAGAAAATAATTGCACTCCCACTGACCTTTTTGTAAACACATGGCTCTTCCTCACATTTAACAAACTCGAACTTTTCAATTGTCTTATTAAAATGAATGTTTCAACTTCTAGAAGCTTGTTTCAATCCATATATAGATCATTGCAACTTACAAACTTCATTACAACCAGCCAATGATGTGAATCCTTCAGGTTGTGTCATGTACACTTCCTCTTTCAACTCACCATTAAGGAAAGCTATTTTCACATCCATTTGCCATATCTCATAATCATAGTATGCTGCTATGGCAAGTAGAATTTGAATTGATTTGAGCATTTTCGCAGGAGAAAATGTTTTTTCATAATCTATTCCTTCATGTTGATGATATCCTTTAGCAACAAGGCGAGCTTTATAAGTCTTGACCTTTGTATCTGCTCCAATCTTTTTCTTGTAAACCCATTTACAACTAATTGGTTTTATATCCTTTGAAGATTAAACTAAAGTCCATACTTTGTTGATCTTCATTGGTTCTATTTCAGATTCCATGGCTTTTTGCCATTTGTTGCAATCCGAGCTTCTCATGGCCTCTTCATAGCTTTTAGGGTCATCATCATTTTGATAAACCTCATTTGACATGTCATCTTGCACCATTAAGTTTAATTTATTAGGTGCACGATGCATTCGAGTAGATCTTCTAAGAGGTTCTTATGTTAGGTTCAAAGGTTGTTGCAATTGTTCTAAGATTCGTTCATTAACTTCTTCTTGAACAACGACTTGTTCTTGAACAATAGCTGGTTCTTGAGCCATAATTGTTTGAGTTGAAGAGCTTTTTCCTAATTTCAAAACATCAAAGAAAGGCCTCTCAGTTTCCATCTCATGTTCTTGAGTTATGTTATCATTGGTGACTTGAGTCTCATCAAGTTCAATTTCTTTACCATGGTTTCCTTCTACAAGAAACTCTCTTTCCAAAATGGTTGCTCCTCTTGCCACAAACACTTTATGGTTAGAAGGTTGGTAGAAATAATATCCCATTGTTTCTTTAGGATAACCAATGAATACTATCACATATATATTAATCTATCCGGATTATTGATATCCTATTTACAATAATCCTATGATCAAGAATGGTTTAGATTAAAATTAGAACAAATTTGTTTCTCATTATCATAATCTCTATTATAATAACAAGTCTTTAATTTTAATCATGGACATTATCAAATGGGCCATTTGACAATAAAAATAAAATAATACTTTATTATTAAAATTAGAATTGATTACATGATGACTTGGATCGTGGGCATACAAATTTATTCCCAACAAGAGCTGCTACCACTGTCGTGATATCTGCTCCAAGGCTTCTCTCTTTCATTTTTTTGATGCTTTTTTTTCTTCTAGATATGAGATATGTGCCTCCTCTTTCGCCTCAAGGACGACAACCCCACCACACCGAGTTCACATAGAGGGAGGAAGATCGGGGGTGCTAGAGTGAAGGAAAAAAAGGAGTCTGGGGTACTAATAGTATACAATTGGCAATTACAACACCACAACACCACCCTCTCTTTCAATCACCCAGAGTTTCATGAGGAATTGGAGGTTGGGAGTTCTTGCACAATTCAATTGGATTTTATCCTTTAAATTAGATTAATAATACTTAGAAATCATATTTTATAAGAATTTAAAATTATCACAAAATAATTTTAAACTTACATAAAATACATATTTTTAATATTATCAATTTAATTTAGATGAAAAGATTAAATTAAATTAATTTTAAAAATTAAAAGATGAAATTAAATTTAAATAATAAATTTGAGAACAAACAACTAGTGAAATTAAATAAAAAGAAAAGAAAACTGCACTAAGCAACAAGGGAGAAAGAATATTACAATTACCCGATTTAATAATTAATTTAAAGACGAAAAATTCTTGTCAAGGTAGGCTGTCTTAAAGGACGACCCAAAAAGCAAATGTATTAAAGTAAAAATTTTTAAGGTTAATTAAAATATTTAGTTAAAATTATTGTAAATTTTTAAAAGTTTGTTTTTAATTCTTTTGAGATATAAAAATTATTTAGTGCTAAATTATTGTTATTAATTCCTTTTAATAATTTTAATTAATAATGACGATAATGTGTTTAATCTTTATTAATATATTATTAATCTTAGGTAAGAAAATAACAATTCAAAATTTTGATTATATTGAATTTAAAAGAACGAGAGTAAATTACAATTTTATATAATTTTTTTTAATGAAAGAATTTGATTTATATTGAAAAAAATAGAAAACAAATTTGGAATTAACATAAAGTTAGTTAAAATTTATTAAGTAATCAATATTTTAATATGTTTTAGGAATTTTGATATATTCTAATGTCTATAATTTTAAATAATTATATATGTGAATTTTAATTAGGATTAATAGCTTCTTATTAAAGACATATCTGATCTAGTCCACATTAGAACTAAATTATAATAAACCTATTTATTAAAAAGGTTAAGACTTGTTTAAAAGCTTACTTTCATATAGAAAGGTCAGGATTTAAGTCATTTAAAAAAAAATAGATCTAATAAACTAACCTAACAATACCACCACCAAAAATAATAAGGTATTGACTTTTACTCTAAGGATTTGTATTAAATACACAATTTGAAGGGTTAATTTTAATATAATGATGGAAATTAAGTATTCTCACCTAATACACTCCCAAATAAAAAGGTATATACTCTCCCTAGTCACTTAGATTTGGTTGGCTCCATTTTCTTTAAAGAGAGGCAATCACGGGTACACTACTACAATTTTTACATAAAACATCGGACCTTTAACATCGGTTATTCACATAACCGATGTTAACAAAAGCGCGGTGACATTTTTGTAAATAAGTAGACTTAGTTAACATCGGTTTTGGAAAAACCAATGTTAGTATGCCGTTGTTAACATCGGTTTTGTAAAAACCGATGTTATGGAGTCGATGTTAACATCGATTTTATTATAACCGATGTTACGTAGTTGATGTTAACATCGGTTATTTTTAAAAAACCGATGTTGTTATCATTATATATTAAACTTCTGAAATTGTACAACCCGCGCGCTTGAACCCTATCGTTCTTCTTCTTTCTCCTTCTGCCTGAGATCGTCTTTGTGTCAAAGTCGCCTGCGCTTCTGTGACTGCAACCACATTGTGGAGATCGTGTTTGTGGAGATCGTCTTTGCCACTTATCCATTGAGGTACGTCCTTTTGTTTTAACATTAGGCGTTCATCGTTTTAACATTTGCTCACTTTCGCAGGTCGAAGAAAAGTAGGAAAGGAAAGAGTCCCGGAAAGGGTAATCCCAGGGCGTTATTGTTGTTTCTCCTTCTGCCTGAGTTCGTGTTTGTCGCAAACTGGGCTGCGCTTCCGTGACTGCAACCACATTGTCGATTTCGCGTTTGTGGAGTTCGTGTTTGCGCTTCCATCGAAGGTATGTCTCTGTTGTATGTTAATGATGAAAATCCATTGTTGAATGGTCTATCTCTGTTGTGATGTTTCGAAACCCTAGTTAGGCACAAAGGGTTAATCGTAGCTGAATGTGTAGTGATTTAGGACCTTATGTAACTGCCTAAAGCAGTTATTGCAGAATAAATTATGGAGTAACAGCAGGGGGGTTAGGCAGTTTTTAGTGGGTTTTTAGGAAGGGAGAGACGAGGCTGTCAAATTTACATAGAGGGTTTCAGGGACAAAGCTTTGATTTACATATTGAATTTCATCCAAATTTTTGACAAGTCATTGTTACTTCCATCAATATTGATATTGTATCATGCTTAATTATATGCATTTGCTTATTCTGATCATTGTGTGTTGTGTGATTATTTCTTCCATGCAGGTACATGATTCCTATTTGTTGTGAGAGTGAAATGATGGGCAGCAGCACCAACTGAGGTGAGTGTATATTTCCTTTTTTTTGTCTTTATCTTTGTTAGTTTGTTATATATTTTTTATTTTATGTGTTTGAGTTTTAAATGTGTAAAAAATAGAAATAGAAAGGTTTGCTATCATTCTTTGAATGCCATCATCTACCTTTAATGATTCATATCTAAATTGGTCCCTGTTTAATTAAATTAATTAGTTATTCCTTTAGTTTGACTGGATAGAAGTATGATATGTTTTTTTTTTGGAAGGCAAATTATATATATGTATTAATATTGTCAAAAACAGTACAAGAGGTATTGAAAAAAGATGTTACAAAGCACCTCTGGTGCTGCCCTCCAAAAACCCAAGCTAACCCAACTAAAAGGCTAACCCACTCGGATTAACCAAAGGAATCTGAGATATTAGAAGACCATTGGTTAAAACTAGTGTTAAAGCCTTTTTCTCTAGCTTTTAACCAAGACCAAGCTAAGAACAAAGCATCTTCCATGACTTTAGATGAGTCAAATGGTTTTTCATGGAAAATGAGGAGATTCCTATGCTGCCATATGGTACAGGTCAGAGCAACCCACCATCCACACCATGAACTATGGTTTATGTGTGCTCCAAATCCACCACAGAATTGTAGAAAATGATCCACTGGAGAAGCTGGGAGAGGTCCAAGAGCCTGTACCCATGTCATCGACTCCCACCACAGGCCTACTATCCTCTTACAGTTAAAAAATAGATGGCCCACCTCCTCCTGTTCTAGGCCACAGAGGGGACAAACAATGTCCTGGATGATTACATTTCCTCTTATGAGATTAGCTCTAGTAGGGAGCCTGTCTTTAAGAAGCCTCCAAGTGAAAACTGCAGGTTTTGGGGGAATTTTCAATTTCCATAGTAATGTTGAGGATCTCAGTTCAGAGGCTGGAGTAGAGGGGATTATCATTAATTTGTAGGCTGACTTTGTGGAATAAACACCACTAGGATCAGCTTTCCAAGTCATGATGTCCTTAACATGCCTCTGAATATGTATAGAGCTGATTTCTTCCATGAAATTGATAGCTAGATCACTTTCATGATCAAACAGATTCCTCCTCCATTTCAAGTCTCATCTCCAGTTATCTTGAGAGAAATTTCCCATCATTGAAATAAGGTCGGGTTGTTGTCTATTAATGAGAAACAACTGATTGTATTTCTGTTAAAGAGTAGGACCTTCCCCTAACCACTTATCTTTCCAAAAGCTGACTTTATCCCCACACCTAACCTTCCAGCTCATGCATTGTTGAAAAATGCTTTGATCAGACTGGTGATAAAGCTTTCTTAGGTCCCTCCACCAGTATGAATGCCCCCCTTGAACACGAGCTGACTGAAAATCAGACCAGCCTCCATACTTGGAATTGATAATCCTGGCCCAAGGTTGTTGCAGATCAGAAGCTAAGGCCCATATCCACTTTCCCAGAAAAGCTACATTAAATTTAGAGATATCTTTAATCCCTAGACCCCCCTCAGACTTGGGCAGGCATACAGTCTCCCATTTTACCCAAGAAATTTTCCTATGGTCTTGGTCCCCCCCATAGAAAGTTCCTTTGCAAGGCTACCAATTTATTTACTACCCTTTGTGGAATCTTGAAGAAGGATAATAAATAAATTGGTACAACATTGAGAACAGAATTGATTAGAGTTATCTTTCCTCCCATTGATATGTTTTTCTGGGCCCACTTAGATAGTTTAGACTCACATTTTTTTATTAAAGGCTCCCACACAACACTGCGGGAAGGTTTAGCCCCAATTGGAATACCCAAGTAGGTGAATGGGGTTTCCAATTTTCTACAATTCAGGGTTTGAGTTGCTTCATTGGTCCAAGTAACAACACCCCCTATAACACCAAACTGACTCTTAGCATAGTTAATCTTCAAGCCCGAGACCATTTCATAACCTCTTAGCATGGCCTTCAACACCAAGACATTGTCCCATGTAGCCTCACCCACAAAAACAGTATCATCTGCATACTGCAGAATGTTTGTGGGTTCATTTTTCATTCCAACCCTGTAGCTACTATAAAAATTCTTCCGGACTGCTTCCCTTATTAGGCTTGTGATGCCTTCCCTAAATATGTTAAAGAGTCAATGTATGATATGCATTCTTAAAAAATTGTCCATGAGCTGTTTGATAGAATGACTGAAAAAGGCTTTAAATACACTCTCAGTATAATGTCTTTTGAGAGTCAATGTATCACCATGAAGTGAGAGTCATATTGTTGATAAAAGGCTTTAAATACACTGTGGCTAATTTCTGTATGGTTTTTTTTAGGGCTATCATTTACTACTGCTAATTGGCGTAGCTGTGGAAGCACTTTGATTATATCTTTGAAGCCTCAAAGTCAGGTATTTATATCTTTGATTCGAAAACTAATTTGAAATTGTTGTTGTATGCATTACTGGTATATTTGTAACTTATGCTATGGCTGTCTACATGACCTTTCTTTCATTGGACTGATATGTTCATGCCTCTCTACATGACCTTTCTTTCATTGGACTGATATCTTTGAAGTATTTACTGTGATTTAAACTCTCAGAACTTGTTCATTGTTAGTGTTGAATGTTTTTGTAATTTTATCTGCTGCCCTTCTCTATATATATGTTGTGACTGCCACTGCCCTTCTCTCTCTCTTGTATTATCTTTTTTTTTTATCAGCAAAATTATAATTTTTATTAATAACTGTGAGTATCAGAGGTACTAAATATACAAGGTAGAAACCAGCAGACTAGTAGAACCATAGGTCCTACGAATTAGGTGCCAATCTAAATAGAATACAATAACCCTGCACTGCTACCCTAATCAAAAAATGCTGTTGATAAATAGAATTATGGTACACTTTGTTGATAAAACTGAATTAATGAGAGTGATTCTGCCCCCCATAGATAGACATCTTTGTTTCCATTTTGCAAGCTTGGCTTCAAACTTCCTTATAATAGGCTGCCAAACACTTCAGCTCTTAGAAGACACCCCTACCTTGCAAGTATTTTGTTAAATAATGTGATTGAAGTAAATTTTTTATTAGATTTAATTAAATAAATGTTTAGTATTTTGTTCTTTCCTATTAGTCTGTTGATAGCTAACTAGAATAAAAGAAAAGCTGAGGTCGGGCCAGTTGATAGCTAACTGGAATAAAAGAAAAGCTAAATTGCAGGGAATAATTCTCATATCTTTTTATTTCATCATTACCCCTTTTTATAGCCATTTCATACAAGATATTTTGCTAAGTTGTTATAACAGAATTTTGAAATTGCATAACCACACAGGTATCAAGTAAAACGTGGAAAAAGCTTTAAGCGTGAAGTAGAAGGAATTCTAGAATCTGCTATCGGGCTTGCAGCTCCCCTGGTCCTTATACGAAGTCACTGAGGTACTTGGGCTTGTGTGTGTTGCGTTTTGGTCTGTTATTGCCTCTGCTATTTGTAGTCATGATTTCCTCTTGGTTGGAATTATTGTCTGATGCTGTTATCTGTGTGATATCTGGTACTGTTGTTAGTGTGTTGCTATCATCTGCATGGTTTTTTTTTATCGGGAAAAATATATAAATATTTCATTATGTAAATAGTGATGAAGTACCAGAGGCACTTTGTACATAGATAGGATCCCATAGATATGGTTCCTTAGAAAAAACTAATACAGTTTAATTAGGAACCATATTATGGCTAATACATCTGCTAAAGCCCCAATAAAAATCTACCCTCTAGTGATACAAAAAGCCTTGTTCGTGTAGCATTCGATCTGCTATGATGCATGAAGTGGTCTTTCGGTTCTTTTGGGAAAGCACCCACTGATTTGACCCATGAGATTGTCTCCCACCACAAGGGAAGTACCTTGCTGCAGTTGAAGAAAAGGTGCGCTGCATCTTCATCCCAATTGTTCCAGAACGGGCACAATGGATCAGCTATCTCCACTTGTCTTCCTCTTAAATTCATCTTTGTTGGTAAACGGTCTTTGATGAGCCTCCATGTAAATACCTTTGCCTTAGGTGGTATTTTAAGTCTCCACAGAAGCGAGAAACTCCTATCCTCTGATTCCCCCCTTATTTCCCCTAGCAGAAACTTATATGCAGTTCTGGTCGAATAGATTCCACTCGAGTCTTGCTTCCAAACCCATCAGTCTGCTCCCTGTTGCTGTACTGCTAGCCCTATTGTTTCCTCTAGGAATTCAGCAGCCATTGTAGCTTCATTATCAAATAAGTTTGCCCTCCATTTAAAGATCAATTCCCACCATTCCTCCTTATGACTTCCCAAGAGGCTGATAGGTTGTTAATATTGGTTAGAGATTTGATACAGCGTAGGGAAAATAATGTCGTATTGGAGAAAATAATGTTGTTCCTATGCTTCCAAATCGAGTAAGTAAGAGCAAACCACCACCACTGCCATCTTTTTCCCTGCAACCCTGCACAAGCTCCACAAATATGTTGAATAAATTGCAAGTGACAATATTAGAAACACTATTAATAATTATGGCAATCATTGTTACTGCACAATATTTTGGTCTACTTTGATGATATATTCGCTATTGATGAAATCAGTCTTGGCCCTAAAACAGCTTGACCATCTTGATTACTTTTTAGGCATTGAAGTAAAGCATCTTTCTGATGGTTCTCTACTTGTCACTTAGAGCGAATATATTTACATTCTTCTTGCTAAATCCAATACGACTAATTCTAATGGCATCTCATCTCCCATGATTGGAGACAAAAAAAACTCCCAAGACAGGGTGCATAATATGTTTCTGATCCTACTCTGTATTGTTCAGCTATCAGCACCTTAGAATATTCAACCATCTTTCTGATGGTTTTGTTGTTTGTCTCCCCCCCCCCCCCCTTTCCAATTCTATTCTGCCTCCCTCAGTTACTCACATTCTTTGCCTTGCCTTGCTTACTAGTCCTATCCAGGCATTGGGGCTAAATAATAATAAAGATCAATCTAGGAGGAAAACTAAAACTGCAGAGAAAGGCTTATCCAAATGGTGAAGGGAAGTCGAAGTAATTTCTTTTCTTCTACATCAAAATTATCCACTTCTTTTCTTGAATGGATAATTTGCAATCATGTAAAAGGTACAATACATAGTGTAGGTGTTTCACAAATCCCTATGGGTAATTACAGAAATAAGACAAGAAAAAAATAGCAGAAAAATTAAGAAATCCTAATCTAATAAAAACAAGAAATGATAATTAAGAAATCCTAATTAGCAGATAATTAAGAAATCCTAATTATAGAAATAAGACACACACACACAGCCACACACACACACCCACAGACCCCCCCCCCCCCCCCCACACACACACACAGCCACACACACAGGCACACACCCACAGACACATACACATACATAACCACACACACACACACAGCCACAAACACATACACATACATAACCACACACACACACACACACACAACCACAAGCAGACACACACACACACACACAGCCACACACACACACACTCACAGACCCCCACACACACACACAGCCACAGACCCACACACAAACACACATACACACACAGCCACTAACCCCCCCCCCCACACACACACAGCCACACACACACACACACATCCACAGACCCACACACAGCCACACACACACACACACACAGCCACAAACACAAACACATGCATAACCATACACACACAACCACAGACACATACACATACATAACCATACACACACACACACACAAAACCACAAACAGACACACACACACATAACTCCAACCACAAACAGACACACACACACATAACTCCAACCACAAACAGACACACACACACACACACAAACACACACACACACACACACACACACACACACACAGACATATACCCAACGACAATAATAAAGCATAAGCACCCTTCAAACCCAACATTTTAAAATACCTAAACAACTGTTGATGTCTATATTTTCCTGTAATTGAATTTTACCTTTTGTATGTTCTTGTATGTGATCAGTGTAATTTGTTATATAAACAATTGTTGTTCATGTTGAGTGAACCTTAGATTCCCGTTTGAGACTGAATGCAATGACTCTTGCGGACAGTTTGCATTAGTCATTGTATTTAGTCTTGAATTGTCCTTTTGAACAGTTTGGGGAGACTGGTATTTTTATGTTAGATTCATTCATGAAGCTTATTATTATTTTCATTAATTTGATTAAATTTCGGTTCAATGCATTTCAAGTTGTTCTCTTAGTGCATACTTGATTATCGGGAAATTCATTTCACCGATGTCATGTCGTGTACTTGGAGACCAATGCGAAATCCTGCCGAAATTTAGTCAAATTTTTGTAAATAATGGTAACCTTGACGTTTGAAGCAAACATAAAAGACAATTTTCCTAAATGGGATAGGGCCACACCTATAAATAAAAAAGTGAGATTTTCATGCATGGAATTGCTTAGATGGATCGAAGTTGGATGAATGAAAGTCGCATGAGCCCAGAATATGAGGATGGCGTCGAACAGTTCTTGCAATTTGCTTCAGAAAGAGGTCGACCGAATGAAGAAGGAAAATATTATTGTCCTTGCATCAACTGTTTGAATGGAAGACGACAATTACTCGATGACATACGGGACCATCTATTGTGTGATGGGATTAAGAAGAATTACACAACGTGGATATGGCATGGTGAAGTGACAGACATGCAGAGTGGGTCCCAATCTGAACCGTTTGATGTAGAAATAGGAGATCGGTTAGAGGACATGAGCGGGGAATTCTGATATCTATGGATTCCTCGAGCCTCAGTCCATTCAGAGGTCTGGGCAATCGCAGTTTGAATCTAAAAGTTACATAAAGAGTTGGATGCAGAGTTCACAACGCGATGTGTATCTTGGAGCCTACCTAAATGGGTAAGTCACAAATAACAAAATTTAATTAATGTTTACTAATGTACTAACCCATTTTAGGTTCCACTGCAGCGGACACTGGCAGATGGTGGTCATCCTGCCCAAGGAACAGTTAGTTGTCTGGTTTTGTTCATTGCATAACAGGCCAGACAACTACCTTAAAGGGATTATTAATAGGTTAGTGTTCTTTTCAATACATTTGCATTGTAATACCTCAACGTACAACACCAGTTTTTAATTGTTACTCATATGGAACAGTGCTATCAAGGGTCTTGATGATGCTCCACAGCCTAAATCAAAGGCTCCTGCTAGGTGGATTGTCGTCAAGGTACGTCATTTACATAAAACTTCCACTTATATATATTTCTTTATGTGTCTGTACACTAGTTGTTTAATTAATATCCAAATTTCATTATGTATTTAGTGTAATAGACAAAAAGGAACTACTGAGTGCGGCTACTATGTGATGCACTGGATGTCCACCATCATTTTAGGAACTTTTAGAAATAATTGTGAAGCGGTAAGTTTATTTCAAAGAAAATCGATTTATTTATAATTTGTATTACATTATTAACTTAATATGATTTATTTCATCATGCAGTATTTTAACGATCCTAGACCATTGGAGCCTGAGAGATTAAAAGCATTGTGGATCCAGTGGGCACAGTTTTATCTCCGAGTTAGAGATCAGGCCTAGGATTTAGGGACATTTTTTAACATTTTTGACATTTTTTACATTTTCTATGTAACATGAACATTGAATTCATTTGTTGATTGTTCTTTATAATATATAAATCAATTATTTGATGTTTATTATCATTAAAACTGCTTGAAAGCAGAATAAAATGTTTATTTGCTGTGAATTGGGCCTCCTGAAATTGCATTTGATAGGTACAATTTTGGGTTTACTGTAAAAACAGAAAGTATATATAAAAAAAATACTTGAAAACAACATCGATTATTAACAAAAACCAATGTTAATATCATAACCAACATCGGTTATAATAGAAAACCGATGTTAACGTTTGTATATTAACATCGGTTTCTTGTGTATAACCGATGTCAGCGTTTGTATTTTATCATCAGTTATCTGTAGATAATTGATGTCAACAGTTGTACATTAACATTGGTTAATTATAAATAACCGATGTGAATATTTGAATATTAACATCGATTATTTATAATTAACCGATGTTATACACAAAGAACTACACCAAATAAGTGTATGCATCATCAACGTTGACATCGGTTTTCTAGCAAAACCGATGTTAAGGGCATATATTAACATCGGTTTTTTTAGAAAACCGATGTTAAACTAACATATTAACATCGGTTTTACTGGTAAACCAATGTCAACGTTCATCATGCGTACACTTTTTTTGTTGTTGTTCATTGTGTTTAACATCGGGTATTTACAGAACCGATGTTAACATTCATACATTCAACATCGTCACTTGCAACATCAGTTTTAGAACCGATATAGAATGTTCTAAATAACCGATATTGAAAGTGTATTTTCTAATAGTGGTAAAACGTTCCAATTCATGTCATTGGTAGCAAACTCCTTAACCCATGATACAAATACCTTGATTTGATTTCTCACACATTCAACATCTATTTGATTTACACTATGTTTGATAAAACTAACTGATAAATTAACTAAAAGTTTATAATTAAGCTAGTTAGAAAGTTATAAGCTATAAGTTAAGAGTTAAAAAAATTTAAAACTAGCTGAAAACTTATAAGCTAGTTGATTTAATTAAAAGTATTTGATAAGTGTAACTGATAAATGTTAAATGATGTAAAAGGACATATTTAATATTTTTTATATTTAAATTTATTTCTAATAACTTATATTAATAAAAAGTAGATAATAATTTTTAAATTTTGTATCATACGAAAATGGTAAAGATTTGGCGATTTTACTTATATTGTTTAAACTCGGAATTTTGTTTTTCTTTTTCAAAAAAGAAAATTAAGTGAAATAAATTTGATTAGAATTATATTATTTAAAATCATTTTTTTGACATTTAAGTACTTTATTATTAATATTATTTTAAAACAAAACATGTATTTTTCTTTATAATTTTCGTAATTAAATGTTTATTTTTCTATTTATACAAGACTAACATGGATGTATAAGTCTCTCACTTACATAACTACGAAACATGATATAAATCAAATATTCTATTGAAAACCAATCATATATATTTGAATTTTTTTTAAAATTATGTCATATAATTAAAAAATTAAAATATCTCAGCAAATAATTGTAAAGTTGATATGATTCAAATAATATATAATATTAAGAAACAGTGTGATGATGACAATTGCCGTGCACATGTAAGAATAATAAATTAGACAAGAGGAGTTTTCCAAATAGTAAAAAAAAGAAGATGATTTTTAAATTAAATAAAAAGATAAAATAGAATTTCAAATAAAATAGTAAGGTTAAAATTGAGAAAAAAAAACTAGTAACTTTCAAACTAACTTATTTTTCATAAGTTACTTCGAATAGCTTATTAAAATAAGTTATTTAAGATAGCTTATAAAAAATAAATTATTAAAATAAACTCGTATATCAAATAAATTTATTTTGATTAAAGTAACTTATAAGATAATCAAAGGAACTTATAAGTGTTAAACTTATAGAAAATTAGGATGAAAACTGTGTGCTCTCCTCTGGAGAATTCTCATTTAAATAATATGATACAATCTGATTTCTAGCCTTGAAGTTTGCTAAAAAAAACTATATATGGTAACCTATAGTTGGGCTAAGTAATTAAGGATATAATTACACAATTACAGTTATACAATCATACAAGATTAATTGGTTTGAAGGGTCAAAAAATTTGCACAAATAATGACAAATAATCTGGCTATCAATCTTATTGACATCCCGCCTTAAATTGATGTTGGTGAATCTAGAAGCATCAATTTGCTGACTAGGAAATTATGTTGTTGACGTGTCAAAGATTTGGTGAGGATGTCAACTAGTTGATTAGATGTAGAGACATGAGGCAGAGTGATAATTCTACAATCATAGGCTTCCCTGATTGAATGACAATCGATCTCTATGTGCTTTGCTCTTTCGTGGTACACAAGATTTGCTGCAATCTGTATGGCATTTGTATTATCAACATACAATGGAGTTGGTGTCGCTTGTGAATAACCAAGTTCTGAAATAAGGCCCCATAACTAAATAATCTCAGAGCATGCAACAAACATGGACCAATATTCTGCCTCAGTAGAGGATTTAGAGACCGATTCCTGTTTCTTGCATTTCCAGGAGATAGGGGCATCTCCTAAAAACATACACCAACCAGTAGTAGACTTCCTTGTGTCAGGACATCTAGCCCAGTCAGTATCACTATAGGCTTGAAGTTGTATTGGTGCACCTGCAGGAAAGAAGAGACCACGACCAGGAGTGGCAAGCAAATATTTAATGATTCATTGTACTGTCGTAAGATGCAAGTGTTTAGGATATTGCATGAATTTGCTGATTGTGTGGACAACAAAAGAGATATCAAGTTTTGTGATGGTTAGGTAGATGAGACTTCCAACCAACTTTCTATATAAAGTTGGGTCTTGTAGGAGTACGCCTTCATCCCGTCTTAACCTGACATTAACTTCCATGGGAGTGTCTACTGTAGTTGCATTGGTGAAACCAGCTAGCTGAATTAGATCTTGAGTATATTTGTGCTGAGTGACAAAGATGCCTTTTTTTTGAATTGTACATCTAATCCCAAGATCTTTCATGTGGAAAGTTGTATGCAACAATTGTTTGATTGTAGTGATAGCCTCTTGATTTTAGCCAGTGACGATAATGTCATATACATAAACAAGGAGGATCACAATTCCTTTTGAGGTCCTTTGTAGGAAGAGAGATTGATCATAGCTACTTTGGATGAAGGAAAAGCCAAGTAGTGTCGTGCTAAACTTTTCAAACCATACTCTTGGTGCCTGTTTTAATCCATACAAAGAATGTTTTAGCTTGCAAACAATATTAGGTAATGGTGAGGACATACCAGTAGGAAGTTTGATGTAAACTTCTCCCTTGAGGTCACCATGAAGGAAGGCATTCTTGACATCTAGTTGGTGAATTTTCCAAGATTCAGATGCAGCAATGGCAATAATAGTCCTCACAGTAGTCATATTAGCCGCCGGTGTAAAGGTGTCTTCATATTTTAGGCCAAATTGTTGCTTATTTCCCATAACAACCAATCTAGCCTTGTATCAATCTATTGATCCATCTAAATGCAACTTTATAGTGAATACAAATTTACTGCCAAGAGGTTTAATCGATGGAGGACATGGAACAATGTCCCATGTCTGATTTTCCTCTAGTGCAAGAAGTTCAATTTCTATAGCATCCTGCCGATATTTATGCTCCATTGCCTGTTTATACAAAGAAGGAATAGGAACAGATGCTAAAGTTGCTGTCAAAGATAAAGGTTCAGAAAAACCATACTTTTCTTGTGGTTTACGAACATGAGTGTTGCGACGTAAAGGAACTGGTTCTAGTTGAAGCGATGAATCAGCAGCCAGAGAATGATCGGGAGGGGGCCTTGGAGGGATTGAAGGCTGAATTAGTGGAACAATCAGACATCTTTGGTAAACCATGAAAGGAGGACGAGCTCGTTCTTCTGCAAAATTGTTAGGAAACAATGGAAAAACATATTTCGATGTAGAAGAGTAAGTGTCTTGGTTAGTAGTAAAAAAATATGTATCTTCTTGAAAAATGACATTTCTAGAAACTTGAATCCTATGTAAATGAGGATCATAGCATATGAAACCTTTTTTATGGGTTGAGTAACCAAGAAAAGCACATTTAATAGATTAAGCTGTGAGTTTGGTGCGTTTTGGTAACTAAAGATGAACGTAACAGACACAACCAAAGGTGCGGAGAGTGAAATAATTGGATGGCTTACCAAATAACCTTAAGAAAGGGGAATCATTGCTTAAGACTTGAGAAGATAGCCGATTAATAAGGTGGACATTAGTTGAAAGAGCTTCACACCAAAAATGAGAGGGCACAAAGGAGTCCAACATTATGCTATGGACAACATCAAGAAGATGATGGTTTTTTCTTTCAACTAGCCTATTTTGTTGGGGTGTGGAAGGACAAGACCTTTGAGATGATATACCATTTTCCTGCAAGAACTCTTGAAACAAATGAGATGTATATTCCCCTCCCCCCCATTGTCAGAACACAGAGTTTTAAATTTTGATGAAAACTGAGTTTGAATGTAGGCATGAAAGAATTTGAATGCAGAGAATGCTTCAGCTTTAGAACGCAAAAATAGACCCATGTAAAATGACTATAGTCATCAACAAAAAGTAATAAAATATTTGTAATGTGCATGAGATATTACAGGTGCAATTCCCCATAAATCACTATGAATTATGTCAAAAGGCTAATTTACATTTGATTGATGAACTGGAAATGGTAGAATTTTACTTTTACGAAGTTTACAAGAATTGCAATCAAATTGAACAACACTAATAGATGGGGAATCTTTATTGCCAAAAACTCTGGATTTCATCAGTTCATGAAGTACATTGGAATTTGGGTGACCAAGATGTTTATGCCATAATTGGAAATTATCAGTTGCAGAATTACAAGAAATAAAAGGCAGAAAAAAACATGGTGACAATGATGAATAAAGAGGAAAAAGACGTCCAACTTTAGGCCCCTTCGCGATCATCTTCCCTGAGTGTTGATCCTGCACAAGACAACCAGATTTTGAGAATTTAACTTTACAATCATTGTCATACCCTAATTTCGTCCGGGGATTATTACTTGATGACATGCAACCTTTGGTTAGCCGCTTTGAGATACTTGGAGTCCTTTGTTGCACAATAAATGAAGTCTCGAGACGTGTCAGAAATCAAAAGGAAGCAGGCTTGCGCGATCCGTGAAATTCCGTAATGTGGCGGAAATCGAAAAGAGGTGTTTTTGCGCAATTCGTGAGTTTCCGTAACTTCTTCGAAAGCTAAAAAAGAGTAAATACATAATCCATAAGGATTCGTAACCTTGCGGAAGGAAAATAAGTATCGTTACGAAATTTGTAAAGTTTCGTAATGTTACGAAAAAGAATTACCAAAAAATAGAAGGGGGTGCATTTAGTAAAAAGGGGGGATACAAATAGCAATCTGGCCCACTTGGGCCTTCCAGATCCTTCCTCCAGAAGGCTGTTGCTTCTGGAGGAAGCAACCTTGCTCGCCTGGGCGAGCTGGGTGGCAAGCTCCTCCCCTATTTTGCTATAAATAGGGGGAGGAGTGAAGAAGAAAAGGGTTCAGCCTTCTTGGCACTTCTCTCTCTCTCGAAATTGCTGAGGAAAATTATTTCCGTGAAGAAAATCCAAGCCGAGGCGCTTCCGTAACGTTTCCGTGAGTAATTACGCGAAGATTCTCGACCGTTCTTCAACATTCATCGTTTGTTCTTCGTTTTCTTCAGTCTTCAACGGGCAAGTACCTCAAACCGAGCTTTTCAATTCATTCTATGTACCCGTGGTGGTCCACATTTTGTTTCATGTATTTTTATTCTCGTTTTCATTTGCTTTTTATACCCTCTTTTGATGTGCTTAAGCCATTTATTTAAGTCATTTCTCGCTTAATCTAAAAATAAAATAAATTTCCACCGATCGTTTGAATTGTATCATCCGTTAATTTCGGTTAAAATGAATTCCGACCGTTCGGTCGTGCCGTAACCATGTTGGAAATAAAAAAAGAGGTAAAATAATAATATAATAATAAAAAAAAACCTTTTAGTAAAGTAAAGCGAAAAATCAATCGAACGTTTTCTCTTTGGGATTTCTCATTCTTAGTTGAATTGACTAATAACTAAAGTGAAACCAAGGCTAAAATCAAACTCGCCTAGTCAAGCTCGTCCACAAAAATAGGTTTTTGAAAGTTTATCATTTCAGTTTCTTACTAAGTAAAATGGATCATTTTTAAGGTCCAACGCCTTAAAATGATCACCTTTCAAGTAAAGAGAATCACTTGATCCACGCATAAGAAAGAACTACGTAGGTCTGATTTCCTCTCCAAAGGAGGGTACGTAAGAGCAAAAGCCCCGCTTTTGTCGACCTCAAAAAATAAAAAGAAATAAAAGTTAAGGTAACGCAATTTCCACAATTCTAAAAAATAGGTTGTTGTCCTTTGAGTCAAACGTGAGAGGTGCTAATACCTTCCTCAAGCGTAAATACAACTCCCGAACTTAGAATTTTCATTTTGACCGGTTTCCTTCAGTTTTCCCAACGTTTTCCACAAATAAACGTTGGTGGCGACTCCGCGCATCTTTCCTTCTTTGGAAAGCGCACCCGTGAGCCTCGCCCTCGCTCGCCCGCGAAAGGGCACGTTGCGACAATCATTATCAACTAATTGACCAACTGAAATAAGGTTACTGGTGAGATCAGGGGAAACATAAACATTGGTAAGGTAAGAGATGAGGAAATATCACCAATTGTTGTGATAGGTAAATTGTTTCCATCTACAGTGTGTATTTGCAAATTATCCGAGTAATTTGTGACATTGGTAAGTGCAGCAACATTGTTGGTCATATGATTGGATGCGCCAGAGTCAAAATACCAAGGAGAGCTAGGTAAATAAGCTTTACCTGAAAGACCTAAAGCAGAAAATGTTGAAACAATCATTTGTTGAACCATTTCAGGGGTTAAAGTTAGCACTGGAGCAAGGCGGATTCTGATCCCCATAAATAAGAGTAGTAGAAGAGGCATCGGTTGTAGTGAAGGCTGTTGCATTTCTCCATGGTGGTCTGATTCGACATTCTTTTATAACATGACCTTTTTTCTGCAATAATTGCATAAATTTTTAGGACAATGGGAAGCAAAATGTCCATGGCCTTTGCAACAGAAACATTGGACAATACTCATGTCTCATCCTTGAGGTTTGCCTTGTACTGCATATGCCACAATAAGGGATGCAGATTTATGTTGCTCCACATTTGTCTGAGTGAGGAGACGTTGTTCTTCATGAAGTAGTTCATTTAGGCATTCATCCAAGGAGGGGACAATAGCTCTACTTATTAGGTTGGTTCAAATGCCCTTAAAATCAAATCTCAATTCCATAAGAAATTGATCTCGTTTTGTGGTGTCATGAATGTTTTGGACTACAATTTGTCCTTCAGTTGACAAATCTTTATAGACAATGTCAGTATATTCAGCACAAAGATTCATGAAATGAGAATAAAAATCAGAAATTGAGAGACTATCCTATTGAAAAATGGCAATTTCGTGTTCAAGTTGAAACCTGCGAGTAGTGTTATTTTGGTTATAAATTTTCTTCAGGTAGTCCCTGTTAGTTGTCATTTACGACTAACTCTTGTATTGAAATGATTTATAAAATTTGTCTTTTCTCCAATTTATGGTTCTTTTTGTAGGTTTGTACATATTTTTATGTTTAGTTTAGTTTTTATTCAGTAGATATTCCCTTCATTATGAATTAATGTGGTTCAACTTCAGTTTTAGGTGAAAAGATGAAGAAAAAGAAAGTTGAAGCAGCTGGTGTCTCGCTAAGCGAGGCATATGCGCTTAGTGAGCAACATCCACTAAGCGAGACACTCAGCTCGCTTAGCGAGTTAGGAGAATTTGGAAGAGAATCTGCCAAGCATGCACGCACCCAGCGCGCCATCAGCTCGCCCAATGAGTCATTTGTCTCTTCTAGCACTAAGCGCGCCTGGCTCGCTAAGCCAAAATTCACTAACTCTCGCTTAGCGCAAAAATGGTGCTAAGCGAGCCTTCAAGGACAAAAAGCCCTTAAAAGCTGAAGTTGGCGAAAAAAGGAGAGAGCTTTTGGGAAGAAAGCAATAGAGATATACATGAGAGATGCAATAGAGGAAAACAAAGCAAGAGAGCACCATAAACCTCAGCTTTCAAGAGGATTCTAGGTGTTAGAGTGATTTCTAGGTTCCTAGAGCTGGAGGAGACATCCCCACCACTGTGTAATCTGAATTTTGCTTCCAAAACCCCTTATTGTAGCTAAAAGGTGATAACTTGTCATGGAAGGCTAAAGCTCTTGTTGGGAATTTTCTGCTGAGCCTTGATGTAAAACTCTTTACTATCTATTTTAAGTTGTTTTTTATGTGTTCATTACTTATATCTGCATTTAATTCTTACATGCTTGTGGACTGATCACCCATATGTGTGTAAAGTTAGGATTTTTTGCATTGGAAAGTGTTTTAAATCCTTAGAACTTGATAGGGCATGCTAGAGAACTGTATGTTTTCAAAAAGGTGCTATACCCTTTTGGAATTGGGCTAAGCGAGTCATCTTGCTAAGCACACAGCTTCATCTCGCTAAGGGCCCAGTGCGCTAAGCGTAATTTCCTCTCTGTTTGGACCTTCATGTGAATTGGGCCCAGCGGGTCAGCCCGCTAAGCCTAAATCTCTCTTGGGTTTGGAATTACGCTAAGAGAGACCATCTCGCTAAGTGCTCCCCATTACTGTATTAGGAAGCATTTAATTTGCTAAGCTGACACATGGCCTGCTAAGCAAAAGTTGTAGACCAATCAGAGCTGTAGATCTCGCTAAGCGCGTACCCTTCGCGCTAAACCCAAATCCATCTCGGGTTTTCTAATTTTTTGAATTGGGCTGAGTGAGTCTGTCCGCTAAGCGCGTGAATTTGAATTCTGAAAACTCAAACCTCATTGAATAATCGCTTAGCTAGTGACCCACGCTAAGCGAGGCAGTCGAAGCTGCCATAAAAAAGGATTAACTGCCTTGGGAAGTTTCTCTTGTGCAAACTTTTTATCACTCTTCATCATCTGCATCCTCGCACTCCTACACTGTGCTCACATTTCTTCCTCTGCTTATTTTGCTTCCTTTGCCTCATTACTCAGCAATCCAAGTAAGTAACTTTACTTCTTACTTTACATTTTAATTTTTGTTTTGAACATTAGGGTAGAAGCCATGTTAGTTGCTTTTAAAGTTTCAATTTTTTGTTGATTTTGCTGTTGTTTTGTTAGTTGTTAGATAGCATGCTGTTAGGGGTTTATTTTTGCACACAATGTATGTCATCTTGATGTGATTTGATTAGGTTTTGAGGCTTAATAGGGGCCTGTGGTAGGGGGCTAAAAAGCCCCAACTCTTTCTGGAATTTTCAATGTGCTCGCTAAGTGAGTTCATCAATTTTTGATGAATTTCTGGGTTTCCTGATGAACTCGCTAAGTCGGCCCTATCCTGCTAAGCGTGTTCATCATTTTTGTTTGAATATATGAATGTTTGTTTGAACTTGCTAAGCCACTACACTTTGGCTTAACGAGTGTTTAAATTTCCAAATTTTGTTTGTGTGTTCGTATGAACTCGCTAAGCTGGCATGCTGCGCTTAGCGAGTTGTGTTGCTTGAGTCAGAGTCTAAGAGGCTTTTGGTCTTCTGTTAGTGGCACAAGGCCTTGACTCAGCACCTTGATGGTCACATTGATGTGGCCCTAGTCAAGGAATTCTACTCAAACCTCTATGGCCCAAAAGAAAAATCTACTAGACAGGTTTGAGTCAAAGGAAAACTCATTAAATTTGATGGGGATTCACTTAACACATTCTTGGAGTCACCACCAGTCCTTGAGCCAGGGGAGTACCTTACTGCATATTCCAGGTTCTGCCGAACGTGCATAGACCCTTAGGTGCTTGCCTCCAAGCTCTGTATTCCAGGGTCCAGTTTTGTGTTAAATGCTGAAGGAGCACCCTGGAAGCTCCTGAGGAAGGATCTCACTACTTTGGCCCAGATTTGGAGTGTGCTCTCATACTCCAACCTCGCCCCCACCTCTCACACGTCCGATCTGAATATGGACCGGGCGAGGTTAGTCTATAGGCTGGTCACGAAGATGGACATGGACATGGGTTCATTCATTTCTGGATAGATCTCCCAGATGGCTCAGTCCAACTCCTTCAGGCTCGGATTTTCAGCGCTTATCATGGCTCTTTGCATCGCCAGAGGAGTTGTCTCAGATTCGTTGACTTTCGAGTCTCTTAGCCCTGCCATTAATTTGGCATATATTAACGAGAATTGTTGGAACCTGGATGATCCCATGATCACTTTTCCAAGGCTAGGGCTAGGGGACCTGACACAACAGCTCCTTCTTCTACTACTCCCCCTACTCTTGCTCCTTCCTCCTCTACTTCAGCTCCACCATCAGCAGCTCCAGCTCTAGTTCCTGCACCTTCCGACACCTCTGCTCAGAGCTCAGATCTCACAGTGCCGATGTTGTAGAGCCTCCACCATGGCTTATGCCTGGTGATGTAGAGCATTCATAATCTAGCTCAGCATCGGCCCATCATTAATATGGAGGAGTTTATAGTCTGGGTGGCTAAGCCAGGAGTCCAGCCTTCTCCTTTGGGGGGAGGTGAGGCTTCTACAACCTAGGAGCCTTAGCCACAGCCGAAGGTTATTCCAGAGGTCACACCAGAGGCCACTCCACGGACTTCATCGGTCACTACACCACTTGTGGAGGTCTCTGATGAAGAGGATGGTGCTACAGACATAGATTATGCAATTGACATGACAGCAACACAAAGCACCCAGGATCCCTGGCCCGCTACAGCTCAGGAGACATCTCAGCCAGCTTAGGATGCTCCTTCCTCACCTTAGGACGAGCCTGCACCAGCACAGGAGGAGCCATGATAGGATCTTTATTTATTTTTCCTATTCTTGATACATTTTTATGTTCAGTTTATGCTTTTAATTTCAGTTTTATATTTCAGTTTATTTAGTTAGCAAATTTTAAAGCTTGTTGAACAGTTTACAGTTTTGATTGATTATGCAATGGTTTGCTGTGATTTGAAAATTATGTGTTTGTGTATGATTTGAATTGATCGATTGCATGGATTGAGTGAATTGCAATGCTTAGATCACTTGCTTGGAATAAGTATGTGGTAATTAGAAGAGAAAGAACATGAATTAGGGACATGATTGAAAATGTTAGTTGGTTTGACAGGTACATTGTGAAGGTAATCATTAGTCACAACCCGGTGAGTTGTGTGAACTTTAATTGTGAAATAATGAATAGCATTGGGTACCAATTTTGGCATGAATCTCTGAATACTGAATGAATGCATGAATTTTGGAAATGATGAAGGCCATGAATGATTGAAATGGCCACTTAGCCAAAAAGATTACCTTGTTCATGATGAATCCCTTGCACCCACTGTCGCAACCTACCCTTTTACGAGCGAGCGAGGCGAGGCTCACGGGTGCGTCTTCCAAAGGAGGAAAATGCACGGAGTCGCCACCAACGTTTATTGAAAGGAAAACGTTAGAAAAACCAAAGGAAACCGGTCATGAAGAATATTCCATATTCGGGAGTTGTATTTACGTTTGAGGAAGGTATTAGCACCTCTCACGTTTGTCCCAAAGGACAACAACCTTAAATTAGAATTGTGTGAAATTATATATCTAAACTTTTATTTCTTTTTTATTTTTGAGGTCGACAAAAGCGGGGCTCTTGCTCCTACGTACCCTCCATCGAAGAGGAAATCAGACCTACGTAGTTCTTTCAAAAATGGCAAATCAAATGATTCTTTTTACTTGGAAGGTAGTCATTTAAGGCGTTGGACCTTAAAACGTTTTTTAGTGATTTTTGCGGACAAAGCTTGATTTTGTGATTTGATTTTAGCCTTAGTTTCACTTTAGTTATTAGTCAATTCAATTAAGAAAGAAGAATCCCAAAGAGAAACGTTCGATTGATTTTTTTGTTTTATTTTACTAAAAGATATTTTTTGATTATTATATTATTATTTTACCTTTTTTTTTATTTCTAACGTGGTTACGGCATGACCAAATGGTTGGATTTCATTTTAACAAAAATTAACGGATATTACAATTCAAATGATCGGTGGAAATTTATTTTATTTTTTTATTAGGCGAGAAAATGACTTAAATAAATGACTAAAGCATGTCAAAATGGGGTACGAAAAGTAAATGAAATGAAAATAAAAGTACACGAAACAAGTGGGGACCACCAAGGGTACATAGAATGAATTTAAAAAGTTCGATTTTCGGAACTTACCGGTTGAAGACCGAAGAACGACGAAGAACGAACGAAAGATGGCGGAAAATCTTCACGGAATTACCCACGGAAACGTTTCGGACGCGTTACGGAAGCGCCTCGGCATGGATTTTCTTCACGGAAACGATTTTTTCCACTAATTTTAGGTGATCCCAAAATACCAGGAGGGCTGAACCCTTTTCTCCTTCAATCCTACCCCTATTTATAGGAAAATGGGGGAGGAGCTTGCCACCCAGCTCGCCCAGGCGAGCTAGGTTGCTTCCTCCAGAAGCAACCGCCTTCTGAAGGAACATCCTGGAAGGCCCAAGTGGGCCTGGTTGCTATTTGCACCCCCTGTTTACTAAATACACCCTGCCCTCTTTTTTGCTGATTCTTTTTCCGTAACGTTACGGAAATTTACGAATTCCGTAACGATACTTGTTTTCCTTCCGTAACGTTACGGAACCTTACAGATTACGTAATCATCCCCTTTTTGGCTTTTGGAATGTTACGGAACCTCACGGATGGCGTAACAATGCTTCCTTTTGATTTTCGGCATGTTACAGAACCTCACGGATTGTATAACAATGCTTCCTTTTGATTTCCGGCATGTTACGGAACTCCACGTATTATGCAATGATGGGGGCTAAGTACCTCTAAGCGGTCAAACAAAGGTTGTATGCCATCAAACAACGGTCCCCGGACGAAATTAGGGTATGACAGTTGCCCCTCTTTACTTACCTTTTATCGAAGATAGGAGGAAAGCAAAGATAAAACACTAATTTCGTCCATCTTAGCCCTTTCCGTAATTAATCTATGATGATTCCTGAAGGTCATCCTTTGCCCATCATGGGGATTTAATTGATCTCAATCACAATAGTTCCAACCCAAAACGATTTGAAATAAGTGACTCCCGTCTCTCCTTCTTCTTTCCCAGCACAACACAGAACAAAACAAACAAACAAAGAAAAATAACATAATATATATATACGTATATACATGTTTGATGAAGGAACCGATTGAGAAAATAACAAAAAACCGTATTTTCCCCTCACCGAAGGCTCCATACTTGATAATGGAGGACGCATGAACAGCGCTAGGCAATCAATTCATGGGGCTTCGAATACGATGGTGGAGGATGCACGAACAGCGCTAGACAATCAATTCGTGGGACTCCAGACTCGATGGTGGAGGATGCATGAATGACAATCAATTCATGGGGCTCCGAACTTGATGGTGGAGGACGCACAAACAGCGCTAGGCAATCAATTCGTGGGGCTCCGGACTCGATGGTGGAGGATGCATGAATGACAATCAATTCATGGGGCTCCAGACTCGATGGTGGAGGATGCATGAATGACAATCAATTCATGGGGCTCTGGACTTGATGGTGGAGGACGTACGAACAGCGCAAGGCAATCAATTCATGGGGCTTCGGACTCTATGGTGGAGGACGTACGAACAACACTAGGCAATCAATTCGTGGGGCTCCGGACTCGATGGTGGAGGATGCATGAATGACAATCAATACATGGGGCTCCGAACTTGATTTGATTTTAGGACTGAATGGTCCATCGGGTTCTTTCACCTAAAAGGCGAACATGCTTTAGCAAGGAAAAATAAATCATTCACGAGAGCACCATATTTTAGAGAAACAATATGCTTATGCTAAAAGTAATCTTCCTTGTAACCAAAAATGAAGGGTAGGATGTCAACATTTAGCTTTTAAATGAACATTTAGGGGAAACGTCAGGTCAAACTGAAACTGGGAATAAAATCACTCATGGTGTATAAAAACTCACACAGGTAAGTGTTTTACCCTAATTCCAAACCATAGCTGCACCATGACTTATATTTTGCACATGATTTCCTATTGAACCAAAAGATTACACGTGCGATCACGGATCAATAGGATTTTCTCGAGGGTAGTGTTTTTGGAGAGGAAGTCGGGTGTTTTCGGTCTTTTCCTCTTTGTTTATGTGGGGCAGGACATCGCCAGTCGAGAGCGACCTTCAATGGCAATCCTAAAGGAAGAACCACTTTAAAAATGGGTTTTCCCTTTGCCGGCGGTTATTTACCTCGCCGAAAATTTATCTGGTCCAAAGATCTTCTATTCTCTTTCTTGCTTTCCTATATTGATCGGGAATTATTCTGTTTTCCTCCGATCTTTTCCTTTTTACTTTCTTCTGATCTTTGATTGGAAATCCTTCTTTTCCTTTTCTTTTCTTTCTTTTCATTTTCTTCCGATCTTTGATTGGGAATTCGGATTTTAGCATTTGTTATTCGCTCTCCCTTGATGAGATCCTGCTGTCCTTTTTCTTCTGGGAAAGGATGAGGATTCTCTTCACAGGCCAAGGTTCAAAGTAGCTTAAGGTTGTGTCTCAACATGGTCTTTTCATCGTGCGTGTCCGACTTTGATATTTGGGGCAAAACAGATTCATGTGTCAGGGTGTCAGTTTTGGGTTAAACTTCCATATCATTTCCACAAGGCACGCGTAACAATGATGATTTGGAAACAACGTGCAAAATTAGTCATGCATACAACTAGGTGGGTACTTAAGTGTCCAATTTATGGCATTGGGATACTAAGGCTTGGGATTTACGCAAGTAAACCCAACGTTTCCAAATTATGTTCTTTCATTGGTTCAACGAATCCACCCATTCTTATCTCGGTTATTTTGGAAAATAATCTCTTAGCGTCAGTTTCTTGTTTCCAAAAGATATGTTTACTCTCTATGAATGATTTATGCTTCCTACGACCATAACATGCCGACCTTCGAGGTCTTTCTTTCTCTTTTCTTTTTGTTTCATTTTTCTTATGCATGTTTGCAAAAACTATACATCCATCGCTATCTATGAGAAAAGCTTTTTATCTGTACACCTACATTCCTATACACGAAAAAATTTTTCTGTATACACACGTATTATTAAACTCTTTCTCTTTATATCAACATGGTCTATATAAAACCTCTATTTCTTTTCAAAGATTTCTTTTTTTCCTTTTTCAACATACACTCGTTGTTTATACAAAAATTTCTTTATATACACTCATTGCTCACACACAAGAATTTCTTTTCACACATTATTTATACACACAAAATCTTTCCATACACTTTTTTATATACAAAAACTCTTTTTTTTTTCTTTATATACATATATGACATTTGTTCACAACGCCTCTTTCTTTTTCTATTCTTGGTGTTATCATGATGTTTGTTCATTTTATTTTAGGACGACGTTCCTAAATGAAAACTCTACACTATTCCAGAATTTCAACAAACATTATCGACAATAACGAAGTAAGTACTAACGCAACAGTTCAACAAAATGTATGCACAAAACAAATGACAATCAAAACAACAAAAACAAACGTTAGTCCCTCAAGTCATAGAAATAAAATAACATGTAAATGATAAAGGATGAAACATAAAAAAGAACATGAATATGGGGATCCCCTGGTCATGTGGCTCCGCTCCCACCCAAGAAACCGAGCAAATCCGTCATCTCCTCATCCATGCGGGCTTCCTCTGCATCGCCGGGAGCCTCTGCAGGCGCCTCCCCTACTGGGCCTCGGGCCAATCTCCGAGCCATGAGACCTTAGCCCTAAACTAATCTGGAGTAGGGCACGCAAAAGGAACGAAAACCTAGCCCTGCTGACTGAGGCTGAGCTGGTAGAGACACTCATGTATCTGCACCTGCCCCCGGTGGTTGGCCGCCTGCTGGCGAACCAAGTGTTGTAGATACCGCTCCATGCCTAATGACCCAGCAGGATCAGCCTGATGAGGTAGTGGCGGTGCGTCTGCGGCCTGTGGTGCATCACCCTGCGCCTACCTAGGCATGCAATACTTCTCAATGAAGGCCCGGGTGATCGGCGGTCGGATCACCTTACTAGGTGTGACGGGAACCTCGAAAGACTGACAGAGGCCCGTGATCAAGGCTGGAAAACCCAGGGCCATGTTAGACTTATCCGGGTCTAGAGGGTGCCTGGTGGGTGGCATACCTGCAAATAAATAGATGGCGTCAGCAATCAACTGAGCCACATGGATGCTCATCCGCGTCAGGATGGCATACACCAGCTGACACTTCGGCAGAGGGAGATCGGAGTTATGATCACTAGGCAAGACATTGCTGAGCAGCAACGTCATCCACATCTGGGTCAAGGTGGTCATGCTGGTGCGCATGATCCGCACCCGTCTCTCGACAACGGTCCGGGCGAAATCCTGCCTCGGTGTGAACAATAACTGGGCAATGGCCTCCTCGTCAAACCTGTCAGCCCTGTTCCTCCTCTGACTGAACTCGCACTCCTGGCCTTCCTCCAACACTAGCGGGTCACCCAGGAAATGGCTAAGGGCATCTGCATCAAAGGGAATCCACTGACCCCTCACCCATGACCGCATGTCCCGCACTCCCTCTACTGTGGGCCAAGCATTAGCATAAAACTTCAAGACTATATCTAGGTCAAACTTAGCCACGGGAATGACGAGCGACGTCCAACGTCGGCGAGCTATCTCTTCTTGAAAATCCATGTACTCATCGTCCCTGAGTTGGACGCGTCTCTCTCGGTGGAACGACCATCCTTTGATGGCCTCGAAGCGCTGCTGGTGCTCGGCGCTCCTGAAACGGTGGCTATCAAACTCAGGGGCGGCACTGGTCCCTTCAGCCGCGGCGTCCCTCCTAGATCTCTTTGCGGAAAGCTTTTTCGGAGCCATTTCCTGCGAGGACAAACATTTGGAAAGTAAGTTTACAAGGAAATTCTATTTTAAAGCAAAAACGGCATGCTAATCTTTTTGAGTTAGAACAAAACTTGTGCACACATTTCCATAAAGAACATTTATGAACGTGCATACGCACAAAATATCTTGCTATTTATATCAATATACAAGAACATTCAAAACATTCTAGCTACCACATATACTCTTTTGAAAAGAATTCATATATGCATGCTTAAGGTATTGCACCAAAATTTACACATGTCCATATTCAAAGCATTTTGCTACCAAAAATTACATACGCACATTGGAAGTCTTTTATTAGCATACAAAATTTTTTTGTTGTTTCATTCACATTTATTTATATATATATGCACATTGGTGAGCCAATCTCATGTCATACACACACTTGCATTTATTTGAAAAGGAATTTTCATGTCATCTATCTACACTTGAAAGGCAATTCCCCATCATACATATTCATTTCGGGAAGCATTCTCGTGCCACATTCAACATGTGTACATTTTTTTTTGAAAGGCTCCTTATGCTACCTACTCACAAATATACATATTTTGAAAGGCATTTTTACGCTACCAATCCAACATATACAAATTTTTGAAAGGCATTATTTGCTATATATTCGCACACTTTGCAAAGCATTTCCATGCTATACATATTCACATATATACATACCATTGAAAGGTATTTTCCATGCTACCTAGATGCAAGGTATTCCTCATGAGGTAGCCAACCCAAATTCTAGTCAAAAACCTCTCAAACATGTCCTAATATTCATGCATCTTTTACATTCAAAACGAAAAGCTCAGATTTCTAGGTGTAAGTCATGCTTTCGGCACTTTAGTCTAGCTTCTACAAAACTGCCCACATACTCACAATGACAGCCACATGTGCACAATTTGTTTCACAAGCTAAGTTCCACAAAATCATGCGCAAATGCCATTGAGGCATTCCACAATTTGGTGCAGAAACCTTCCCCCTCCCCCTTTTTAACCAATTTCGTGCAGGGGTAGCTCGCCCAGGCGAGCTAACCTGCATTTTTTTATTTTTATTTTTTTTTGGGAGGAAATAAGTAAGCCTTCCTATGGGTCGGCGTTCGCTTACTCGAACCCCCCCTCAGGGTATATTAGGTATCCAATATTTACTTTAAAGACATAACAGTAATAATTACTGGGAATTTAAAGGATACTGGTTGCCTTGCGGCAGTGCTTTCCATTTGTCTAGAGCCGGGCAAGGGACGACGATCCATCGGTCGTGACCCTAGCCTCTACTTGCGTCCGTCCCTAAGTACCTGAAAGTAGGAAACGACATTGCACGGCGAACCGTGGCCGCATTACCGTTTTACCTTGATTGGTTTCTGCCTTTAGCTTTGTCTCGTCATCTGACCGTTGCCTAAGACGATTCTGCCCCTGTTATCACAAAATATGCATGCGTATGCGTATGCATGAGTGTTTTCATATGCAATAATCTTCTTCGTGAAAGCTAGTTAGGTTCAGTTTTAAATAAGCGCTTGGGGCACCCCATGAACTAAGCGAAAGGGCTCAGGTTATCACAAACTGCACATGGTTTAAAACCAAAGTGAGGATTGAAGCCTCAAACCCATGTTCTCTTCTTTTAAAGAATTGTGACGAGAAAATTATAGCGGACAGGAATCCCTGGAGGAAACCAAGAAGAACACACAAAAATAAAAGAACATGCAACGATTTCCTCAATTGCCCCAGATCTTAAGCGTAATATCGCTTGACAACATCGGAGTTCAAGGGCGAGGGTAGCTCCTCGCCATCCATGTTGGTGAGCACTAGAGCCCCTCCAGAAAAAGCCCTTTTCACAATGAAAGGCCCTTCATAGTTCGGGGCCCACTTCCCTCGATTATCTTTAACAGCGTGGGATATCTTTTTCAGCACAAGGTCCCCCTCGTTGAACTTGCACGGGCACACCTTTTTATCGAGCGCGTTCTTTATCCTTTGTTGATACAGGCGCCCATGGCTCATGGCCTTCAAACGCTTACCTTCAGTAAGGTTGAGTTGGTCGTAGCGTGTTTGAGCCCACTCTGTTTCTTCTAGGCCTGATTTCGCTAGTATTTTCTGGGAAGAGACCTCTACCTCAAATGGGAGTACCACTTCCATCCCATAAACCAAGGAGTACGACGTTGCCCCAGTAGAAGTTCGTACCGAGGTTCAATATCCATGCAGGGCAAAAGGCAACATCTCATGCCAATCTTTGTATGACATTGTCATCTTCTGAATAATCTTCTTAATATTTTTATTTGCAGCCTCCACAGCCCCGTTCATCTTCGGCCAATAGGGGGTGAAGTTATGATGCTGGATCTTGAAATCCTCGCACATTTCCTACATCATTTTGTTATTTAGATTGGTGCCATTGTCAGTAATGATTTTTCTAGGGAGTCTGTATCGACAAATCAGTTCCCTCTTTATGAATCTGACCACCACACTCCTCGTGACATTGGTATAGGAAGCCGCTTCGACCCATTTGGTGAAATAATCTATCGCCACGAGAATGAAGTGATGACCGTTCGAAGCCTTGGGTTCGATGGCCCCTATGACATCTATCCCCCACATGGAAAAAGGCTAAGGGGCGGATATGACATTCAAAGGATGTGGTGAAACATTGACAAATTCTGCGTACGCTTGACATTTATGGCATTTCCTTACATAGGTGCAACAATCGCTTTCCATAGTGAGCCAGTAATAACCTGCTCTAAGGATCTTCTTGGCCATAGCATGCCCATTGGCATGTGTCCCAAATGAACCCTCGTGGACTTCCTCGATCATGTAGTTAGCCTCTTTGGCATCTACGCATCACAGGAGGGTCATGTCGTGGTTTCATTTGTACAGGATGGTACCACTCACAAAGAAACCAGTAGCCAATCTCCTTAACGTTCTTTTATCATTGTCGGAAATCCTTGGTGGATATTCTTTATTCTTGACATACTGTTTGATGTCGAAATACCACGGTTTCCCATCTCGCTCTTCCTCTATTGCACAACAAAGTGCCGGCTTGCCCTGAGATCTGAATTCAATGTACGACATATCCCCATGTGGGGCAAGTTGAAACTTGGATGCCAAGGTGGCCAATGCATCGGCCATTTGGTTCTCTTCCCGAGGTATGTGGTGGAAAGAAATGTCGTCAAAGAATTCGGCTAACTTTAAGATATAAGTTTAATAGAGTATCAACTTTTGATCCCTAATTTCCCATTCTCCTTTCAACTGACGTATTACCAAAGCCGAGTCTCCATACACTTTGAGTAGCTTTACGTCAAAATCAATGGCCGCTTGAATCCCAAGGGCGCACGCTTCATATTCGGCCATATTGTTGGTACAATCGAAACCTAGCCTGGCCGTGAAAAGGAATACATTGATCATCTGGGGATACAAGGACTGCCCCTACTCCAGGGCCCAAAGCATTAGATGCCTCATCGAAACAAACAATCCATTTGTCTATATCCTCGTGCGTCTGCTTCTCTTCGAATAGGGCCATGATGTCTTCATCCGGGAACTCAGGGTGCATCGGCCGATAATCTTGGAGGGGTTGTTGGGCCAAGTAATCTGCCAAGGCGCTTCCCTTTATTTCCTTTTGGGTGACGTACACAATATCGAATTCAGATAGTAGTACCTGCCACCTAGCAATCCGTCCCGTGAGGGTCGGTTTCTCAAAGATGTATTTCACGGGATCCATTTTGGAGATAAGCCAAGTGGTATGACTGAGCATGTACTACCTAAGACGATGTGACGCCCAACCCAAGGCGTAGCACGTCCTTTCCAACATTGAGTAATTCATCTCACAGGCGGTAAACTTCTTGCTTAAATAGTAAATGGCTTGTTCCTTCTTCCCAAAGTCATCATGCTGACCCAACACGCACCCCATAGACTCGTCTAACACAGTCATGTACAGGAAAAGAGGTCTTTCTGTCATAGGTGGCATAAGCACCGGGGGATTTGCGAGACTCTGCTTGATTTTTTTGAAGGCCTCTTGGCAGTCACTATTCCACAGGACCTCCTAGTTTTTACGCAATAGTTTGAAGATGGGCTCGCAGGTAGGGGTGAGTTGCGAGATAAATCTCGCGATGTAATTCAACCTGCCCAGGAAACCTCAAACCTGCTTCTCCGTGCGTGGCTCTGGCATTTTGAGAATGACCTTCACTTTCTCGGGATCTATCTCTATCCCTTTCTGGCTCACGATAAAACCCAATAACTTTCCCGACTTTACCCCGAAGGTGAACTTAGAGGGGTTTAGTTTCAGTTGGTATTTCCACTGCCTTCCAAACAGCTTATGCAGATTGACGAGGTGTTCATCCTCAGTCCGAGATTTGGCAATCATGTCATCTACATAGACTTCTATCTCTTTATGCATCATGTCGTGGAATAAAGCTACCATGGCACGTTGATAGGTTGCCCCAACATTTTTTAGCCCGAAGGCCATCACTTTGTAGTAGAACGTCCCCCATAGGGTGACGAAAGTGGTCTTCTCCACATCTGCGGGTGCCATTTTTATCTGGTTATACCCTGAGAAACCATCCATAAATGAGAAAAGGGCGAACTTAGCTGTATTATCTACCAGTATATCAATGTGTGGTAAGGGAAATTGTCTTCAGGACTGGCACGGTTTAAATCCTGATAGTCTACACACATTTGCACTTTACCATCCTTTTTTGGGACCAGTACAATGTTGGCTACCCACTCCGGGTATCAAGCCACAGCCAAGAAACCCTCATCGAACTGCTTTCTCACTTCTTCTATAATTTTTAAAGACATTTCAGGTCTCATCCTTCGTAGTTTTTGCTTAACTGGGGAAGACCCAGGATTCAATGGCAACTTATGCTGCACAATGTCGAGGTCCAGACCTGGCATGTCTTGGTACGACCATGCGAAGATGTCTTGATATTCTTCAAGAAGGGTTACCAAACCTTGGCAGATAGGTGCGGTCATACCGGTTCCTACTTTCACTTCTTTCTTTCCCTCTTCGGTCTCTAAGTCTATCAGTTCGGTTTCCTCTTGGTTAGGCTTCATTTCGCGTTCTTCCTGAGCGATCAATCTCTCCAACTCTGGTGAAAGAATGTCCTCTTCCTCTTCTTCGTTTATTTTTTGACTTACTTCTCGGTCAAAATCGATTATCAAGCCCTCGTTGTTAGGATCCTCAAAGGATCGATCCTCACATCTATACCATTCAAAACAAATAACAAAAACATGCAAAATGATATGAGAAAAGGTGGAATCGCAAGAACAGATGAAACAAGATCTCTTTGTTATTTAATAAGGTAGGTTGCACAAAACAAAAGAGAAAGGAATCTATAGCCTCCAATTACATTGAATCAACGGTATAGACTTCCGACTGGCTCATCACGTGCCAGTTCCCCACTTGGAAATTGGGATGGCACGGTCGCACGAAACTCGGCGGATCTTATGGAGCCTCTTCTCCTATTGCCGCCACCTCTTCCTCAAACATTATCCCGACACTTGTGAAACACTGGCTAACATGACCGGGCCATGCTCTATCTGCTCGGAGTCTTGATGGTGCATTCTTTCTTCCAGGTTTCCCGTGTTCATACCCTAACCCATATTTGTACGGGTTACCCCTAATGTCAACCACATGGCATTCCCGTGGCTGTCCTTGCCCAGACCCATTCCGGGCTCATAACCGTGCCTGAGCATTACCCGTGCCACCATCAGGGCTGCATTAGAGAGGCAAGGTAGCAATGGACCTGTTTCCACAAAGGCACAACTCACCACCTTGAAGGATTGGAAAGTTGTTTCCAATGATTCCTCCGCTGCCTCTACATATGGTGCTGAGGAGGGGCAGCTTACCAACATATCCTCTTCGCTCGATACCATCACCAAGAGTCCACCAACCGCGAATTTCAATTTCTGGTGAAGCGTTGAAGGGACCACTCCTAGCGCGTGAATCCATGGCCTCCCCAAAAGGCAGTTGTAGGCGGGATTTATGTCCATCACTTGGAAAACCACATTGCAAGTGTGGGGGCCTATCTGAATAGGGATGTCAATTTCCCCCATCACCTCCCGCCGACTACCGTCGAAAGCTCGTACTACCATCGAACTCGGTTTTAGACGTGACACACTAAAAGGAAGTTTCTCCAAGGTGGTCTTTGGCATCACATTTAAACTTGAACCATTGTCGATGAGTACCTTAGCAACGACATGGTCCATGCATCTGACAGACACATGTAGAGCTTTGTTGTGCCCTCTCCCATCAACTGGAATCTCTTCTTCCACGAACGTGATATAGTTATTGGTAGTTATGTGATTAACAATGCCTTCAAAACCCTCGACTGAGATGTCGTGTGCTACATGGGCTTTGTTGAGGACCTTTACCAATAGTGCACGATGAGGCTCAGAGTTTATGAGCAGTTCGAGCAAAGAGATCCTTGCTGGGGTTTTATTCAATTTCTCAACTACTTTAAACTCACTTTGTTGGATGAGACGAAGGAACTCATGAGCCTCTTCCAAGGTCACTACCTTTCCTTGGAGACCTTCCTTCTTCTCAGCTCCCTTTACTACCGGGGGATCCACTTCTTTTGAGGGGGTGGCCGCGCCTGCGGACTCTTGGATCATGGGTGCTTTCCCCTTGGAGGGCAATTCCGCCGAGTGAGGGGGAGCGAACACTCGGCCACTGCGGGTTACGCCACTAAGGCCGGTAATGTTGGTCACTTTGGTTGACAAGGAGTCAACCTCGGTTGCAACCCCTTCTCCAAAAGCGGGAGGGGTATATTTCCATGGGACGACTTTATTGCTTTGATAGGAAAATGGCATCGGCTTGGGCACTGTCGGGGGGTACTCGGACCTGGAGCCGGTCACATTCCTAGTGAAACATATTACTAGGGCTTTGGGGGTTGGGGGAGCCTTCCTTTCTGTCGACTGCATGCAAATTTGTGGTTCTTCCCTATCTCCCTCGGACACTTCGAGCTGCCCCTAGTCCAAGAGCTGTTGAAGCAGCTCTTCCACCGCGGGGCAGGTTTCCATGTCGTGTGATTCCCCGAGATGAAACAGACATTCGTCGCTTTTGTCTCCGCCACGAGAGACCATGCATGCTGCCTGTAGCGACCGGTAGATGAATCTTCTGGATGTAGCCACATCTTCTAATCTCTTTGACCCTGACGGCTTATCCTTTTCGATGGCGTTTACACTAGCTCCTCCATGACTGGCTAGTGGATTGGTCTTAATGTTGGGGCCCTCTTCTTGAAATGATAGCCAGCCGGCATTTATTAGGTATTGCACCTTATACTTGAATGGCAGGCAAGAATCAATGTTGTGTCCGGGGGCTCCACTATGGTATGCGCATGTGGCATTTGAGTTGTACCACTTGGGGTATGGTGACTGGAAGACCTTCCCAGGTATGGCCACCACCAAATGGTTTTGCAATAATGATGGCTATAACTCGGAATACGCCATGGGAATAGGAGAGAACTCATCTCTTGGGGGGCGTCGTGTATTGTTATAGCTCGCGCCAGGAGTCATATTATTGGCTGGCCAGGGTGTGGCTGGAGCCGTGTGTTGTGCAGGCGTTTTTTCTGTTGTGGCAGGCCCTTCTACTTGATTTGGGAGGGGACTTCCGGCTCAGATCGAAAAGTTCGGGTGGTTGTGTTGGTATGAGTTTTGAGCATTTTGGGAAGTTTTCATCCACTTTTAACAGAAATTAACGGATATTACATTTCGAATGATCGGTGGAAATTTATTTTATTTTTTGATTAGGCGAGAAAATGACTTAAATAAATGACTAAAGCACGTCAAAAGGGGGTACGGAAAGTAAATGAAATGAAAATAAAAGTACACGAAACAAGTGGGGACCACCAAGGGTACATAGAATGAATTTAAAAAGTTTGATTTCAGGAACTTACCGGTTGAAGACTAAAGAACGAACGAAAGATGGCGGAAAATCTTCACGGAATTACCCACGGAAACGTTTAGGACGCGTTACGGAAGCGCCTCGACATGAATTTTCTTCACGGAAGCAATTTTTTCCACTAATTTCAAGTGATCCCAAAATACCAGGAGGGCTGAACCCTTTTCTCCTTCACTCCTTCCCCTATTTATAGGAAAATGGGGGAGGAGCTTGCCACCCAGCTCGCCCAGGCGAGCTAGGTGGCTTCCTCCAGAAGCAACCGCCTTCTGGAGGAACATCCTGGAAGGCCCAAGTGGGCCTGGTTGCTATTTGCACCCCCCAGTTTACTAAATACACCCCTGCCCTTTTTTGCTGATTCTTTTTCCGTAACGTTACGGAAATTTACAAATTTCGTAACGATACTTGTTTTCCTTCCGTAACGTTATGGAACCTTACGGATTACGTAATCATCCCTTTTTTGGCTTTCGGAATGTTACGGAACCTCACGGATGACGTAACAATGCTTCCTTTTGATTTCCGGCATGTTACGAAACCTCAGATTGTGTAACAATGCTTCCTTTTGATTTCTGGCATGTTACGGAACATCACTTATTGTGCAACGATAGGGGCCAAGTACCTCTAAGCGGTCAAGCAAAGGTTGTATGCCATCAAACAACGATCCCTGGACAAAATTAGGGTATGACACCCATATTGAGCTTGCTTTTTTTTATTGATTGAGCTGAACCTTGAGCCTGTAAAGTCATAATCTCCATCTACCTTTTCCTTAAGTTGTAGGAGATGTTGGACCAAGTGGCCTCGGAATAATTAAGAAGGGGGGGGGGGGGCTTGAATTAATTATTAATGTACCTTGACTATTTAAAAATCTATGCTTCTTAATGTTACTAGATTTAATTAGGCTTTTACTACCAAGTTAAGAAAGTAAAGAACAGTAATTGAAACTTAATCAAAAGTAAAAGCGATAATTAAAAGTGCACAGCGGAAATTAAAAGTGTAGGGAAGAAGAAGACAAACTCAAGAATTTTATACTGGTTCGGCAACAACCTGTGCCTACATCCAGTCCCCAAGCAACCTATGGTCCTTAAGATTTCTTTCAACCTTGTAAAAACCTTTACAAGCAAAGACCCACAAGGGATGTACCCTCCCTTGTTCTCTTTGAACAACCAAGTGGATGTACCCTCCACTTGAACTGATCCACAAGAGATGTACCCTCTCTTGTTCTCAGTTACAACAACCCAAGTAGATGTACCCTCTACTTGTACCACAAAGGATGTACCCTCCAATGTGTTAAGACAAAGTTCTCAGGCGGTTAGTCCTTTGAATCTTTGTAAAGGGGAAACAAAAGATATATCAGGCGGTTAGTCCTTTGAAATCTTTTGTTTAAGGGAAAGGGAAGAATCAAAATAATTCTCAGACTGTGTCCTTTTGAATTCTTTGAAAAGGAAGAAGGGAGACACAAAAGAATTCAGGCGGTTAGTCCTTTGTTATTTTGGAAAAAGGGGAAAAGAGACACAAAAAGAATTCAGGCGATTAGTCCTTGTTGAATTCATTTTGGCAAAGGGAGAAGAGAATGAAAAGATATAGCACACTTTTGTTTTCTGCAGAAGAAAAAGGTTTGGAAAACAGAAAACTTAGAAAGCTTTTTGGCAAAGGAAGAAGAAGAAAGATGAGAAGAAAGAGTTTCAAGAAATCTCAAAAGTTGTTCAAGAAGTTCTTAAGAGTTGTAAAAGTTGTTTGAATGCAAGTCAAGGTCTTGCTTTTATAGACTCGTCATGTCTGGTCAAGAAAACCATTGGAAGAGTTATAACCTTAAGAAAATCTTGAGAAAACCATTGGAAGAGTTACATCTCTTGACTTTTTATTCAGAACTTGTCATTAGTAATCGATTACCATAACCATGTAATCGATTACACAAAGCATTTTATGAAAAGATGTGACTCTTCACAATTGAATTTGAATTACAACATTCAGATACACTGGTAATCGATTACCAATATATTGTAATCAATTACACCATTTAAAAAACATTTGGAACATTGCAAATTCAGTTAAAAGCTTTTGAAATCAAACTTTACCACTGGTAATCGATTACCAGAGAGTAAATACTATGGTAACTTAGAAAAATTTGGAAAAACTTTCCTTGTAAAACAAAATTGTGCTATGTTTGGTTTTTAAAAAATCTTTTTCAATACTTCCCTTGTGAAGTCTTGACTTGTTGCTTTTTGGTTTCTTCTCTTGAATCTTGAATTCATCTTCTCTTGAATCTTGATTCTTCTTGATGTCTTTTCTTTAATCTTGATCTTCAACTTGTTGACTCAATATTGACATCATTCTTTTGGGCTTTTTGTCATCATCAAAACTACTTGAATCATACTTAATTCATCATCATGAAGCTTGCTTCTACAGGAGAGCATTATGGTTCAAAGCAAATTTGTCCCAAATTTGGGGGAGATTGTTGGGTGATGATAAGAGTGGTAAGACAAATAACAACCACACAGAAATTTGTCTAGAAGCAGTAAATAAAAGCTGCTAAAATAAAATAAAAAAGGAGAAAAAGAAATTTCAAGAATAAAAGTTGTGTGGGCTGTTATTTGAAGCTAAGTGCCTTAAATGTAAAAGGAAAGTAATTGAAGCTGGAATAAAAAGAAAAAGAGTTGATCTAAGGATGAATGCTCTCCTAGAACTTAAGCTTTTGCATCCTAGAAAAACCATGAATTGTTTGCAGCCCAACCTCATTACAAGCCTAGAAAGTCCTTCGGATTCAAATTGTGTGTTTGTAATTGTACGTCATGAGATAAAATTCAAAAGTTGGGACTTGTGTTGGTTATTTATTGAGAAATTGCCTAAGCACTTGTGCTTGAGTGAAACAGTGAGTGTAAGGCATTGGCTTGATGAACCTTCCTTGATATTTGTCTTGCTTGCTAGCTTATTTCACTTGTGTTGCTTAATAATCATGTTCCTATCTTTGAAATTATGCATATCTCTATGAGAAGCTGTTGGTTAAAAGCATTGCTTGCCACTTGTGTTCATGTGATTGAATTCTTTTGAACAAATACAATTTTGAATAACCATTGTGATCTTATCACTTGAGGAGTTGTTAGTCGTCATTTACGACTAACTTTTATATCGGAAAGATTTATAAAATTATGTCTTTTCCCCAATTTATGGTTCTTTTTGTAGGTTTGTACATATTTTTATGTTTAGTTTAGTTTTTATTCAATAGATATTCCCTTCATTGTGAATTAATGTGGTTCAACTTCAGTTTTAGGTGAAAAGATGAAGAAGAAAAAGGTTGCAGCAGCTGGTGCTTCGCTAAGCGAGGCATATGCGCTTAGCGAGCAACATCCGGTAAGCGAGACACACAGCTTGCTTAGCGAGTTAGGAGAATTTGGAAGAGAATATACCAAGCATGCACGCGCCTAGCGCGCCATCAACTCGCCCAGCGAGTCATTTGTCTCTTTTGACGCTAAGCGCGCCTGGCTCGCTAAGCCAAAATTCACTAACTCTCGCTTAGCGCAAAAATGGCGCTTAGCGAGCCTTCGAGGAAAAAAAGCCCTTAAAAGATGAAGTTGGCGAAAAAAGGAGAGAGCTTTTGGGAAGAAAGCAATAGAGATATATGTGAGCGATGCAACAAAGGAAAACAGGGCAAGGGAGCACCAAAAACCTCAGCTTTCAAGAGGATTCTAGGTGTTAGAGTGATTTCTAGGTTCCTAGAGGTGGAGGAGACATCCCCACCACTGTGTAATATGAATTTTGCTTCCAAAACCCCCTATTGTAGCTGAAAGGTGATAACTTGTCATGGAAGGCTAAAGCTCTTGTTGGGAATTTCTGCTGAGCCTTGATGCAAAACTCTTTACTATCTATTTTAACTTGTTTTTATGTGCCCATTGCTTCTATCTGCATTTAATTCTTACATGCTTGTGGACTGATCACCCATGTGTGTGTAAAGTTAGGATTTTTAGCATTGGAAAGTGTTTTAAATCCTTAGAACTTGATAGGGCAGGCTAGAGAACTATATGTCTAGACACGGAGGGCAGGGATTTAGTTTCCAATATGCTGTAATCTTAATGCAATTTGTTTAGGCTAAGTTCAACAAGGGATCCGGGAACGAGGTTTAAATAGAATTAGCCCATTTGTGCGAGGAATCATGGTTTGGGGTAGTTTCCCTCAGCATAGAACACATAAACAACCTTAAATAGAGAAAAATACTTAATTACATCAAGTTACTCAGTAAAAGGACCCAACGTTTTAATCATTTTTTTTATCTCTCACATTTAGGTAGTTAATTTTGTAGTTAACTTTAGGATTACAAAAAGTATCTTTGCTTAGTTCTATTTCCTAGTTTTATACAAATGTCTACTTATTGAATGAACGCTTTTCTGAATGAAACAAACTCCCTGTGATTCGATACTCGGTTCTTACCATTTTATATTACTTGTGACTCAGTACACTTGCTGATAAATTTCGCAGTAGTACACTATTTCGGAACAGTCCCACATCTTTGTTGCAGTGTTGAAGGGTGTAAGATTGAGGATGATATTAGGCTCAACAGAGCCTATGATCCAAGTCATGACCTGTGCATCTTTGACCTCCCATTTGGCATGTGCCTCCTTGTGCATGGTTTTGTCAGGAGCAGGATCCATTCTGTCAACATGACCCCAAAGCTCTTTGCCTTTGACAAAGATCTGAAATTGGAATGCTCAGGTGGAGTAGTTCTTTCCATTAAGATGAACAAAGAGGATATCATATTTTTCAGTAGACATGATGCTAAGAAAAAAAGATCACAGGAGGAGAAAAAAACAAAAAACTCGAGAAATCAAGAACAACACTACGTGAACAGTACCTCTCATGAACAGTAAACTAGGAACTCGAAGACTGGGAGCGCTGTGAAAAAAAAAACTTGGTTGGGATCGAAACCTAGACTGATACCATGTTAGATTTCAACTTAAAACCAATTGGCATTAAATGAAGTTGCCCAATAAATATATAAGTTGCTCCCTAAGAACTGAGGCAAGCAATATGGAACTTCCTAACACCCCTCCAGATGCCTGCCAATACAGGCGAGCCTACTATAATAGGCAAGAACTAAGATGGACTATAGGCTCTGATACCATGTTAAATTTAGAGAAAATTTGGATGAAAAGTGTGTGCTCTCCTCTAGAGAATTTCATTTAAATAATATGATACAATCTGATTTCTAGTCTTGAAGTTTGCTAAAAAAAACTATATATGGTAACCTACAGTTGGGCTAAGTAATTAAGGATATAATTACATAATTACATCTATGCAATCATACAAAATATATTGGTTTAAAGGGTCAATAAATCTGCACAAATAATGACAAATAATCTGGCTATCAATCTTATTGACAATAAGCTCCTGGAAGTCTTTTCCAAACATAACGTTAGGCCTTAGATAGTAGCTTGCATTTTCTTCCCTTTTCGTATTTCCCCCTTCCCTTACATGTCTATTATGCTTTATTTCCTTCCTCATTCTTTTCCAATATTTTCTTTGTTTATCAGCTTCAACCTTGACAACATTTCGCGTTATTACGAGAAACTTATGGACTAGAGTTTAATCTTTAATCTTAGTGGCAGAATAATATTTTGGATGTTAGCCTTTAACTATAGTTTTACTTCCTTCCGTTCCTCGTTATGATGAAGTTGTAAATAAGGGGAATTGATAGCCCCTCAAATTTTGCCACACATTGTCCCACCAACATAGTCCCTACTAAAGCTATAGAAAGTTATCCCCCTTAACCCTTGTTGACATTTAGCACTTTAAGGAAAGTATTTATCCATGAAAGTGGTTCTAGCATATTTCAACTTCGAATGAGTTCCATCGTCGTCATCCTTCCTTTGGCTCTTCTCTACCATTTTTCTGATTCCGCCCTTGAGCATGAAAATAACATAATTTGCCTTTTGATAATTAGTGCACTACATTACTCTCAAAATTTTATTCATCTCAACTAAGTTGTAGATGTTTCTACATATTGGCAAATTTAATATGTGAATAATCTACGATGCTTTCCAACTACGCGCTCACATTAATTATTACTACTCTCTCAGTTCCTTTTTATTAGTTTTCAAATTTTGAAGAATTTTTATTTCTATTTATCTTCATTTGTAAAATTTAAGATCACATTAATTATTATTTTATTAACTATATTCTTATTTTTCTTCTAATTTTTAATTAATTTACATATACATTTATGTAGAATGAAAATGAAAGTAAATAAAATAAGAAATCCCATGATTATTTTATTAGAATAAAGAAAATTTATTATATTTCTTGATTTTTACGTAACAACATTACAAGACAGTTAAAAAGAAATGAAGGTAGTATTTTTGGATGATGTAACTCATAGAGTCATTTCTAGGATGCTTGATAAAGATTGTCTATATATCTTTGGATTAAGTTGTGTGATGGATCAATTTTTTTAATTGGTTAAATTATGTTTCTAATTCACATTATTTTGCGTGTGTTGTGTATTATCCAATACAAGATATAAAGTTGTAATGTAACTTAAATATTTGTGATAATGCACCTTAGTATGTGACAAACAAACCCTTAGGACTGAAACTAGTAGGCTAAATGAAAAAGTAATAGGTGACTACTTTGATTCACTAGGATGCTAGCTATATAAATCATCAAGAATCAAAGTTGTCAACTATCACTACTGTTACTATCATTGTTGTTACCACCATCGTCTCTGCAACTACTATAATCACCATTGTTGTTGTTATTATCATTGCAACCATGATTATTTTTATCATTACTACTATAACCACCACAGCTACCATTGTCGTTGCTGTCATCATCACCACCAATATTATTGAAATTGTTGTATTAAGACATATAATAGTATTAAATGAGTATTGTAGTAAATTTCACATTATTTTGTTTGTGTTGTCCAGTGTCCCCCTCTACAAGATATAAAGTTGTTAGGTCACTTGAATATTTGTGTTGATGCACCTTAGTATGAGTCAAACAACCCTAAGGACTAAAAGGATGGGTAAATGAAAAAGTAATAATCCACTACTTTGATTCACTAGGATGCTAGCTAGAAATCCTCAAGAATCAAAGTTGTCAACTACCACCATTGCTACGCCATTGTGTGTGTGCTGCAATGTGAGATTGAGAGACAGGCAGCAAAGAAAAGCTTGTTGTGAGAAAAAGAAAAAGAGAAGAAAAGTGAAAATCAAGAGCGGGGGATCAAGGGTTTGAGATAAAATAGAGTGTGAAGTTTGGGTTTAATTTGTGGTGCATTCATCTCAAACGTTAAAGGGGCAAATTCAAGGATTCTCTATTGTATGTTGATCTGAATTTTTTATTCATGGTGGAGTTTCTCTCTCTTGTGGATGTAGGTCACATTGATCCAACCACGTAAATCTTGTTTGCTCTCTTATATTCTTTCTTTCTTGTTAATTTTTTTACATTTCAATTTCTTGGGTTTATTTTGCTGCATAATTACTGTTGTTCGCTGCTGCACTTTCCTCTGTTCTGTTGCGTTTTATTGCTTCATTTTACTGCACAATTGTTGCAATCTGTTGCTGCGTTTTTGTTACACTGCTGAAAGTAATTTTTTTGCATAATTACATTTCTGTCAAATGCATTTTGTTGTTCTTTGGTACTACTGTTTTGGATTTGTTTATATGCATAATTACATCTTCCTAATGGAATAGGACCAACAGATATGGATATGAAATTGTGTTCTACATGATATATAGTTTAATATTATATCTCACTGTTTTTGAATTAAACCTTAATAAACGTGGGTAGAAAAGTTTCAAAAACAAGTTTTTTAAATCACATTTTTGAAACACAATTCACTATTTTATGGAAGACTAGACTTTTGCTACATAAAGATCATATGCTCCATCAAAAGATGAGGGAGAGTTCTTTTGCAATTCAGAAACATACCTTCAGGTGTGAGAGCTAGTTTTTTTTAAGATGTTGGCATGTGAATGAAAATATTTTAATGTAGACAAAAATTTCACATTAATAATATTTATTTGAGTTAATAATAATTTACTTAAAATACATATTTAAGTTTTATTAAAATGATATTCCCTCTTGTTCTTATCATGGATATTATTTAGAAGGAAGTGATGATCCTTTTTATATGTAAGGTATTTTACAATTTTTATGTAATATTTTTTTTTCCTTTGCTTGTTCGTATTAAATACTTTTAGTATTTATGTTTTTTATTGATAGTAGTGCATACTATTCTTAGAATTTAAATTTTTTACATTACTTATAACAAGTTAATGCTTATTAATAAGAATCAAATTGATACATTAGTAACATTTTTTTAAATAATCAATAAAATTAACTTCATTAATTCTTGTTATTGATAATTCATCTTTATGATTTGATCTAAAGTACCTTATAATAAGGATCAAAGGAAAGTATATCATAGAGAAAATAACTATACTTTATAAATAATAATATTGCTTGTTAAGAACAATTAATAATTAATTCTCGAAATAACTAGAGAATTAGCAAAAATAGTATCGAAGCTTAAACAAGTTTGAGAAAAACCTATAATTAAAATGAGATTCCTGTAATTCCATCTTGAAGCCCTACTCGAAGGCAGGTGGGCTGAAAGTTTCTGCGTTGAGTATTAATGTGCAATTATTGGAAGATTACCAAATCTTGAGCTTCTCGACGTATTATGTCGGGAAAAGTAAATGTTAGAAAATGTATAAAATATTACATAGGAAAACACTAATTAACTAGTGTTGTTAGAATATTAGTTAAAAAATGAAAAGAATTTTTTTTATTGAGACTTATAAAATTATGTTATTTATGATTTTTTTTACTATGATCTTTACAATAAATATTTTTTTTCTTTTAATTGTTTAACCAATATATTAAATACATTATTCAGTAAGATCCAATTATATATATCACTAAATCTGCCTAACTTACATAGTGCTGTAGCCATATTATATATCTACTTAATCATTCTCAAATTGAATACAAATGAACAAGTCAAATGCTAATGTAGTGAGGTCATATCGATATTGATTAAGGAAATAAAAAATATTTTTTTAGTAAAATACATAAAAAAAATATTTTCTTATAACTTTTAAATATATTTTTATATAATTTTTAATAATTATTTTTTTAATTTTTTAACTAATGTCCTAAATACTAATTAGCATGATCCAATGAATAAATGTTCAAAACAAAGGGAAGCAAAAATTAATCATAAGTGATTACAACCAATAAAGACCTTTTGCAAATGACTAATATATAGTACAACAAAAGACAAAACAGGAATATATAATTTTGTGCTTTGTATCATCAAAATTCAATTGTACCAGATGTACGCACCTACTATGTTCTTCCTTAAGGATCCCTTAAGAACTAAGTTCTCAGAAAGGTAAGACAGCTTGAGGGCACTCTGTTGGGAGGGAACTCTGTTGGGAGATCAAGGGGTAGGAATTTTCTGGGAAAATCTCAGCCTTCACTACACACACCTATGCTTAGGCCTTTTCCTAATTAAACATCAATAAGAAATTAAAGCACATAATACGAACCATATGTCAAGTAAAGCTGAAAAGGCACAAAGAAAGCAAGCCTACAAAGCTTGTTTTGTTAAAGAGAAATCTATACGGGTACAAAAGTACGTGGTCCAACTTTACATACATAATATAACACAAGTGGTTGTTTAAGTAATACTATTAACTGTTTTTAATTAATGACTCTAATAAATACGCGCACAGGATCTAAGAATTTAGTGTCGGAGAATATATATATATATATATATATATGTATGTATGTATGTATGATTTATAGGAATCGAAAATTGTCCGAGAGAATTTATTTTTTAGTTTATGGATGATAGATAATAAGTGTTTATTTTTATATAATTAAATTTAAATAATAAAACTTTTTTAATATATAAATTACATTATAATTCATAATAAATAAATATAGCTAATCAATAAATTGTTAATTCTAGTGGTACTTGACTCGATTTTCTTAAGCAATTTGAACCTTGTGGATAAAAAAATATGGTTGAGTTTCACCAAAGATGACCAGATTCCTCAATGGATATTAGTCATCACAAGACTGGTGAATACTCCGTACTGATAACATAGTAACAATAAAAGAGTAAACATAATTTAATATATAATTTATATTTTGAATTTACAATGAAGAACTTAAATTATGATTTAAGATTATTTTTAACTATTGATAATTTATTTTGGAAACTACTATTGAAATTTAATTGAAAGACGAAGATAGAATGCAAATTGAAAATGATAGACAATTAAAAATTTCAAATATTATATATGTGTAAAGATAAAAGAAAAGTAATTTAAAATGAATGAGAGATGATCTTTTATCAATTACAAATATAATATGTAAAATACATATCTAAAAATGAAAATAAATAATAATATAAATGTTTGATTGAGAGAATAAAAAGAGCATGAATAGAAATGAATTTGTGGGGAAATATTTCATGAATAGGCTTATTTTATTATATTTTAAATTATAAAAATAATTAATAATTATGCATACCTTTTAGATAAATAAAAACTAAAAAGTTAGTGGAAGCAATTGTCCCCACAATGCTGAATATATATATATATATATATATATATATATATATATATATATATATATATATATATATATATATATATATATACATTCAATTGAAAGTTTTAAAATGTTTTTTTTTAATTTATTCAGAAGTTAAATTAGACCGCTTGATTACTTCAAGTGAGCTAAAAATTAAAGGGACAAAACCTTCTCAATGTCTAAAAATTAATTGATATATTATTTACCTTGGTCGGTTTTTCACTCTTCAAAATTAAAGGGTTTGCACCAATTTGAGATTGCACTGTACAGTTTCATAATTAGGGATGAGCAAGCGGGCCGGCCTGTCCCGTGTAAGGTCCGTCTGCATAAGTTCGCATTGGCAGCGGATTGGGCCAACCCGTCTCACATTCTTATACGGACCTAATAAATTGGTTCACCCCCATCCTGTGGATCCCGCGGGTCAAACGGGCCGGTCCACGGGCCTTGTTTTAAAAGAATTTCAATTTCAATAAAAATGCAACACAATCAAATTAAGTCCAACACAAATGTAAATAAAATATCAACAACTAGTCAATTACATCAATAAAATAAATAATGTCTTAACAAAAGAAAATCCAAGCAATAAATCTAAAATATGAAACTTAAACATCTCCAATAACAAATGATTCCATATTTGAAGTAGCTTGAACCTTCTCCATCTCCACATCTTCATATTCTTTTCCTAAAACTCAAAAGGATAATAAATATTAGAATCAACTCAAGTTAAGTGATTAAAAGACAACAATTATTACATATTATTTACCTTGCTCATCAAATCCTAGTAATCAATTTTTAGTACATATCAAGGCTTGCACATATCACCAAGAAGCCTAGTTCGATATTTGTTAAGCACCCGTGAGCCAATACTAAATGCCGATTTGGAAGCCATAGTTGTAATTTAGATGCTCAAAATATCACAAACCAACAATGAAAGATCTAGATTAAGTGGGATTCTTAAGGTGCTGTAGTTGGTGGGATTCTCAAACCATGGATTAAGTGGGCTTATGAGCCACCCGCGGACCCCGCGGGCCAAACCTACACAGTCTGTGGATTAAGCGGAGGGGGCCTAAAAATATTGCATAACCATGGACTATTTAAAAAAATGGTCCATTACCCACAGGCCAGTCCATGGACCTAGGCCCGTTTACTCACCCCTATTCATAATATGGCATCTACTACATATCTATAATTAGTAACGGATCCAAAAAAATTTCTTAATGGAAGCAAGAAATAATTTTTAATATTTTTACAAAACTTAAATATCACAAGATACTGTAAAATATAAAATATTATGATAAAAGAAATCTAAAATACTTAAACTTCTATAAATTACAATTGTCCTCTATACATTTTCATACTTTCAAAATGTTCTATGATTTTTTCAGTGTCAATACTGATTTAGTGTGTAAATTATAATGCCCTTCATTAAAATAACCAACACTAAAATACCATTACTCATGTTTTCTAGGTATCAAGAACACACTAAAAGAAAAACACTCCTAAAAGAATTATACTATGGAAGTTTTGAAAAGATATGTGTTTTACTTACCTCTTGAATCAAGTAATTCGAATTCTTCGTTATCTTTACCTCAACAGAATTTCTTTGCTTTTTTCTTTATTCTCAATCCTTGACCAACCCACTAATGCCAAGAGAAACTGTTTATTTGTGTGATTATAGGAAAATGAATTGTCTATTCTTATATAAGCCTGGTATATAATTTGAAATTATATCTTTTGCTTTACTAATATATTAGAACAATTTAATCTATCTTTTCCTTTAATAAAAGATATATTTAGATAATTTTTATCTAAATAATTATTAGATTATTGTTGGGACGTTACATGAAACAATGTGTTTTATGCAATGTGTGGTGTGATTTTTTTTTTTTTTTTGTGTTAATGTAACAATAATGAGAATTGGACAAAATGGTTTGGGTTTGATCATGTAGTTTTTGTATAGAATGTCTTATGTTAGTTTGGGCCTTGGGCTAAAAAAAGTGCAATGGAGGCAATATATAATTTTTTATGGGGACAATTGTTTTATAAACATTAACACAAAAAAATAATTTGGTGGGGATAATTGCCCCCACAACAATCCATCTCAAACACAATATAATCAAACCTCTATCATCCCTAATATCCAGCTGATAGCATGGTGAAGAGGCAATGCTTCAGCCTCTATTGTTGGTATAGAACCATAAAAAACTGTAGTCTTGGCCAACACAAAAAAACCTCTATCATCCCTAATATAAAGATCAATCCCAAAACGTTTCTACAAACCAAAAACAATAGCATCAATGTTGCATTTCACCATACCTACTCACGATTTCTGTCAAGGTCCTGAGCAAATTAAGATGTTGTTGAACAACATGCAGCTTCTTCACACATGCTCTCTCCCTGTCAGGGATGCTTTCTTTGGCTCTTTGGCTAACAGTAACAACGTTATGATCAGTGTCTTCCCAGATTTTGTTGTTCGGCCTCCACCAAAGGTTCCACAACATCATAGCAACAAGAGGACACCCCACAAACAAGTGCTATTCATTCTCTCAATCCCTGTCACAAAAACAATGACAAGGGGGACACTGAACTCCCTTTCATTAGAGCCGCTGGCGAGTTGGCAAACAAACCTCTAGTCCCCCTTCACAAAAAGACCCAAACCTTATTTGAAACTTTCAGCTTCCAAATAATGTTTCAATTACCTTGAACTTTGAGAAGATTATTATCCAGTAGAGATTGCATGATAAAAAATAAGTTGATTTGGTTGAGAAATAACCATCATTGTTGAAACACTACAAGAAATAAGGTTATTCGCAACGACTTTTTCGCAACATAATATAAGTTGTTAGCAATGATATACATTTCACAAGAATATTTGATTGTTGTTGCGAATTCAATTTTTTGTTGCCAACGACATTGGTATCGTAAGGAAGTTATACTTATCGTAACAAAAATCTTGTCATTGTCAATACATATAGTTTATAACAACAAAATTTAAAGTTGTTGAAAAATGTACTGTTTTAGTTGGAAAAAGTTAATTTTGTAAAGGTGTTGAAAATATAATATTTTATACCAACAACATCAAAGTCATTGACAAAAGTTAGATTTATAGCAACAACTTTGAAATTAGTTGGAAAAAGCTAATTTTGTAACAACGACAATTAAGGTTGCTGAAAAATATAATATTTTATACCAACAACATTGTTGCTGAAAAATATAATATTTTATACCAACAACATTGTTGAAGTCATCAGCAAAAAGTTACATTTATAGTAGTGACATTCACTGAAAAATATATATTTTTATACCAACAACTTTGAAATTAGTTGGGAAAAGCTAATTTTGCAGCAACTGCTGGAAAATCTATTATTTTATACCAATAACACCCCAATCGTTGGCAAATGTTAAACTTATAGTAGCTACCTCTAAAGTCGCTGAAAAATGTAATTTTTTTTATCTTAACAACATTAGATTTGTTGAGAAAAAATACATTTTATGACATGTTTATTGTTTATTGTCATTGAGAAAATAATTATTAGTTGTCAACAACATTGATAGTTGTTAATTAGAAAAGTACATTTGTACCAATGACTTTAGGGTCATCCTAAAATATAACTTTTATTTATATTTATCAATAATAAATAAATTGTTTGATCGATTTGCAAGTTTAAGATAAGAAACATATAAAAAATTAGTAAAAAAACATTTAGCTCGATTAGGATTTTTCTACCTTTATACTCAGTTTTGAATGTAAGATACAGTTAAATTATAGGAATTTAGGTATTAAAGAAAGATATCTATTATATAATATAAAAGTGTATGCTATAAGAATAAAAATATTGTGAAAACAAGAACATTGTGAAAATATATTGGGTAAAAAATAAGATATCTATTTTATATTTAAGTATATATTTAAGAATATTGTGAAAATATATTTAAGATATCTATTATATAGTATAAAGGTGTATGCTATAAGAATAAAAATAAAGTGTACGGTACTATATAAGAACATGAGAGAAAAACGAGAAAAATGTTATTATTTTCGTTGAAATTATTTTTTTACTTAAATCTTATTTAAATTTAGTTACAAACATAACAATATGATCCACAACAAATAAAATATTATGAAAGTTCCAAGAAAACAACCAAAGAAATCAATCTAAAATCAAGCTTGTGGTTATTCCTCTATAATGTTCCACTTTTTCCTGTATTTAAAAAAGCAGTTTCAATAAATAAATTACTACAAACTATAAAATTAATTTAAGCAAACAAATTCATAAACTTCAATAAAAATAAGGAAGATAAATCTTTAACATGTCTCTAATAAGTTTATACATTTTCCTCTCTTCCCTCTCTGATATAAAAGATATAGGTGTTGTATTAGCAATTTTATCGAAAGAGCCTTGAACTCTCTCTAAATCTAAAGAGTTTTGAACTCTCTCAATATCCATAGAGTCTTCAACTATCTCTAAAGATTCTTTGATCCTCTATGCATCGGTGGAGTTCTCAACTCTCTTTGAATCTAAAGAGTTTTCAACTTTCTTAGAATCCATAGAGTCTAGCTTCAACTATTTCGGAATTTAAAGAGTCTTCGACCCTCTCTCCATCCAATTATCTCTTAATGTAAAAAGTCTTTAAATTCCTCTATATCCATAGAATTAAATCTAATTGACAAAAAAATATATATTCAAAAGATATAGAAAAAATTAAAAGATAAAGATTTAATTTATATTCAAAAGATAAAGAATTAAACAAATTTTATAATAATATAAAGAATTATTTTTTAAAAAATAAGATAAAGGGTTAAAACAAATTTTCAAATTAAGATGTGTAATAATGGTAGTATATCTAACTTATTAAATAAAAAAATCACAAGAGCAATATTGATTTAAATTAAAAAAATGATAAAAGATTGAAACAAAATTTCAAAATAAAACTAAATATCAACAACATATGTATTTTATTTTATATAATATCCACATTATATTTTAGTATATAATCTATTAAAAACTACAATATTTATCTTCCTTATTCATGATACATACTTTTCTTTTTCCATCTATGACATATATGTTAGATGGTTACGGGTTGAGAAGCAATATGCTTTGTTTGTTGACAAAAGAAAAGAAAAAGAAAGACAAAAAATGGTGCAAGAATGAGATATTTCTTGGCTTGTCCCCTACGGCCATAAAGGGTAATGATGTAACTCTCCCTCAACAACGTGATTATAGCACACTCAAGCTATGTTTCACGTTCAAGATTTCCAAATTCTTCACATCATACCATGACTCAAGAAGAAGAAGATACATATAGTTTTATTTAATTTCTTTCAAATGTTAAATTATTTTTCTATTTTTTATTGATTTTGAATTTCTTTTATATATATTCTTAATTTTTCTATCATAATGGTAGTTTTCTTATAATTTTTTTGGGTGAAAAATGCAAAAGGACATACAAATACAAGAAAAGTTGGAAGGGGAGTAACTTATGGTTTAAGTGTTGTAAAAAACGAGAGGAAGAGTGCTAGAAACAAATTGCGTGTTTTCATTCCACCAGATAAGATGGTGGCTGTTGGACCAGAAATTGCAGATTTTGTCATTGAAATTTCTATTGTTGTTCAAAAGCTTGCTCCTTTTAACATTGATAAGTGGAAGCAAGTTCTGGAAGCTACAAAAGAATAGATAGTTACAAAAGTGTTGGTAAATTTACTTTTTGTACATATTTTTTTCCATGTCATTAGCCTAACCTGACATTAATTAGTTTAACTTATTTATCATGTACAAGATACTTTTGATGTTGATGGTGTTGATGCAGAGCACACTAAAGATGTTATTCTTTTCACAACGGGAATACTGAAGTCATAGATGTAGACTTTCACCAATATTTCAAAAATATGAAACAACAAAGTTGGCTTTGGAGAATAAGCCTAATAAATTATTAACATGTATAATAATATACCATTACTTTTCCTTCTTGACTTTTATGTGTTTATGTTGAATTAATGATTTATTTATGCTAAAATTGCAGGTCAATTGGTGATCACTCAACTATTGCATTATGAGATATTTAAAGTAAAGCTTAAAAGGGGAATAATTGTTGCACTACTTAGACAAATTATTTTTCTTTTTTTTTTTGAACTTTTAGTTATTTCTTTTTTAATTTAGTTATTTCTTAATGATGAGATTGCTTTTCTTAATAATTAAATTATGTAGAATGATGTTTCGTGATATTCAATCAAGTTTACATACATTATCTTTATCTTTTATTGATATCATTTGTCTATATTTTTTTAATACTTTTACATTGATGTTGTTTTAATTATTTATGATAATTGAATTATTTTATTAATATAAAATTTTAAAAATTGAATTAAGTTATTAATAAAAGAAATTTAATGATATATACATTGATTAGAATTGATAATTTATGATTGTGACTTTTGTTATTTAAAAAAAGATATACAACAATTAATGTGACTAGAAAAAGAAATATTACAATGAATTTATTTGTTGACAAAATATATTTTATTACAATGACAATAATTGTTAAGAAAATTTATCTTTATGTAGAGACAATAATTGTTATCATATGTAAAATATGATGACTTTAGTAATTACCACAAATCAGTTATGACAACAATAATTGTGTTAAAGTGACCGATAATTTTTGTCTGTGAAAGCGTAAGTAGTTGCAACAATAATATTTGTTGTGAAAACATAAGTAGTGGCAATGAAAATTTTCGTTGTGGAAATATAAAGTGACAATGATAATGTTCGTTGTGAAAACATAAGTAATGACAACAATAATGTTTGTTGTGAAAGTAAAAGTTGTGGCAGTGAAATTTTTTGTTAAGAAACCTTAAGGTTGTGGCAATGAAAATTTGCGTTGTGAAAACTTTAAGTGATAATGACAATGCTCATTGTGAAAGTAGAAGTAATGACAACAATAATGTTTGTTGTGAAAACAAAAGTAATGGCAACAATAATGTATTGGCAGCAAAAATTTGCATAGTGAAAACAAAAGTGGTGATAACAAAATTTTTTGTTGCGAAAGTGTTAGTAGTAATAGCAGAAACTTTCGTTGTGAAAGTGTTAGGAGTGATAACAACATCAAATATTACTGCAAAAATTTTCGCAACAGATGTTATTGCAACGGATTGCAACAATAGTTTTCTCGTTGGTAAAAGTAATTTTTGCAGCAATATTAAATATTTGCCAACAAAAAATGTTGCTGCAAATAGCCTTTTTTTCTTGTAGTGAGATTCCACACAATATCAACACTCACAGCCTTTTTTTCTTGTAATGAGATTCCACACAATATCAACACTCACATCCTGCACAATGAAATTTATAGAATTTCATCAATATCACATTGATGGAACAATTGGGCTATGACCTGAATATTCCATGACCCTTTGTCTTCATTTATGAGATCAGCTATGTACATATCTTCAAAGCCTGAGACAACATTACTCACCAAACTGGAATTAACAGTGTTCCTCAACCAAGGATTATGCTAGACTTTAATTCTTGAACCATCCCCAATGCTCTACCTCCAACCTCCTCTAACCACCACTTGAGAATCATGGATGCTATGCCATACAAAACTTGGGTTGTGTCCTAAAGCTGCTCCCAAAACGAATCCCTTTCGGTAATATTTTGCTTTGAAAACCCTTGACATCATAACATTTGGATCGATGGAAAGTTTCCACCCTTGCTTCGCTAGAATGGCTAGATTAAAGCCTTGGAGGTGTTGAAAATCCATACTCCCAAATTCCTAACTCATAGAGAGACGTTCCCAACTAAGCCACTTTATTCCTTTGCTTGAACTATGATTACTTTCCCACTGGAAGGAGTTGATAATCCTTTAGATCCCATCACAAAGAGAAACAGGTAAGAGGAAGGCACTAATATAGAACGCAGGTATAGCTTGAGCAACGACTTTAACCAAAACTTCACAACCAACTCTAGATAAGTGCTTCACAGACCAAACTGAAATTTTCTTCCAAATTCTGGCTTTTAAGTAATTGAAGACAACCTTCTTCTTCCCACCTATCGTTGAAGGGAGGCCTAAATATTTTCTAGTTCCGAAGACTTCCATAATGCCAATGTTTGACATAACTTCAGTCTTCGTTGCCTGAGAAAAGCATTTCTGCTGAAATAAATTTCAGACTTGGCTAAATTGATTTCCTGCCCTAATGCCCTTGCATAGGTAGACAGAAATATCTTTTATACAAGTACTCTCTCTAAGGTCTACCGTGAAAAATAAGAAGCAATTGCCTACAAAAAGTAAGTGTCAGAGGGAGGGGCCCCCTCTACACATGTACTTGAACACCATGTAAATCTCCTCTCCCCTCCGCCCTTCTGATCAACGTCCTAAGTCCTTCACAATAGAGGATTAAAAGATAAGGTGACAATAGGTCACCATATCTAAGGCCCCTACTCGAAACAACTAGACCCACTCCATCACTCCAGCTACAGACATACCCATCCAAGCTACCCAAGTATCACAAAACCCCATCTTTCGGAGGATCTCTTTTAGATAATCCCACTTGATTCTATCATAGGCTTTACTCATATCCACCTTCTTCCCCGTGCTTGCATTTCATGTGATGGATCATTTCAAATGCCACCAACACATTATCAATAATAGATCTGTTCTCCACAAACACAGATTGCTCTGCGGAGATACATTTATCCAACAACGGCTTCAACGTATTGGCTAACACTATTAGCATGATCTTGTACACCACGTTGCACAAAGATATAGGACAAAGGTCCTTCATAGATGCTGGATTCTCCTTCTTCGGAATTAAGACAATATTAGTATCATTCAAGTGAGGAGGCATAGTCCCTTCATGCAGCCAGGAGACACAAGCCTAGAAAATCTCAAATCCACAAACATTCCAAAACCGTTTATAAAGGGTCGGGCTCAATCTGTCAGGTCCGGACGCCTTATCCAAGTGCATTTGGAAAAGGGCATATTTAAATTCTTCTAATACAAAAGACTTGGTTAGAGCTTCATTATCTACCATATCAATTTTGGAGTCCACATACCTTAACACCCCCATGCAGCTCAGTATTAGTGCGCGAAAAAGCTTGTCAAAATACTTTTCAGCAATGCCACAAAAACCAACCTGATTGTCAACCTTTAAACCATCATCATCCTCCAATGACACAATTCTCTGTTATGCTTCTTCCTAGCTTTTATACAATACAATTGTTTGTATTAATTCTTAATCTTGCATGGGAACAAGCTTTTTATCGTTCATATTTTTTTATATATTCAATTTTTATTCATGAACTTGTTTAGATGGAATATGACTCGTACTACTTTTTAATTGAAGTACTCAGTTCTAGAACTCTTGAGAATGGGAATATGCAAATTTACTTTTTACCCATATATATGACAAACTTTATATATTATCATTCGATCACTTTTTGTATTGTTGAAAAAATTCAGCATCACAAATATTTTTCATGGCTAAAGTCACATTTTATTCATTTTTCTGCATTTGAGATTTCATTTTAGTTTTTAACTTTAATTTTTTTTATTTTGATCCTTTAAAGTTTCTTTGTTAGACCATATTAGTAGTTTTTCCGTAAATTTTTTCATTCTAATTTAATTTAGTGAAACATTACAAATTACAAGATGTCACATCAACAAAAATTAACATTGTTAGTGTCAAAAATGACAGAAAGACTAATGTGATATAAAAGATATACTATATGCACCAAAATAAAACTTGTCAGACTTGAATGATGAATTTGAAAAATAAAATGTAGATATGAGACAAAGTTTTATTTTAGCAACTAGTTATGATAAAATTCTTTCGGGGTGATGCCATATATTGGTTGATTATCAAGTCGATTCAAGTGCTATTGAAATTGATCTTTTTAAATAAAGTCTCTGATTTGAATTTTGTGAAAAAAAACATAATTGAAAGAAAAAATTCAAAACAAAACAAATCAAATTTTTTGATAGAGATTAATCATCAATAAATTAAGTTGATAAATACTTTACACTAATATTAAGGTGAAAAAAATACTGGCTGCAGATTAAAGGTAACAGTGTGAACAGGGAAAGTGATGAACATGAACATGCATAAATGACAAAAGCCTAGGAGTAATAAGTTATAACTAGCTGGTTGAATTAAGTTTCATTCGAACTGCATAAGCTTTATTTTAGCATACTTTCCCCGCCTTGCCGCGTACCTTACATCTTACCATGGTTAAAGTCACACATACATTTTGGGTAAAATCTGAAGCATATAAGCATTATTCTAATTCTGTAGGCATTATTTATACAGGGAAAAGAAGGCATCTAGGGAAACAAAGAGATAATAATAGTAACATAGCAAAGTAGGGTACACTGTATCACCTAGCTAGGGGAGGAGAACTATTGCGTGACAATTCAAAAGTAGGGGACAACAACGCTTATGCTTCTTTTTCAGATTTACATCCATGATAACCACCATTCTTATTAGTGATATCAGGGAATATGTACCCTTTTTTTTTTAGTTTTTCTTAGAACGATAGCTAATACAGTAACACCGTGTAAGTTGTGTCACTCTATAAATACTAAGAGCTGTTTGAATGCTACTTACAAGTTACAACAAAGATAAAGAAATCACTCAACACTTACATAGTCATATAGCAGCTTAATTAGAGGTGAAATATCATTGAAAAGAGTAGAAGGGGTTGTTTGTTTGTGAGTGTTGAGACTTGAGAAGTTGAGAGTGACACTAAAAACATCATTAGAAGAATAGAGTTATTAAGAGACAATGGGAGCAAAGAGGTCTTCTACTTGCTCCTTTGGGAGTGTGTTCAAGGCATGTTTCTCAAGTGGTGGTAGCTATGATGAGTACTGGGAAGGCAGTGGCAGTGGGAGAAGGATATTTGCAAGTGATGAAGATAGAGGGCGTTGGGTTGCTGAGCCTGGCATTGACAGAAAAGCCTCTGATTTCATTGCTAGATACTACGCCTCGCGAGTCACCGACTCTGAACGCCAATTTGCATCTTGAAATTGCCTTAATTTCTTTCATTGCTTCCCATTCTTGCAAGTAGCTAAGGTTGTTTTTTTCTCTTTTACTCAGACCAGTTGTGTTATTGGTTGGTTCCTGCCGGGTTCTACTCATTTGGTAGTAGTGATATGTGTTTTGGGGGAAACCGACACTTGTTAATTAGCTAAAATAATGTGGTCATTAATAATGTAAGAATGGATTCGTTGTTATTAGAATTTTGATTAGTTTTACACTTTTACTATGTTGTCCCCCCCTGTAAATCTATATATGGATTCTTGTTTGTCTCTAAAATTTCTTTTGCCATTCCATGTGGTGGAGAGAGAGTGTTCTGTGACATTGATGTGTTCATGAACATATTTGATACATGCTGTATTTTGTTGAGAAAATATGTTGCTTTAGCTCCTTGCGGCAGCGTATATAGTTTCAGGTTTTGGCCTCTTGACAGCAACAATTATCTCAAACTGCCTCGATTAAAATTTAACATTAAAATAAGAAAAAAAAGGTCTGGATGTTAAAAAGCCAAACACGTACAAAATATTTTACAGTTTTCCAAGTTATGTATATAATTTACTAGCACAAATTTGCGGTGATTTCTTGGATCAGCATTTGCCATAGTGGTTTCTTTTTACTTTTCCTGAAGTTACACATATATACCATAGCATACAAGGACCTTTACTAGCACAAATTTACGGTGATTTCTTGGATCAGTATTTGCCACCTGCCATAGTTACTTTTTACTTTTCTTCAAGTTACACATACAATAGCATATAGGGACTTTTTTTTATAAGCATAGCACAAAAGGACTTATTAATTATAACTATATGATGTTTATACAAGCATCATTGCATCAATCTGGCAAAATCATGTTGAAGGGACACGGTTTCTTGTTAAGGAGGAATCTGGAATACGGGAATATCTGGATTTAATTAATATATAACTACATGTGTGAGTACATTATTTGTAACTTTTCCCTTGTCCTTTTTGCCTAATCTAAGTTTTTTATGTATCATGTCCCGTCATTTGGGTTACTTTTTACACAATACTCCTTTGTCCTAGTCAAGACAACAGAAGAATATTATACCTTGGTACCGTAAAAAAAAATATTATATCTGGATAATGCTAAATCGTACGAAAAGGGATTTGTGAGGTGTAAACGAATAATTCTGACATATCACCAACGACATTTTTTGTTTTGGGGGGAGGGGGGTTGATAGTATATAAATGTAGAACAACAAACTTTACATACAGATCAACGTTATCTGTAAGTTAAATATATTTGACATCATTAATTTCTTTCAATCATGATGGGGACTTGAATTCTGATTACCATTTTTATCGTAGGGCAACCTGTTAATTTCTTTCCTTTGCTTTCTTTCTTTCCCTCTTCTTCTTGGATATATTGCATTTTGTTGTTCTGCATAAAAAAATATCGCATTTTGTTGAACTTTCATAATATGTAGTTTTCATTTACTTAAGTTGAAGTCTAAAAGTGTAGTTCAAAGAGCACGATCATGCAATGTTGTATTTAAAATGAAAAGAAACTGAAGACACAGTACAATTCTGTTAGTGTGGCAAGTAACATCAATTTTGGATGAGTGGCACAATTATGAGTGGATACATGTAACAAATAAAAACAGATATATATGCAGCATCAAAGAGGAATAACTACCTACAAAAATCGGATGTCTTCAAATTCCCAAGGATAAGCTTGCATCCTTTTCAATTTTTCTCTTCCATCAACAAGGGTAAGAAATACAAGAATTGAAAACAATACAGCATCCCTTCGAGACAGCTTAATTGGATAAGATACATGCATTGTAGGCTTAATTATACTTTTTATCACTCAACTATAATTATTTTGTGAATTCTATCGTCCCATTTTTTGTGTACTTTTCACCATCATATTCTTCAATTTTTACATATTTTATCCATCCATTAAATGAGTAATGGCATTCTTACGTGTCTTTAAAAAATTAAAAAATAAAAAACAAAACGATGTTGTTTGATAACAAAATCACGCCGTTTCATGACAGATGATAACAAAAAATGTTAAAGACTTAAATATACTTTTGATCCCTATATATAATTTTGCTATTATGCAATTTGGTCCATAAAAAAAATTATTGCACATTTAGTCCTGTTGGTAAAGGGTTCGTGGTAAAGGAATGAAAATGGCTAAAAAGCAATAAAGAACGAAATAAATAAAAAGATAAGAAACTAATAGAAGAATAATTATATTTCTAGATTCTTGGATCTATCCTCTCCACAATCTGATAGGCCCTATTTATAGCTATTCTTCCAATGGTTACATTAGCCGTAACACTAAGAATTCCCTAAAATCTAGGAGATCATCGCTAATGTTCTGTTAACCGCTTACTTGGCCTCCAAGTTGCTCTCCACATCTGCCAATAGAGCCCACATTCTGTTCCTTAGGTGCTTTATGATCCGACAATCATAATTCAAATTTCAAATCTCATTCTTGCATTATCCCCTATTCTCTTATCTTCTGCAACTAATTTTATTCACTTCTCACTATAAGAAAGCTCGAATCCTTTCCCTCAAAAATCAGTACTTGAAAACCTTAACCTTTGATCATCATGTCTACCTTTGAACAACATGCTACCAACGCCTCTATCCATTTTCCTGAACCAGAGCCTTATTCCACCACTAATACCTTCACGTCTATGATGAATGCTATCAAGAGTGTTTCATGGGTCCTCGCAATCTCATCGAAGGTTAGGATACTGACAAAACGGCTAACAAGCTGTTTAATCATGAGAAAAACCCTTGTCCCATCACTTGTAGTATGTTCATAAATTTCCCTCCAGTTTCTGCACTTGGCCTAGACCCATTTTAGAATACCAAGCTTGGTTGAAGAGGGTATTGGCTACCTACAAGGATGAGTGGAAGGATTGGGGAATCTATGACATGATCATGCTGTCAGTCGTCGACATGCATTGGTCATGAAACTTGCTTATCGATGTCCAAGGATTTTGGTGAATGGCTATCAGTTGCTTTGTCCTTCCAAAAGCTATGGTTGGTCCAACCCTGCTTGATGTGGTTGCCATCTTGAGCCTGCCAATCTATGGTGAGGAGCTACTGTCACTATATGGAAACCACTATTCCACCACTCCCAACACTCATGGCATTAAGTTCTCCAAAGATGACTTGGATATTCCAAATTCATGATGCTGTAGAAGCAAGCTTCATGATGATGAATCAAGTTGATTCAAGTAGTTTTGATGATGACAAAAAGCTCAAAGAATAATTTCAAGATTGAGTCAACAAGTTCAAGATCAAGAATAATTTCAAGTTTCATGAGAAGAAATCAAGAAGATTCAAAAATCAAGAGAAGTTTGATTTGAAGATTCAAGAAAAGATGAATTCAAGATTCAAGAGAAGAAATCAAGAAGAATTCACAAGGAAAGTATTGAAAAGATTTTTCAAAAACAAACATAGCACAATTTTTGTTTTTCAAAAGAGTTTTTCTCAAAATTTTCTAAGTTACCAGAGTTTTTACTCTCTGGTAATGATTACCAGTTTCCTGTAATCGATTACCAGTGACAAAGTTTGATTTCAAAAGCTTTTAACTGAATTTGCAATGTTCCAATTGATTTTTAAATGGTGTAACCGGTTACAATATATTGGTAATTAATTACCAGTGTATCAGAACGTTGAAATTCAAATTCAATTGTGAAGAGTCACATCTTTTCATAAAATGCTTTGTGTAATCGATTACATGATTTTGGTAATCGATTACCAGTGACAAGTTTTGAATAAAAATCAAGAGATATAACTCTCCCTATGGTTTTCTTGACCAGACATGAAGAGTCTATAAAAGCAAGACCTTGACTTGCATTTTTAGAACTTGATATAACTCTTATAATCTTTTTGAACATCTTTTTGAACTTCTTCTTCTTCTTCTTTTGCCAAAAGCTTTCTAAGTTTTCTGGTTTCCAAACCCTGTTCTTTCACAGAAAACAAAAGTGTGTTATTCATCTTTTTCATTCTCTTCTCCCTTTGCCAAAAAAAGAATTCGACAAGGACTAACCGCCTGAATTCTTTTTGTGTCTCTCTTCTCCCTTTTCCAAAAGAACAAAGGACTAACTGCCTGAATTCTTTTGTGTCTCCCTTCTCCCTTTTCAAAGAATTCAAAATGACACAGTCTGAGAATTCTTTTGATTCTTCCCTTTCCCTTAAACAAAAGATTTCAAAGGACTAACTGCCTGAGATATCTTTTGTTTCCCCTTCACAAAGTTTCAAAGGACTAATCGCCTGAGAACTTTGTCTTAACACATTGGAGGGTACATCCTTTGTGGTACAAGTAGAGGGTACATCTACTTGGGTTGTTGTAACTGAGAACAAGAGAGGGTACATCTCTTGTGGATTAGTTCAAGTGGAGGGTACATCCACTTGGTTGTTCAAAGAGAACAAGGGAGGGTGCATCCACCTGGTTGTTCAAAGAGAACAAGGGAGGACACATCCCTTGTGGATCTTTGCTTGCAAAAGATTTTACAAGGTTGAAAGAAATCTCAAGGACCACAGGTCGCTTGGGGACTGGATGTAGGCACGAGTTGTTGTCGAACCAGTATAAAACTCTTGTGTTTGTCTTCTTCTTCCCTACACTTTTTAATTTCCGTTGTGCACTTTAATTATCGCTTTTACTTTTGGTTAAGTTTCTATTTTTGTTCTTTACTTTCTTAACTTTGTAGTAAAAGCCTAATTGAATCTAGTAACATTAAGAAGGATAAGTTTTTTTTAATTAGTAAAGGTTCACTAATAATTCAACCCTTCCTTCTTAATTATTCCGAGGCCACTTGATCCAACAGATGCTCAACACCAAAAAGAATGGCGTTGTCTCCTCAAGTGAGCACAATGCTTTCCTTTTAATGTGGTTTTCCAGCTATTTTAATTTTTATCAACTTGGTAGACGTTGTAAGTGAATACTGCAACTTTGTGATGACTCTCACAATGGATCACAGCTTGGCCCCGAGCCTTGTGCTTTTTTCCACCCTTTACAAAGGCATTTTCCATCTCCTCAACATTCATAAGAATGGCCATATAACTACAACATTGTTTTTGGCCTCATCTGGTTTTTGGTGTTTTGGGCACGGTTGTACTTCCCTATTGCTCTCTACCCTAGTGCTGGTCTGCTTGAAACTCAAAGGGAAGATACTTGTTATGGGCAAGACCTCATATGTTTGTTTGCATGCAAAGTAACAACCTTTTCCATCGCCAATAGTCTCCTAACAGCTGACTTCTCACTTCGCTTCTCTCACCCCCTTGAACCGTTGGCAGATCAGACCATATTGGACTTTGATTGATCCTAGTACTACTAAAAAAAATATGCTTTTAATGTTTCCATTTTAACATCAGTTTTACCAAAATCAATGTTAAAAAAAGCGCGGTAACATATTTGTAAATAAGGTTAGTTTGTTAACATTGGTTTCCAGAAAACTGATGTTGTTAGCTGGATATTAACATCGATTTTCAGAAAACTGATGTTATTATAAGGATGTTAACATTGGTTTTTAGAAAATCAATATTGCTAGCAGGATATTAACATCAATTTTTAAAACCGATGTTGTGAAATGCCATGTCAACATTAGTGTTGGACAAGTGACCTCAATAACTTAAGAGTGGGGGTGAATTAAGTCTCACAAAATTCCCACTAACAAATTTTATCCCCCTTTTAAATTATATATGATAGGCTCATAATGCAGAAGAAGAAGAAGCAATCAATTTAATAATATTCTTTTAAATGCGTAAGACAAAATTGATTGTAATAAAATAAATGAGATAAGGGAAGAGAAAAATGCAAACTCAATTTATACTGGTTCGACCACTTTCCATGCCTATGTCTAGTCCTCAAGCAACCCTCTTGAGATTTTCCACTATCTCTGTAAATTCTTTACAAACTTTGAACACACCTTGGGATCCTTCACCCTTGTGTTCAATATTCTCACAATCCAAGAGACAACCAGTCTCTTGATTACAACTGAGTTTAAGAGATGAATAGAAAGATTTCTCTCCTTTAGAGTAGATGATACAAATTGAAGTTCCTAGATGAATTCTCAATAGATTTGCAAGTGTTTGACCAATAGTTGTTGAGAGAGCATTTGACAATTAAGTTCTCTTACTCTCTTTTACATTTCGAAGTCAGACACACATATATAGGCCCATTGTGCCTTTTCAAACTGGTTTGAAGAGATGTGTCTTTTCAAAAATCTTTTCTGAAATTTTCTCACTGGTAATCGATTATAGTATTCTAGTAATTGATTACACAACTATATTTTGAATGGTCATGAATTTTCAAAGTGTTTTCTGAAGTGCCGTTACTGGTATTCAATTATGAACATCTGGTAATCAATTACAAGATTCAAAATTCAAAACCCTTTTTGAAAAGCCATTTGCAATCTTGTCTTTAGTAATCAATTACAGTATTTGGTAATCGACTACCAGTGCCTTTGATCTCTTGGAAACAATTTGTTTGAGGTAGTAACTGATCAGCCAGTAAGATTCTTTTAACAAATAATCTAAGGCTTTATCTTTTTCTTTGATCTTGTTTGCTTGACCTTGAATTAATCTTTAAGCAGTCTCTGTTTCTTTGATTATACTTTGGCATCATCAAAACCTGTATTCATACATTCATATTCTCTCCCTTTTTGATGATGACAACCATTATCTTATCTATCTCTGTTCTTTTATCAAGTAAATACTTTCGACATAATCAAAACTTCTATGATTCACATTCTCCCCCTTTTTGATGATGACAACCATTATCAAGTAAATTCTTTTTGGCATCATCAAAACCTAGATGATTCATAATTAGTTTTTAATCAAAGCCGATGTTGATCCTAGCATTAAAACACGAACATTCATATTCTCATTTCAGATCTCTCACGCGCCCAAAGTCTTGTTGTGTAAAACCCTCACCTCTCGCCTCTCGTTGCCGCTGCCGTGCTCGTCACTATTGCTGCCACTGTGGTGCTCATGTCTAAACTCTATTCATGTCCGTTGTCATCACAAGCTCAGTTTAGCTGGCCTAAACCAGTCTAGAGGCCTCATTTGTTGTTGCTGCCACCGATTCTCGCTTATCATCACCGTTGTCGTCGATTTCAGGTTCATATATATCATTTTCAAAAGTTTGTTATTTCTTCTTGTTAGGGTTCCTAGGTGTTGGGTCATCTAACATAGCTCCAATATGGTCTCCTCTTGATTCGCTATGGCCACATTCCTAGTAGTAGCTGCTACTACTTGATTTCCTTTTCTTTAGCAATTTCCCCTACCACATTGCTAACATAGCTATCCATGTGAGAAAGAATCATAATAGGACAACAATAGAAAGAGTATGCTTTTGTTAAGCTATTAGAGTAGATTCAAGTAAACTATTATTTCAATTCTGATTATGAAAACTCAAATGGCAAGGAAAGACAATAGTTATGTAGCTGATTCAAAATATTGTACATTAGACAATGCAACTTTTAAGGTTCAATTTGAATGCGAAAGAACTGATGAGAAAAAAATTTCTGGGTAGTGTCTAATGAAGGATGTTTTATCTAGGTTCTTAACTTAGAGTTTTTTTTTGAAACCATTAAAAAAGACACCTTACTCTGGATGATTTTCTAAATTACTGAAATATGGTCTTGGATAGCGCCTAATGATGTTGATTGATCCATTTAGATGCTCCACCTAATGGGATAGACTTGGTGGTTATATTGTTAGTGTCAAAGCTAATTAAGTAAAATGATAAGTTGCCAATTTCTAATGAAAAGGAAAGAACCATTCCAGTGTTGGGAAAAGAATAGACACCCCTGTTTTCCCTTTTGGCTTTCCACCCTTGGCCAAAGTTGCATCCAAAAATAGAAATAGTTTTCATCCAAGTTTGGGGATTACTCTAATTGGCTGCAGAAGAGGTTAGTAATACTAAGACGTGGAACGGGATCACGAGTTGCTTGCAGTCTGGGAAAGTCTGCACTGAGGTTCAATCTAAGTTTCTAAAGGACACCGTTACTTAGTTTTACACCGAGAACCTGTATGTGCTTAAGGTTTGTTTCTTTTTATTTTTTTTCTCAATTTTATTTCTTTTCACTTGATTGATTCTCTTTTTGGGTTGTTGACAAAATATGAGCTTGTCGTGATATGGTGAGTAACTTTCATATATCACAATTTGAGCTTGTCCTATGAAGACTGATTAACAACCATTCTTTGAATACCACCATAAAATCCTAGGTTCAAGAAAAGACACCCTCGATCCCTAAATCCGTCCAAACCAAATACAATATAAATGGACATATAATTAATAAGTTTACATAGTCTCTTATTGGATTAATGGGTTGGTATGCACTTATGTTTTAGATATTTGCTCTGTTTAAAAGTCTTGATCAATGTGGGTTAGACCACAAGACATTTGAATCAAACAAGTTAAGCTAATAAGTTCACACATCAACCAATAGTCAAAAAGAAATTTTTATAGATAGTTTATACTATTCCAATTAGTTTAGTGTATAAAAATAAAGAAAAATGCTATAACAAAACATATTTTTTAAAATTGATTTCTATAAATCGTCTTATAAATGAGTTCAATTAACAACAAAAATATAAAACATATTTTTCTAAATTGATTTTGTATAAATTGTATTTTATTTTATCACTTTCCATTACATCTCTCACTTTTCACAATTTCTCTAATTTCTTCAATGCCTCAAAAGAAAAGTACTACTAGCATTTCCCTAAGATAATAACTCTATCAACTATATATGAAAAGGAAAAGCACAACACAACAGCTAACATAACGTCCAGACTAGGATGATCTCAAAAAGAAAAGAGAAAAATCATAACATTCTTACTATCCTTGGGTATAATATTTATATTCATGAAACAAAATGTTTGACTACCTGAATGAGTTGCTTTGCTTTTGATGCATCACCATACTCCACCCTATGGCACCCTTCTTCATCAAAATCACTCACCAGAATCTAACATGGCCCTTTTTCCTTAGGGGTAACTTTCATATATCACAATTTCATGATCATTTCCAAAATTCAAAAAGTGTATAGTCAATGTCAGCTAGCTTTGCTCCATAGTTCATACAAAAACAATGACATTGGATGGCATTCATGATTTATCAAGGCATTTAGACAATCACTGACAGTTGAATGAGCCTTAGAGACTACCACCAGGATAAGTTGAATCTGACCTGATTTATGATGAATAAACATATTTCCCTCTATCACTCTCTCCTCCACTCTTCCCCTACATAATTACTTGTTGATGGTAAAAAAATTGTGTAGGCTCTCTGAGCTTTGTTTGCTTCAGAACTTAGAACATGTTTTAGGGTGAATTAAATTTGTACCTACTTATCTATCACAAACAATATTTGTTTTGAAGTTCTGTTTAACATTTGAATTTAATTGATTAAGAGACTTGGTATGGATTTTTAGTGGACACGAGTCCCATGGTGATGCATGTGTCAGCAAGAGGTCGTAAATGATTGTCAATCAGTGCTTGTGTTGAAAGTGAGTTCAGGTTCATGCTCATTATTTATTTCCTTTATATGGAATGAATTCGATAATGATAAACATAATTAAATATTTGCACCATTAACTCTATTGCAACCATTTTAGCCCATAACTTTCTATCTTTCCCTCTAATATTGTTTGAGACTAGACAAGATCTTCACTAAAATTTTCTTTTTAAATCTTTTCCCAATTCAAATAAAAATTAGTGGCAGCTTTTGAACCACCACCTCTCCAATCTTTTCCCAAAGTTTGAAAGTGGCCATCCTGACATTGCAATCTTTGGCGTTGTAAATTATTATATTTTCTTTTTCATTTTAATAAAACTTGTAGAATACTAATGCCTAGGTATTTTTTAAAATATTTTTTATTCTTCTCATTCTAATATATTGCATATACAATCTATTATAGGTTTATGTGATTGTAATCTGTTGCAAGTTTTACTTGGAAGGCTATAGCTTTTGGCTTGCTCTATAGCTACCAGGTGAGGACTCTTTTCTTGACCAAGGAAATTGTTTTTGGAAATCAATGATTAGTGTATCTCTGGTTTAACTAGGTTGTTTTATATGATTTAATTTGTAGGGTCTTTTTCTTTTCTTGTTTGCAATGTCATCACTGCATTCATTGATAGTGTTAGTGACCATCTTTTTAGGTACGAATGTCTTTGATACCTTTTTCAGGCTTTCTTTTTTCTTATGAGTGCTTTCATAACTTGTTTATGTGATTAATGACTATTGTTTTATATACAAGTTATGTTCATTATGAGTGAACCTTAGTTTCCCGTTTGAAATTTAATACAATGATTCTTCTGAACAATTTGGATTAATTGTCGTATTGAATCGTGAATTGTCTGTTTGGACAATTTGGGAAGAGTCATTTTTTATAACAGATTCATACATATAAGTTAATTCTCTTTTCTAAAATTTGATGAAATTTTGGTATAGTGCATTTCGCTTTGTTCTCTTAATGCATACTTGATTATGGTGGAATTCATGTCACCACTTTCATGTCACGTACTTGGAGATCAATGTGAAATATTGCTGAAATTTTGTCAAATCTAAGAAAAGGGACTTAACCTATACTTATGAATCTACTATAAAAAAAATATCTTCTTGAATGAAAAAGTGAGGTTTTCATGCATGGAATAACTTTGTGAGCATTACAGAGTTATTAGATGGATAGAAGTTGGATGAATGGAAGTCGCATGAGCCTTGCGTATGAGGAAGAGGTTGAATAGTTCTTGGAATTTTCCTTGGAAAGAAGTAGACCGGATGAAGATGGAAAATATTTTTGTCCTTGTACTAACTGTTTGAATGGAAGACAACAACTAGTAGACAACATACAAGAACATCTTCTTTGTGATGGATTAAGAAGAATTATACTGGATGTGGCATGGTGAATTGACAGACATGCAAAGGACATCTCAAACCGAGCAGGTTGATGTAGAAATGGGAGATCAATTAGATGATATGATTCATGATCTTGGATAAGAGTCTTTTCATCAAACACATGCCCCTTTGTATGATATATTGGAAAGTGATTTGAAGAAGCCTTCATATTTGGGGTGCAAGAAGTCATTGACATTATTGTCAGTTGTGTTAAGTCTGGTTAGTGTGAAGGCCAGACATGGGAGGAGTGATAAAAGCTTCAGTCCATTGCTTAAGGTAGGGTAGGGTATGCTTCTAGAAGAAAACATGTTGCAAAAAAGTTACTATGAGGTGAAGAAGATATTGTGTTCGATGGGTAAGGAGTATCAAGAAATTCATGCATGCCCTAATGATTGCATACTGTACAGATATGAGTTTGAAGAAATGCATAAATGCCCTTGGTGTAGGGTGTCAAAATACAAAGTGAAGGATGATGACGAGTGTATCAGTGATGACAATGCAAAGAAAGGTCCCTAGCGAAGGTCTTATGGTATCTTCCTATCATTCCAAGGTTTATCATTGGTTTGCTAATGGAAATGACGTAAAAGACCTTACTTGGCATGTAGATGGGAGAAACTGCGATGGAATGCTCCACCATCTGGCTGATTCTTCCTAATGGAAGAAAATTAATCATTTGTATCCAGATTTGGGGAAAGAGGCAAGAATCCTTCTTTCAAAGGCAGTTGATGCTCAACCAACTCTCTGGACAACCCCGGCATTTCAGGGTAATCTTAGGCGAAAAAAAATTCTTGTTTTGAGTAATAAGTGGTAGTAATGTTGCTCTTTCTTCCTTGGACAATAACCCACTGATCTTGGTCAGCCGTGTGTCGTCGGCCGATCCTAGGTTGACTTCCAACAATGGATCCCATGCTTTTAATGGAGGTATAAGTTTTTTTATGGCAGTTTGTTCAATCTTTTGGGGAGGTTTCCTCCCAAGTCCTTTCTCTTGCACTTCCCCAACCATGCTTTCAAAGAAGTCTTTGTCTATCCGTTTCATCAAATCTTCAATGACTTCCATTAAATTTTACTTTCTTGTTCTTGTCCCATCAGCCGTATGTTAGCTGGCATCTTAAAACCTTGGTTTGGTGAACAGACTGACCTCAACTTCATAGAATTCTTGCACAGCAGCTATGTCCATAATTGGTTGCATGCATGGGGAGTAGAAGATGGCCTCTATGGACGCTTCATCTTTAGAAAATGGCTGGTGGTCATCTGACATCACTTCCACTTTGTCATCAACACAGAAAATTAGAACTTGATGAAGGGTAGATGGCACACAAAAGTTTGAATGCAGCCAATCTCTCCCTAGAAGTACTGAATAAGATGACTTGGCATTCACCACAAAAAACATAGCCGTATTAGTTATGGGTCCAATTGTGATTTCAGATATTAAAACTCCCATAGCCGTCGTAGGATTGCTTGTGAATGTCATCATTTGCATGTTAGTTTTGATTAAATCTTTCTTGGACTTCCCCCAACTTCTTGACAATGGAGAATGACATCACATTCAAGAAAGATCCAATGTCCAGAAAGGCTTGACTAATCGATTTTCCATTAATCATTGCCTTCATATACAATGGTTTCAAATGACGTGCTTGCTTTGCTAGAGGCTTGTACAGCTTAGTGATCCTTTTCTCAGCATTAGGAAGTCGGCCAAACTTGCCTATTCTCCTTCATCGGCTAAGACATCTCCTTATAATGTGTTTGTCAGCTGATCCTGACTAGCAAATGCCACAAGGAGAATGCCAACAACAACCATAGGAATAAGAGTATCATCTAGCAACAAGCCATGTATCTCAAAATCCTCCAACTCCAAAAAAGGATTGATTGAGCCATCAGATAGTACTGGCTCATTTCCCTCACTGATTTCATTAGAGAAAGAGTCCATTCAAGGAGAGGAGGCCATATTAGTTCTGTCTATTTTCTGGCTCTCTCCCAACATCTTGATTACTCCTTTCATCTTTTGGATGGACCTTTTTTCTATGCTGACACCGCTTCTAGCTCCTAGTCAGATGCCTAACATCTATTGATTGACTATTAGTTATATCGTTAAAAAACCATTGCTCCTGTTTGACGGCCAACCCGGGCCTCCTAGTTCTGGCATCATTGATGTCCTCCTTATTCTTGATGGTGATCTTAAGGGTGGTAACACCTTTCCTTGTATTAACTTTGGCTACCTCTCTTTTGCCTACGTACCTTCTGGCTCTTGGCTTGCCTGTTCTCTAGGTGGGTTATCATGCCTAAATAGTCGACTATCCTCCCTTATATTGACCATCGTGTCGACTATTGTTCCTTCTTTGCTTTACCTCCCAGGTCAAACTTGGGCCTCTATTGCTAGTGATGTTGCCCCTCAACATTACACCTTTGCTTGTCCTCCAATCTAGAGGCAGACACCATATTAATGTCAGTCAATGAAAGGGGTTTGTATCTACTTGCATTTTGTTCCCCTTTTCGACCAAACTTAGCCCTCCTTGCTTTAAGGCTTGTTGGATGGTGTTTTTGAACACCAAGCAATTAACTGTGGAGTGATTATAGGCGTTGTGCCACTTGCAGTACCTTTTGTTCCTCAATTCCCCAAGAGGAGGTTTTTCAGCTTTTACAGTAGCCAAATCTGTAGGTCCTTGACCAAATAATCAAAGACTTGTTCAGCCTTGGAGATAGCAAACAAGTATGACTCTTTTCCTTTAGCCCCCTTCCCTTTGAAAGGTTGCAAGGCCAGGCAAGAGTAAAGTTTCCCTTTGTCCAACTTAGTCGCCATATGATCAGTAGTCAAATTGTCATCAAGATCCTCTTCTTCTTCTTCAAATATTAGAGATAGCATGAGGATTCCTACCTCCCCTGTATGACTTCTTCTCATCTTTCTCATTCATGAACTGCTCGACCTTAGCCACCTTGACTACTAACTGTGCCCAGTCCAAACAATCCTGGGTAAGCATTTGTCCCCTTAATTGTGCATTCATATTCCCTACTATAATACTAGCGTAATCTGACTTTAGGAACTACACATTCCACTTCTCGTTTGCATGAATCTCTCAAAGAATTCAGTGACTGACTTGTTAACCGATTGCTCAGTGTTCATCAAATCGGTTACCGAAATATCTTGTTGAGGAGTATATAACCTATCATGAAACATCGCTCTATATCAAGTGAAATTCGTGCTGGTCAGTGACCAGGAAACAACTATAATCAGTAGAAGTCATTTTGGCTGGCTTCCCCACATTGAGCCATAGAATGGCTAACGTGTTCCACGGTGGACTTTTCATCTTTGCTTGAAAAGGTCGTAAAATCTAGGATTTTGTAACCTCTTGGCAAAGGAGAGACTTTGCCAATTCATTATGGGTAGGGTTTCTTGTACACTGGCTTGTCAACAAGCTTCAACTACACCTTAAAAGTCTTGTGAATAGCATCGAGTATCATGTTAGGATCTAGGGTTTGAGGAATGGTAGTCCTTGCCTTAGTCCAAGTGGGTGCAAGACCCCCTACCATGGTGGATGCTAGCCTTTCGGGGCACCCCAAGTGCCTGAGAATGCTCATAGAATGATATTTGAGTAGTTTTCCCCTTGGTTACAAATTAATGATATCCCATATGATGATTAGGGTCACTCCTCTACCCTGCCCCTAAATACACCCGTACTAGAGATATGTTGCTATGAGAGATGTTAAGGGTAATGGAAAATCCAATAACGCCTGAGACGTTAGGTGAATGCCAAGACCTTTAGACAACACCAAGAGGAGGTCTGAATGCATCAACGTTTGCCACAGGCCTCGTAGTCAAAGGTTGAAAAGGTTGAATTTTGGATACAAAATTATCCATCGTGTTTGACTAGCTGTGGCAGTGTTCCTCTTTTTGAGGCTTCTGAAATTCACTTAAGACCATTGGCTTCACGATATCACTTAGCCATTTGCATAATTGTTGCATGATATCATGCACACCCATCTCCATCTACTGATGGATTGCAGAAGGAATAAGCAACACCATCTCCAAGACAGGTGCCATCGTGCTCGGAGGTTTTCCCTCACTATCTATGTAGTCTTCCAGGATGAGCAGTAGTGGTTGCGGTAGACATTACCAGGGTATTAGCTTGTGTAACACCTGCTATAGTATAGGTGCGATGGCTTGAGGATTTCTTAGCAGGTTGTTCCATTGTCTTTTTCCCTGATTGTAATTGCATACACCAATGATGATTTGCAGGAAGAGTTGGAAACCTCAACGATGTTATTAGGGTCCCACCAGACATGCCAATTATATGTTGGTGTAAAATATCCTTAGTTGTGGTGATGACTAAGTACTAAGCAATGATTCACTGTTAAGCGATTGATCCAAGGAAGGGACTTTGTTCCTTTGTTGGGTTCTTGGTCCACTCCAAAGAGCTTTCTAGTAGTAGAGAATACTAAGGTTTACACTACACCTAAAGAATTTGTCATAAAGGATTTGTTGTAAAGGAATGAAAATGACTAAAAAGAAATAAAGAATGAATAAATGAAAGATAAGAAACTAGCAGAAGAATAATTATATTTTTGGATTCTTGGATTTATCCTCTCTACAATCTGATAGGCTATATTTATAGTCATTCTTCCAACAGTTACTTTAGTCGTAGCACTAAGAATTCCCTAAAATCGAGGAGATCATGACTAACATTTTATTAACTGCTTCCTTGGCCTCCAAGCTGCTCTCCACATCTGCTAATAGAGCCCACGTTTTGATGCTAATAACTTCCTTCATGAGTTTTACCAAATTGCCCTAAATCAACCTCATCAACCGTCATGGTTAGCTAGTCCACCTCAGCCGTATCCAATTGACTGCCTTGTTTCCAATGGCTAACTTTTTAGGTGTTAATAGGTCCCCGCGTTTTTTAATATGAGCAATGTTGGCCTATTGTTAAACTTCTGCCTAATGTTTTATAGAAATTATTGACATGACGTGTTAGTGATGATGTAACACTAACACGCTGATTTACATTTGATTGACTTGTTTGGGAAAATTTGACATACACGTTAATGTGGAACTGCCATATGTAGTTTTAGTCCCTAATGCCATATTAGCACAAGTGTCAATGTCACATTAGCTTTGTGTTAGACTACCACGTCATTCACCATGTTGGTGGAATGTCATCACCAACACATTATGCAAGCATTTTACGTTAAAATTGGATAGAAGATTAATAATGGACAAATGTCACTCGATTTAAAAACATGGTGTTGTCATGAGAAATCTTAACAATTAACCGAAATGGATTCGGCTATAACTGCTTCAATATTATTCCAAAATTTGATTAGTGACTCTAATGATTTAGTTATCAAGAGGGGAAATCTGCCTCTTAATCTTTTGAGTTCTCAAGATACTACAAAAAGTACTTGACTCGGGGTGATTCTTAACAAAAACACAAATGAAATCATGTAAAGAATGAATTTGAAAGAAAAAGCAATAGAATCTGCAAAGACAACTAGAAAATAATTGCATTGAAAATATTTTGACTGGCAACAAATGTCCCCCTATATCTTGACAATGATTGATCACGTGAAGGGTTAAGATATATTTGTTTTAATCTTTGTCTATTCTTTGAATCTTTGCTACTAACTTTGCATTTAATATCTCTAGTCGTTACGTTTGTGCAAGTCTTATCACCTTTAAATAACCTTGCCTCAAGGTTGCTAAATCATCTTACCCTAATCTTTATTTTCCTTTTCCTTCACCTTTGGTAATCTTTCTTTCAATTTCACCATGTCTACCACCAATAACTCTCAATCCAGGCTCGGCAAATATGGTGATGGCTCTAATGATGAGTCATCGTCTTCCTCATCTAGCTTTTTTAACAATGAAGAGGATCAAGAACAACCCATATCCCCTGGTGACTTCATCAACCCTCTCAAGGCCCACGAAGGACACTTCTACCTTTATCCTTTGCTGATGATGTAATCAATGTTATTTCCTTCCTCGAGCATTACCTTCATCATGATAGCTATCTGATTCCCATCATTTCTTGGTTTCGGATAAGCTCAATTCCTTTTAATTTCAGAACTTGGCCTAGGGGTTTTGACCTTTACTAAAGGTGGCTCAAACAAGTAACTGTTGCAAAAGAAGCTGATCGGAAAAATAAGGTATTTTTTACGCCATCAATCTGACCCGCCATGATGTGGAGTTGAATTACCCCTTGATCTTTAGCTTATTTAGCTTTGGTCCACTAGACTGAACACTTTTGTGTTCCTTTTTGGCTTCATGACCATCACATTGCATGACATAGCTACTATCTTGGGTCTCCCTATCATCGGTGATGAGATTCCTTCCTTGTTCGACCAACCCTTTGCAGACCTAGGGTATTGTTTTGATTGATCCACCAATGGCTACCCGCATTTCATCATGACTCACATGAAGAAAACTAACATTTTTTTATATGCAAAACACTATGCTTTTCTCTTGTTCAAAAGCTATTGTCTCTGAATATGCTCCCCATGTTTCTTTGCTCAAGTTAGATAAGCCTAAGGTAGTAGGAACTTTGCTCTTGTCTTCTTTTTACAAATCTATCTTTCTACTTTAGGAGAGGATGAAAACAAAATAGAACATATCCAGTGCTTCTGGTCTTCTTTGGTTCTTGCAACTATGGATTACTATGTATTTCCCAATGTTTGAGGCCAAACAGCCGAAATCGACTAAAGCACTGGATCACCATGCCAAAGATCCTACTCTAAGCGAGTCCCTTCAGATCAAGTCTACCACCTTTAGTTTGACTCACTTCTTCATAAAAGCTATCTTTAGCATCCTTGATGACCTGGGTGCCTTATGGAATCCCTCAAATGTTGACCATGTTGTTCTTGACTAGTTGAAGAGGAATCCGCTTGCCGATTTGGAAGCTAAAGTACTACAATCGGCAAACTGGGGTAGCATCCCGTCCACTAGAGACTTGCTTTATGGAGTCAAGACTACTTCCAGGTATAAATTTTTTTTTGTGGAACCTTACAACCTATGGTTTGTGACTTGTTAGTTTGGCATCACTCAACACCTTCCCATGGCCTTTCTGACCATGACCTCACATACTTCTTGTCCTCCATTGTTTGCCGGCGAGGTAAAGAGCATCATTGAAGTGACCCAATGGATGCTTAGTCTCTTTAAATTCCATTTGTTTTTGCTTGAGCCCAAGGAAAAAACTAGTTTTCTCAATTGGTGGCCTGCTATGAAAGATGCCTTTTTTTTCCAAAAGGTTTTCCTTTTTTACCTTTTGCAAGTGAATGATCATGTTCAATCACATCCAATTGCTAAAACTCCAAGCCAACCCCAACCTTCTCCTCATCTGGATTGTATTTTGGCTAAGAAGAAGAAATGTTCCTCAATTGGAATCACCATTAATCCTTCACTAGCTCGACAAACAGGTATTATTTTGCATCTTTGTCCTTTAGTTTCTCTAATTTGTTTATTCGGCTAACACTTTCTTGTTATAGCCAAACATCAAATTGAAACCATTGATCTGGAAAATATGGAAGAGGACACTTCTCCAGACTCTGCCCCTTTGACTTTCAAAAAGATTACTAGGTTTACTGCTACTCAGAAATCGACTATTCCTGAACCTCATTCAGCTTAGGTATTAATATTCGTTCCTTATCTTATCCCACTTCTTCATTACCAGTAGTCTTTGTTTCTCACTTTCAGTTACTTACAGAAATTAGTTGTTGATCTTAGTCGAAGCTGTAAAAGGTTGAAGATTGGATTTGTTTTTACTCCTGTCCATGTAAGTTTTTAGTTGTCATAGATTCTCCTTTTATTTCACTATAGCATTCACTAACCTACATTTTTTTTAAAGCTAAAAAACTAGCTTCTATTGAAGTCCTTCCAATGTGCCTTTTAAATCATTTGCTATGCCCACTGCTCCAATAGTTGTTCAATCATTAGCCTTCAAACGTCATTGAGGAAGCTTTAACCGAATACTTCCAATCCCCAACTTCCTTTATTCTAGTGTTGTCGGATGGGTCCTCCCATTGATGATTACTTTTCTCATTTGGAATAGTTTACATCAGAGGACGCCCCTTCCGATCTAGCTATGTTGAATTCAATTCGGCTTCCTTTCTTTTGAAAAATTGGCCAAGGCTTCTATAATTTCTTATGCTAGTCGCCAACTCCTCAACCATATCAGCATGACAATTGGCAATTGAATCTTTAATCACAATATGCATCAATGTCGTTATCTCTATGTTGTTAACCATCAAAACTCAAAATCCAAGGTTGAAGGCTAACATAATTATTGGTGAATTCAGACACCTCGTCTATTGGTATACATGGATGTTGGGTGACAAAGTCGGCTAATGCTTGCCCTTTCAGAGCCCATAACGGTATAAATGTCAAAGCGTAAGCATTTAACATTATTGCCCATTTCATAAAGCGTCCTTGTAAAATTGGCCAATTTAACAAATGTTTAACAATGTCAAATTTGCACGAAACTAATATTTCATTTGACAGCAAATATTATTCTAGTTTTGTACAAGTATAAAATAATGATAAACATAATTTCTAAACATGAATGTTATTACATTCAACATTGTTTAATAATTGGCTAAGATAATAAATTGCTCTCTTGGTTCCTTCTTCTGCATTTTGTGATATAAGGCATTTGATAGACTCATTTGCAGCTAATATGTACAACTTCAAAGGCTTCCTTGATATGGGCGGCACTAGCACTAGTGGTTCGGCTAACACTTGCTTAATTTACTCAAATGCTTGTCATTGTTCCTCACCCCAAATGAATTCTTCTTGATTCTTCACTTTTAGCAAGGGTGAGAAAGCCTTCATTTTACCAATCAAATGAGGCTTTATAGCTCTTTCTTGTTCTGGGGTGGGCCAACCTCAAATATTGCTATTGCCTTATTCTAATCAACTTCAATCCCTTTTCTGGTGTACTAAGAATCCCAAGAATATCCTAGTTGATACTCCAAATGCACATTTTGCTAGATCCATGAAACCTCATTTTTTGCAAGGCTTGTTCTAAATTGGCCAAATGTTGATCCACATTGGCTGACTTGACCACCACGTCATCAATGTATATTTCCAAGCTCTTGAGGTGGAGTCATGAAAGATAAGGTTCATTTTCATTTGGTACGTATCACTCGTGTTCTTTAATCGAAATGGAATTACTAGCCATTCATATATGCCCAAAGCTCCAAGACATCTAAATGTCGTTTTGTGTACATGTTCAACAACCATAGAAATCTGATTATAACCAGAATGACCATCCATAATAGTGAGGACACCATGTTTGTTGGATCAAGCGCTTACCACTAGGCCAAAAGCTATAGCTTATAGTTAGGGCATAACTCTTTCTACTTAAGAGTATAACACCCCCAACCACGAGTTGACTATGACTTGACTCACCTGGGCCTTCGCCATGGGACAATTGATGCCACAACCTGAAAAACAATCTCCCCCTCAACAATTGCCTTGTTGGGAATCGAACTCATGACCTTGGCTCTGATACCGTTTGTTGGATCAAGTGCTTACCACTAGGCCAAAAGCTATAGCTGATAGTCAGGATGCAACTTTTTCTACTTAGCATGGATAAGCTCACACTAAACCGTCAATTTGGGATCCAATTCGGTTCCATAGGAGGTATCAGGAAGGAATTTTGGAATGTAATAATATCAATTCATACAGATACAAAAGAAAGGGTTCTCTATTGATTCAAATGCTCTACCTACGAGATAAGGAAGAAAAAGAGGAAAAAACCGAAGATTTCACATAGTACTTTTGGTAAAAAAAAAAGAGTAATAACCCAAGCACCACGAGTTAACTATGACTTGACCTACTTGAGCCTCTACCACAGGACAATTAATGTCAATACCCAAGCACCACGAGTTAACTATAACTTGACCTTCTTGGTCAAGTTATAGGATTCCCAAGTTCCTTCCTCATAAGTTCCAGGAACTTAAAATAATACTTACATCAGCAGAAATTAAGGGGAATAAGTATAGGGCTTCTGCCATTCTTACATTAAGCAAAAATGGACATTCATAAGTCAAAATAATACTTGGTCTCCTTCAAAGAACATTAGCTACTATTGTAAAGTAGAAGGTACACATTGGCTTGAATAAATCTAGTTTCTCCCTTACAACACAGAATAAGCTGGCTTGGCATCTTCAATGAAGAAGGCATGATACATGGTTTTGGGTCCAACTGTGATTTTGGCTACCAAAACTCCTAATGTTGGAGTGGCTCCTCTAGTAAAATTGGTCATCTTCATATTTGTAGGTATTAGTTCCTTCTGCCTACCTTCTTTAGTATGGTCAAAGGCATGATATTCAAAATGGCTCCTTCATCCACAAACACTCTCAACAAGGTTTTACCATTTATCTGGGCTCTAACATATATAGGCTTCAAGTGTTTGATCATTTCGAGTGTAGGATGATCAAAAGTGATGGCGATTTTCTTATCAACCTCTGTTTCTTCCATAGTGGCCTATTCAGTTTCTTGTGAACAAACATCTCAACCTAAGCTCTCGTTTTGACTCAAACTAGCCTAGAACTCCTTAGGTATCAAGCTTATAGCATAAATCTCAACACCTAAAAAATCGTCATCATTCAACCAGGCCTCTAGTAAGGAGTATCCTATCTGCTTCAACTCCAGTTCAGTTAGCTCTTCTAAAGCCACACTTTCTTCCCTTTAATCTTCTAGAGTCTGGTCTATTTCATCAAATCCTTCCTCACCTTGGCTTGCATCTATCATTTCAGTTGGAGTATGATTGGTCGAATTAGCCAAAATGATTGATTTTTCTATTATGACTGGTGGATGCTTACTGAAAGCTGGTCCAATGCAATGGCTACTTGACTCATTGAGATTTCTCCTTTTCCCCTAGCTTTCATATTTGCAATCATTGCAAGTTTCTGCTTCATTTTGTTCACAGCCATAGCCCGTTGCAATCTTCTCTTCTGTGTGCGAGTTAATCCTCCAGGTTGTGGGTTTACTTTGTTTTGTACTACCTTCTATTTAAGCATCATTGCCCTATCTCTGCCTTAGTAGATGGCCCAATCATCTTGGATAGACTTCTTTCCTCGTTGTCAATAGTGATTCACAAAGTTTTCATCCTGTTCCAAATGTTGAATTCATCCACCCTTTTTTTGCTTCAGGGAATTAGGCTACCATCAATTTTTGGTACATGTGCCACTTCCATATTGCCATGAATTTGTTGTCTCAACTTCTCAAACTTGATGGCCTCTTCCTTTCTCCTCAGAGGTTGTTGCATATTGTCTAGCTTAGGGCCAGTAATTCGATATGTAGACCCATTAAAGGTGCTCTCTATTTGGGTTTCCAATTTATTAAGCACACTTTGGCGAATCTGGTGGGCACCCAAATACCTCTTGTGGATGGTGGTGGATGTAACCTTTCAAACACTCTTGTTCTTCTAATGGACCCTTTAGTTTCCTACTTTCCTTTTGTTTTCAATTGCCACACTTGCTTCATCTTTCTTTTGGTAGTAGGTTGCTCATAGGACACCATGTTGATATCCAATTTTGAAAAGGGATCTGTATCAACTTTTATTAAAGCCCTTTTGTACAACTTGCCAAAATACGACGCAATTAGTCATAAAATGGCTATATGAATTATGCCACATGCAACACTTCTTTTCTTTTAACTCTTCAAGAGAGGGTATCTTATGTCCCTTTTTAAGTCGAATTTGCTGGTCTTTTATCAAATGATAAAAAATCTGATTTGCTTTTAATATCAAAATCATACTCAAATTTTCCATATCTAGTAATGCCTCTATTCTTTCCTGGCTTCAATGCTGGACATGAATAAGGTTTCCTTTGTAATATCTCAGCAACCATGATCTTAACTTCCTCTTCCAAAATATCCCCATTTTCTTCATCAAAATTAACCAATGAGATCAAATTGAATCCTCGCCCTTTGTTGGCTCTCCTTAGTTCTTTCTCCTATATGGACTATTCTATCAAATTTGCTTTGGAAGCTAATTGGCTAAGGTCACCATATGCTTGAGCCACCAGTTTCTCCTTTAGCTGAGGATGTATATTCCTAGCTGCCATAGTTGTATTTGGCAATTGCAGTGAGCAGTGACTTTCAGCTTTTTTGAGGTCAATTCATCACCCATTTGCTTCATGTTCATCAAATAAACTATAGTTACTTCATGCTGAGGTCTATAAAATCAATCATGAAAAAACCTCTCCAAGTTTGCCAAATTCTGCACTGGATTCAGTGGTAAGTTTGAGTACCAAGTGAAAGCTACTCCTCCAAAGGGAGAGAAAAAAATTGTAGCTTGTGAAACTAGTTCTAACTCTTCATCACTCAAGGCCATAAATCGGCCTATATGCTCCATAGTTAATTTGTCATCCTCAACAAAAAAACAAGGAGAAGTCTAGTGTTTTATACTCTTTCCGCAAAGGTATCATACGGTCCACCCATTTAGAATACGGTTTCTTGTACATGGACGTCTCTGTTGGCCTTAACTCAATGCTGCAATACTTTCTCATGGTTTCAACAAACAATTATAGGTCAACCAAAGGTGTTGTAGTAGTTCTCAATGGTTAGTAATTAATCTGACCCATGGTATTTGGTCCTAGACCAACATCATTGTTAACAAATAAGGGTTATTCGCCAATGACTCCTTCATTCATGACCTAATTAATTCCCCCAAGAGGAGCTACAAATGAAGTCACATTTAGCAAACCAATTGAGCCAACAACATTAGGAGGGCTTTTGGGTAATCCCACTTGTGCAGGAAAATGAGGCCAGTATAATCACTTACGCCTGCTTGCCCCCCCAAGGGTAGCGACATATAACTCATATTAGCTACCAAGGGTCTAGTGAAAAATCCCAATTGGCCACTAATCGACTAGACTATATTGAACATTCCTGCCAGCCCCATATTCAGGGAGTTTCTTGCCATGTAGACATGAAAGCCATATTCGGCTGAACCAATGGGTTTGATCAACCTTGAATTGGCCCAATCAAGTATGGAGAATCCAGATTAATTACCTAATTTTTCACTTCTAGGTTTCTAGGCACTGAAGAAGCAAAGTTCTCACCTACATGCGTCTTTCTTGCCTCCAATTCCTTGGATTATTGCATCTCATTTTGCACCATGGGTTTGACTATTTTGGATAGTTGACCAAACAGTTAATACACGATATCATGTATTCCTAGATCTATCTATTGTCGAATGAATGACGTAGTAATCACTGAGGGTGTTTCCTCAAGTGTACTAGCAACAACAAGCACTGTAGTTGACGTTGTGCTAATTGAAGGAGTGGGTAGTGTAGTTGCCACAGGGCTCGTAATTAGGGAAACATGCATTCAAAATGAACTAACTCCTTGTTTTAAACCGTTCTTCTTGATTTGTTGATCCATCTCATGTGTAGTAGTCTTACTAGAGCACAAATGCATAGACTGGTAAAACTTCATTTGTGATTTGAATCACTTGATCAAATCACCCACACAAGTTCTACCAGGCATGCCAATTTTGCTGTTGCGAGAAATCTTAATGATTAATCGAAATGGATTTGGCTATAACTGCTTCAACAAAATTCCAAAAATTGAATAGTTAAGCGATTTGGTTGTCAAGAGGAGAAATCTGCCTTTTGACATTTTGTGGGCTCTCAAGTTACTAAAAGTACTTGACTTGGGGTGAATCTTAATAGAAATACAAACAAAATAATGCGAAGACTGAGTTTGAAATAAAGCAATAAAATTAACAAAAACAACTGAAAGATAATTGGAAATAATTGCTTCGATTGATTGTTTTTTATTGAAGGTCCTTACAAACGTTTCAGAAACAACTATTTATACTTTAAAATCTAACTTAACTGAACCTAAACTGTGTTTAACCGCGTTCATACATAATTCATTCATTTTCAATTGACTTTGGCTAGTTTATTCGTATTTTGGCTAGATAGCAACAAGGTGGGTTCCCCTATACCTATTTTTCAGGAACCACTTCCTAGATCATGGGATCTTCACGTTTTCAACTGATTTTATCCAGAATCCCGTGATTTTAGCCACAACTCAAAATTTGATACACTTATCTTTTGAACTTTATCTGGATTTTCAAAATATTGACCGAATTATGTTTATAGCGGTCATATCTCACCACTTTATCCAAAATCACAACAAACTCCTTTTGGCTAAGTTTCTATCCCGATTCATTCGACTAATTGAAAATATCTCAACTGATAACACATGGGACTAAATGTGCATTACAAATTTTGAAGGACCAAAATTGTGTAATCACGAAACTATAGGGACCAAAAGTAAGTTTAAGCCAAAGTTAAATATGCAGATTTGTTCTTCTGTATGCTCTATGGAGATTTTAAATTGTGATCATAATCATGTGGTTGCAGTTCATTAAGATCTTTGTTATTATGGAAAATTAGGGATGAACATGACTTGTATGACTGCAATTATAGTTGTCGGAGGCCCCAAAACCACAATGTTTGCAATTGCAATTGCGAACTACTTATGTCTAAGTCTAAGGACTCTAGGGAGTCTTAAAGCAAATTAAGAGTACAAGCAACATCAATAGATATTTTATGCTTAACATGGCATGACCAAGGGGGCTATGCCTATTTGTTGAGTGTTATTGATGAGAGGTCTACTCGTTAAGAGGAGACCTTGATCAGATCGTTCACTGCCCTTCAAGTGTTAAGTCTACGGACACAAGTGGTTGCTCTAAAGCGTAAGCCTAAAAGGTGCAAATGCTTGTTCGAATTGCTTGATCCATACTCGATTGGTCTCCACATACCATTTTTTGAAACTTCGGCTCTATCATTTTTCGATTCTTTTATCTCCTTCCTCCTCTAGTTGTAAGGCACTTCCCCTTAGACTAAAAACAAAATGCCAGCCAGCATTTGGACGATACTGACATTGACAATTTGAAATTTAGAATCTTATTAATGGATCGGACATGTAAGGATGGCACAATGTAAGTGCAAACATATATAAAAGTTACTTGCATAAAGGAAGTTTGTCCTCTGGTGCTTTTTCAGGGAAAACCATTGGCAAAGGTGGCATGGAATCACAACCAAAGTGTACATACAATGACTAGATATCTCAGCATGCATACGTTGTAACATCATTCCCGCATCTTTCCCATCAATCAGCGTCTATCCTTGGAATCATAAGGTTCCCAGTTCTGCCTTTTTTACTACAACACTGCTTTCAGTGCCGGGAATACTATTCAATTATAACAACTTAGTTTCTAGTTTCTACAATTTTTCAGTCTAAAATATATATACTAAATGCCATGTAAGCTGGAGCACAGATGAATGTCAACTCAACTCACTCATGTTTCACTTTTTCCCTATACAGCGTGACATTTGACTATTTGAGAACCTTTTTGGATACTTCGGGAATATTGTTCTCTTTGCAGCACTTCATAACTCAACTCACTCATGTTTCACTTTTTCCCTATACAGCGTGACATTTGACTATTTGAGAACCTTTTTGGATACTTCGGGAATATTGTTCTCTTTGCAGCACTTCATATTCCAACTTGCCTGTTTAATTGGTCTTGAACCAGAAATACGTGCTCTTCTGCAAACTGATGGAATCTGATTTGGAGTTATCTGTTGTGGATGGATAGACAACAATTATATATATTTGGATGGTAAAGGTCTTGTATATGTTTGTTCGTATTATTTTGAAATGCAGTAATTTCAGATAGAGAGCATCTTTGATTTGTTTCATTGTTACTTTAGTTGGAATGAATTGCTTGGAACAAACATCTAGTTTACTAAATGAATGTAAAGACCATACTGAATGTAGTTTAGCTTCTGTGGTCCTTGATGTGTACACATATGCTGTACATTATATTATACGTATTCATATTCAAAAGAAGAAGCCAAGATGCTTTTGTATTTTCCCTGTTATACCTCTATATCTAGAATATGATTAAAAAACACATGAAATGGGGCAAAAACCTAGTAAGTTACTCAATTAGTCTTTGCAATTTTAATGTGTTTCTGGTAGAAATTAAATTGTATGACTTTGAAATTAATAGCAACTATAGAAAACTCCCCAACAAAACACCAAATGTTGATCTCTACTTAAAATGGACAGAGAACCTAACCCCCCTTTCCCAACTATTGAATGCATGTTAAGGATTAATTTGGTGGCAATCAAGGGCGTGTTTGGATAAAATTAATTATAAACACCTATAAGAAAAGAAAATAAAAATAAAAAATGAAATAAATTTTCCTATAAGCTATAATTAGCCTATGCATGCAATCACATGAAATGAAAACCATAACAAGAGTGTTGAAACAAACCCTGCAATTTTCTTTCTTAAAGAGGGCTTCAAGCACACTTTTATGTTGCTAATGAATTGAAGTTATAAACTACTGATCATTAAAGGCTAATGGCTAAAGTCTAACTGCTCTAGACTATAGAAAGATAGGAAAAAATATCTAGGAAACATACGGAAAGTTTTCATGATTGTTTGAGGTGACTTGCTTTCTGCTACCTTCAGAATGCAGAGAGCAGTGCAGGAGGTTTATATAAAATTAATTTGACAGAATTGATGTTGATTTGTTAATTGTGATTTTGGAATGTATGCACAAATTATTCTTGGCCATAATTTTTACATTGGAACGTGTGTACTGTACAATGTGAGGAATTGATTCGTGGTGTAAATCAACAATTGCTCATGCACATGAAGTTGACATGGCGAGTCTCAGATTGTGCACCTGGTATGCAACTCTTGTAAGATTATTAGGGAAAGAAAGAGATCAACTTTGCCCCAGAGCCCTTAGTATCATGGACTAGTGTAAAGTTTTCTTCGTGGCATGGAGATCAATCCCAAGCTTTCGACCTTCCTTAAAATTTCATCATTTGGAAGTGCAATCGATATAGGGATATTGCTTGTAATTAACATTCTCCGAAAATTGTACAACGTGCGCCATCAATAAATTCTCAAATACATAATTGTAAACTTTACAACAAGCATTCATCGACCAAGGGTGTTCACAAAATTGAACTATTGATTAGTGTGATAATCCAAATTGAACCAATAAAATTAGTTTGGGTTAATTTGGATTATTGGTTTATTCTGCATTATTCTATTTATGTAAGCCTTATTTCGATAAGAAAAAGAAGGCATCCAGGAAAAAAAAATAGTAATGGTAACTAACAAAAGCATAGTTGAACAGTGTGTCACGTGGGTAGCTAGGTGAGAACTATTGCGAGACAATTCAAAAGTAGAGGACGAGAACGTTTATGCTTCCTTCGTGTTTTACAATCATATAATATAACCATTTTAATCAGTTATCAGTGATTATAGAGAATCCTTATCCTACTTTTTGCACGTACGTAGATTAAAAGGTTGGGTGTTGTGGTATAATATAACCATGTGACTTGCCACTCTATAAATACAAACAACTGCATGTGTAATCAAAGCACTCAAAACTAACATTAGAAACTAGAGGAGTTGTTTGTTTGAGAGTGTTGAGAGTGAAACTTGCATATCATTAGAAGAAAAGAGACAATGGGAGCCTGTTTCTCAAGTGGGAATAGATATGATGACTATTGGGAAGGTAGTGGCAATGGGAGAAGGATATTTGCAAGTGATGAAGACAGAGCACATTGGGTTGCTGAGCCTGGCATTGACAGAAAAGCCTCTGATTTCATTGCTAAATACTACGCCACACGAGTCACTGACTCTCAGCGCCAATATGTGAACACCTTATAATTCTAAACAGCTCATTAATACTCCTAATTTTTCTCTCTTAATTTTTCTAATATGTATACTTACATTTCTTTCTCTTATATATCTTTATCTTTTTAGGTGTCAAATAGATTTGTGACGTCAAAAAATCATTTTTGTTTTTTTCTCTTTTACTAAGATGATCACTTGTACTTGTTGATTCCCGTCTACTCATTTAGTAGTAGTGATGTGCTTGGGGTGTGAATCCAATACTTGTTAGCTGAACAATGTGGTCGTTTATTAATAATATCTAACCAGGGATTTTTGTTTCTTCCTAGAATCTCTTTTGTCTTTTTTCTTGAATGGTGTAGCGTGTACGATGGCCCTTATTGCTTAGTAGCTTATAGTGATATGAAACTTGAATTAATATATGTTCGAAATAAGAAAGAAAATTCAGAGAAGACAAATTAAAACTTAAGAAATTTTAGAGAAGACAAATTAAATTAACTAGAGGTTGACCCGCGCTTTGCGCGGTTTATTAATTAATGTATATGATCTAATTCGGTGAAAATAAAATGAATTAAACCAAGAAATATTGCAATAAATTATAAAATGAAATAAATGTTTTGGAATATTTGTTGACAACTTCTTTGAATTACTGGTACGGTACATTGTGTCAAATTTATCTAGTGCAACTATGATGTACACTTTTAATAGGAAACTTTGTCCAAAATAAATTTTGGCCAAAAAAATGTTCTATCAGAATGTTCAATTTTTTTTTTACAGAAACTATTAATTTAATTAAATTGGATTCATAAATTAAAGTTACAATGATATTATATCTTAATAATTCCCAAAAAAGTTAAGATAAAAAAAATGTCTAAGTTGTACAATTGGTTTAAATTAAAGAGATAATAATTTTATTCTAAGTAGAATTATTTCTTATTCTCATTTTCTAATCGATTTCTTGAAATCTAATGATTAAAATAACTCCACATTGGAACCATTAATTTTTTTAAAAAAATTAATAGTGAGATTTAGAGTTACTCTAAGAGTAACTTGACCCCTCCTCTTATTGATATATTTGTATGGGAAACATTTCAAACTTTAAACCATAACGGTACCAGTGTAACATAATTTATTATTTAAATGAAAGGAAAAATGTTAGGAATAGCACTAAGGGTCTGTTGGAAGCAAAGGGGTCTGCAAGAAGCAAGTCATATGAGGCCCAAAAGGAAAAAAGCAACAACTCCATCTTATTAAAAGATTAAGTGCAGCATGGAGCATGCATAGTACGTGAAGGAACGTGAATGAAGAGTGTAACCGTACGTGAGGAAGCACGTGGTAGGGAGTAGGTTAGGATCTTCTAGATAGTGCCTTAGGTAATGGAGAATAATGGGAATATTGTGTTGTTAGGATATTCTCTGATTTGCTTATATTTCAGTTTTGATGAATTGTGAGGATCTTGTTCCCCGATATCTACTATATATATGACTATAATAGCGCTTCTGCATATATGAGAAAAAAGTATCAAAATCCTTTTCCTTCTCCTTACTTTAGGAGGCAGCTTGGTCCTCGAATTCCAAGCGCTATCTTCTTCTCTTCTTCTTCTTCTGGAGGTGCTGGACCCTCGAAACCAGCTACCATTTTCGCTGCACGTAACAATTTGGTGCTTTTGTTGAGAGTCCATGGTTGCCTTCCATGGCTGCCATGCCAACTTCCACTACCACAACCTCTGCCAGACCACCTTCCATGACCACCACCCACACCACTCGCCATACAAAGCTTCCATAGCTGCCAGACCACCTTTCACGACCACCACCCACACTACTCGCCAAATGGAGCTTCCATGGCTGCCTTCCATGGCTTCTCGACTACCTTCCACTACCACCACCCACACTACTCACCAAACGGAGCTTCCATGGCTGCCAGACCACCTTCCACTACCACCCACAATAACCGCCAAACCACCTCGAATTTTCTCTCGTTACCGATGACCGCCTTGAGGCCGCCTTGGCCAAAGTTGATGTGGCTCAACGCCACCTCGACTCCCAATTGGATGCACTTCTTCGAAAATTGCCTCCGAGAACCAGCCACCCCTACTCTTCTCCCTCCCTGTAGACCACTCAACAACAACAACAACGCCACCCACCACACTCCTCTCCGTCTTCCTTCCCTCTGCAGTCACCGCCACCAGTCGTCCCGATACCGACCACGCTACTGCCTCTGCCGCTGACTTTGCTGCTCCAGCCAACTCTGTCACCCACGCTCACCGCCCCCATGACCATGCCAACTTCGCTGCCACACCCCGCACTCATGCCACAACACCCCGTACCGTTACCGGCTCCACTTAGCATTACTGCTGTCCACCTCCCCGATAACAACAAGCCCTAGGCGTCCTTCCCCACCCACCGCATCCTCCTCTTCAACCTCGGCTTATTTCCTTCAGTCATGTTCATCGCCATAGTCAAGGAAACAGAGCTTGACCACCCTTTCCTCCCCTTCTACACCACTATCGACACCGCCAAATAGCTCCGCTTCCGCAACACTCATCTTCACTTGCTCATTCCTTCACCCATTTTAATTTGGGATCCCAGTTCAAATTTGAAGCCATAATTTGAAAATGCAACACCTTGAGGACAATGTATTTTTTCTGGGCTCGGGAATGTTAGGAATAGCACTAAGGGTCTGCTGGAAGCAAAGGGGTCTGCAAGAAGCAAGTCATATGAGGCCCAAAAGGAAAAAAACAGCAACTCCAGCTTATTAACAAATTAAGTGCAGCATGGAGCATGCACCGTATCTGAATGAACGTGAATGAAGAGCGTAACCATACGTGAGGAAGCGCGTGGTAGGGAGTAGGTTAGGATCTTCTAGATAGTGCCTTAGGTAGTGGAGAATAATGGGAATATTGTGTTGTTAGGATATTCTCTGATTTTCTTATCTTTCCGTTTTGATGAATTTTCGGGCTCTTGTTCCCCGATATCTACTATATATATGACTGTAATAGCGCTTCTACAGATATGAGAAAAAAGTATCAAAATCCTTTTCCTTCTTGCTTTAGGAGGCAGCTTGGTCCTCGAATTCCAAGCACTATCTTCTTCTCTTCTTCTTCTTCTGGAGGTGCTGGACCCTCGAAACCAGCTACTATTTCCGCTGCACATAACAAAAAAAGTAAATCATTTTGATTTACTTAATTATTCAAATGGATTTTTACATTGTGTTTGCAAGTGACTTGTTCATTTTTTCTTCTTTGGTGTGTTCTTCTTTAAACATTAAAGCAAGATTACATCTTCAATTCCTTAAAGTTCTCAATAGTTTGTATAGACGTCTTTCTATTTAAAGGTCCTCTTTAAGACTAGATATGCTTCTTTATTTGTCAATGAAGATGCATGTTTTGATTTCTTGGATGTTTGTCTCTTTGCCCTTTGTGTTGTGTTTAGTTCTTAAACTAAACTAATGATATTTGTTGTGGTTAAATAGGCTTCCTTGTTTGAGTGAAAATTGTTAATTAGTAGGTGATATGGCTGATATCTTGTAAGAGACGTGAACAATGTAAATAAATTCTGAATATGATTACACGCTAATTTCTTTGTGGAGTGGTTGATCTTGAAGGATGCTTTTTGGAATAAAAGTTGTCGTGACAATGAAGGTTTGGAATCCCTCTTTAAGGTTGTTTGAGCTGTGAGGTTGATTTCAAATGAAACCCCGATTGCGAAGGTTATGCAATATTGACGCAAAGAAATTTAAATCTGAAGTAATACAAAGAAATGTTGAAATTAATATAATCGTTTAGCAATTTAAAATTAAAATTAATAATAATAATAATAATGTTATATAAAGTTAAAATTACATATTTTGAATCAATTTGTATTAATTAGTTTCCAATTCTTTGTGATCCAACAACTAACACTATTTGCTAACCATTTGTTATATGTAAAGATAACAATTTTTGCTGTTTTTCTCCAGATATATCAACTGGTAATGGTTTAAAAAACAGTCATTTTAATGCTCTGGTCGAGAGTTTTAGGTGTGCTATACTCCTTAATAAGTTGTTTATATATTCATGAATATAAATTTTCTTAAACTGACATTATTAGATCAAATTAATGTATGCTAACAATGAATATAAATATTATTAAAAAATGAATATAAGATATTTTTACTAATTTGTCCATATGTTGTGGTAATGGGAAACAAATATCAATCAACTTAATTTAAGGAAATTATAATTTACATTAACAAAAACTAATTACTATAACAAAAAGCTATAAAAACAACTTAAAATTTTGTGACTATCTTAATTTACTAACAATTTAGTTAACAAAAAGCCAGTAATGAATTCCTTTCCAAATAAAGCAATCGCTTCCTTCTAAACCTGATTGTCGTCTGGTTTTTAGAGCCTTTAGCTTGTTTAGGGGCTGGCTGCTACGGTGTAAAGCGTGGGAGGGCGGGTTGAAAGGTATGCTGGAGCCTGGAGGTATGCTTAGTGGTAGGGTACTGGGATATGCTGGGACACATTGCCTTATGTATTGCAGGAAGCTTAAGAACAAGTGAAGGCTAAAGTGTTATCAGGTTCAGTATTTACTGTCTATTCATGACTGTTGTAATTTCATGGCGGTTTGCAGATTCTGCTGATGTTAACATATGACAGCACCTGTTTTGTATTTCTTGGCTTGGTTTGGTCACTTGTGACTGCAAAAACTTGTGATGAATAAAATTGTTTTCCTTTTCAAAACATATGTTAATTAAACTCATTTCTTATTTCTTGTTAAAAAAAAAACATTACATGTATTTTTAAATTCTATATCAAATCAAACACTTCTAAAATATGAAAAAAGTTTCATACTTTAAGGACACTGTCCAAGAGCCCTTTGTCTTTTTTTATGCAATTGCAAGGTTTTAGAAATTTCTATAAACGAAGACTAATTCTCACAAGACCAATGCTAAATTGAAACAGAGAAACTTGCAATTGCTCTTGCAATATTTAGAAACAGGGGCTTAAAGCCACCCACTAAGGTGGAATTTGCAAATATATTTAATATGATTGCTGATATGAAGCTCCCCAATTTGTTGCCCTTGCTTGTTTAGTACCATTCTAGAGATGAGAAGCTTGTGCTCCAAACAGATGCACAGAACAGAATTGTTTTCACCTAACTTCATGGTAATTTACATAAACTCGTGTCATTTTTTTTAATTTGTTATTGTGTACATTAGTAAAATTTAACTAAGAAAATCTAATTTAAATTTATTTTCAAATTTTCTATCAAATTAAACACTTCAAAAACATGACCAGATACAAGGTAAGATTCACTCACTAAACCTCCAAATTTGCCTACTCAGTTTCTTCAGCTCAGGGTCAAACTCATTTCTGAAATGACGCCCCTGCTGAAATCAAATAATATTCTGTTTTTTTCACTCAGATGTTTGACCTCTTTCAAAAGTCTGACCCAACTTAAGCTTCCGGGGAAGGGGTTTAGTATATACGATATTTCAAATTAGTTCTAGACGCGTCTTACTATAATAGTAAGCTTATACAACTGTGTCAGACTCAAACTTGTCAAAAATACTGTACATAACCATGATCAGATTGTCAAAAAGCTACAAAGCAACCTATCCAATGTAAGGGCAAAAGGCAAAGTGTAACATCCCAATTTTCGTAAATTAGATTAAAAAGGATTGTTATTTATAAATAAATAGAGTTTTAAAAAAAATGATGAGATTTTATAAATAAATAAATAAGGAGATATAATTGTTAATTAAAATAATGATTTGAGAGAAAATAAAAAGGGTATTTTATTTATTTGTTTGATAGAGAATAAAATAAAGTTTGCTTTTATAAAATAATAAATAAATAAATAGAGTAAACCTAGCTATAAATAGCGTTAGGTCAGTTTTCACACTGACGGTGCCTCTTCTTTCCCTCATTTTCGTTTTTCTCCTTCTCCTCTCAAAACCCTTTCTTTTTCCCGCAGCCCACCAAACCTGTCTCAGAAAAACGAAGATCTCGGACTCGTTCACCGTTGGATCGTCGTGAAATTTTAGTACCATGTTCGCAACCCGATTCCGAGCATTCTCAGCGTTGGGAATTTTGATATCATGTCTGAGCTAAGAGAAATACCCCTCGCATTGGTAAAACTACGATCCCGGTTTCATTAACCGTTGGATTGTTGTGAATTTTGGATATGTTGTTCAAAATTCAATTGCGCACGCTTTGACCGTTGGGATTTGCGAGATAATGTTCTTGGAGGGAGAAAAAGGAATCGCATGAAGATAGTCCAAATGGAGGCTTTAATCCCTTCTCCGTTTCTCTTAGGTTTGGTACTCTACCGGAGCAGTCGGAGGAAAAACTGGAGAAATTTTAGGGAACTGCTAGAGATGACGCTATCGCTATGGGAAGACACGTGAATCCGCTTAGAGGTAAGGGATGCGTTTATCGCAATTGGGGGTTAGAATGAACATGTGTAGGGATCCTTAGAGAACTAAATTTGGGTTTATTTTGGGATGTTTATTGAATTATAATTTTTCTTTATGATTATGAATACAATATTATTGTGTTCTATGTACCAATTGACGTCCTGATGAGAATTGATTGATAAACTTGAGTGCTCTTGATGTCTTTGTGTTAACCCATGATTTTGATTAATTGATTTTGATACAATTGTGAGAAACTATTTCAGAGGTTTTACATCCCATGTTGTGATAAAATCTTTTGTATAAATTGTTATGTTGAGGTTATGAAATGATGATTCAAACTGTGAGTATGTGATAAATTGAACATGTGACGGATGATGAAATACATGTGTATTGAGATGAGATGTGTGTATTGAGTTGTGAACTATGAACTGTGCAATCACACAATTGTAAGACCCTTTAAGGGCGACGAGTATTGTGATGGGATCCATTGTGGGAACCCGACGAGTTAAAATGATTTTGAAAACAATTGAGTAGATGTGTGTATTGCATAGTTCATAGGTAAAGTGTATATGATTCATGAGGTGTGATAACATGTTAAATTGAGATTATACCATTGTGATTGGGATTAAGTGTATGTGATAAAATTGAGTATATATATGATTGAGATATATATGTGCATTGAGTTGTGAACTATGAATTGTACAATCACACGATCATAAGTCCCTTCAAGGGCGACGAGTTGATGTTAAGTCCCTTTTAGGGCGACGAGTTGATGCTAAGTCCATTTTTGGGCGACGAGTTAATGATAAGACCCTTAAAGAGCGACGAGTTAAAATTATTTTGAGAAAAATTGAGGAGTCGTGTGTTTTGTACAGTTCATAGATAGAGTTTGTGTGCTAAAATGTTTTCTGGGTTGGACCTGAATCAGGAGGGAGAGGCCCTGACGGACTCTTCGGAGTGTAGGCCTTGGGGGTCTCACGGTTTGAGTGTTCCTTTAAGCCTATGTTGATCCCATATGGTTGGAGCATTCTCGCAAAACACTGTGACCCTGACTGGTCTCCCTATGATATTACCTAGTGAGAGTGACTTGACTTGCTAGTGTGTGGTTTGTCTTGTCATGTACTCCTAGGCGCCCGAAGAGGTTTTTCACTGACATGGTACCACATTGCATATAGGCTTGAGTCTTAGCATAACTTTTGCATACGCTTGCTAATTGTTTATTATGAAATTGATGTGTTATTATGTCTTGATCGAAGTGTGTGGTTCCTGTGTATTGTGATTGATGATTGAAAAGTGTGATTGATGAATGACAAGGTGATGAAATAGTGTGAGATATGCTAAGTAAATTGTATTTGGCTACTATATGTTGTGTTGTTTCTCTCTAGTAGTTAGAAATGTGATAACTCACTCTCGGTTTGCTGTTTGTGTTGGATCCTGTGATGATCTTGAACTTTGTGTTCGGGGGAGCAGATGAATAGGTGGATGACTATGAAGAACCTCATGCTAGAGGACACGGGAACACCACGCTTTGATAGGATGTGACATTAGGATATAGGTTCTATATTAATTGTATGAAACTTAGATGGCCTTCTTTGAGCCGAGATGACTTTATTATTTATTTGGACGAGTTTGAATATGATGTAGAAGAAAGTGAATGTGAGCCTTTTACCCATTTGAAAGGCTTGTATTTTAAAATGTTTTAAAAATACTTTTAATTAATATTTGAATTTTTACTCCTTTATTAATATATATGTGAGGGGTAGAGGGTGTCACACAAAGACCTCTTATTGTGAAATTCCTAATTGATTAATAGCACACATGACATCCAAAAGTGTTGAAAGGTACAGTTTCTCATTGGGTGATTCACGACAGTGGTTGTGTGATTTATAGCTTAAATTGTAAGGTAGTGATTGATTTGTTTGTCCCCCATGCAACTAATATTATACAAGGTTCAAGTCCTATTGCTGCGAATCATAGAACATTCTTCACCAATACATTAACCTATTTTTAAAAGTAAAAAAACTGTTCTTATAACATTATGTGACATTTTATTTTATCTTGTCTTTAGAGGCACAAGGAAGTTCAAATTCAAACCTAATGAAATTAACATTACCAGAATCAAAAAGATGTCAGAAGTAGAAGGAGAATCTAACCAAGAGAACTGTTGGCTTTTAGAGAATAAATGCAGTAGAAAAACAGAGAAATAAAATACTGAAGAATATATAATTTGAAGGGAAACGAATTGGAGGAATATTTTTATTCAGCTGCAAACGTATACATTTATAAATGCTGCAGAAAACAAAAAATAAAGTAACTTAGATAAATCAGAATTGCTTTCTCCTAAAGTTTAGGAACATCTCTCTAACAAATTGCAATAACTACTTTGATTAGGAGGACTTATTCAAAAATAGAAAAATGGAAAAATAATGATCACGTTGTAGTCCAAAGCAGTTTCTTAACACTCCTCCTTGTTTTAAGATCTGCAAAGTCCTAACTTCTGTCTAAGAAACTCGAACTTGCTAATTGGCAATGGCTTGGTAAACAAATCTGCAACTTGGTTCTCTGCTTTGCGGTAGACAAGACTAACAACTCGACTTTTTTGTACTTCTCTTACAAAGAACAACTTGATATTGAAATGCTTGGTTTTCCCATGAAAGACAGGATTGTGGGAAATAGCTATGGCAGCTTTGTTGTCATAAAAAATCTCTGTGCTCTCATTCTGCTCCATGTTAAGATCAATCAAAATTTTTTTCAGCCACAAATCTTGATTGACAGTAGCTGCAGCCGCAACAAATTCAGCTTCTGCTGTAAATTGAGCAACATTCTCTTGTTTTTTTGAGTTCCATGAGAAGACACCTGATTCAAAGCTGAAATTGTACCCTGAAGTACTTCTCATATCATCAATTGAACCACCCCAGTCACTGTCAGAGAAGCCTATTAGCTTGAACTTTTCAGTTTTCTTGTACTTGATGCCAAAATTGCAAGTAGTCAGGCCGAGTTGCTGAAAGGTACATCAAACATCCAATCATGCTTCTGAAGTGTGCTTGATCTATCTTCTCGGTTCCATCTTCCTTGCAAAGCCTTTCCTTTTGATTCATTGGACTGTTCATTTCTTTGCATTCTTCAAGTTTAAACTTCTTTAAAATCTCCTTGGCATACTTCTTTTGGCAAACAAAGACTTCATGTTCTCCTTGTTTAATTTCCATTCCAAGAAAGAATGTCATTGACCCAAGATCTGTCATCTCAAACACAACCATCATCTCTTTCTTGAACTTCTCTACAAGACTTGAATTGCTACCTGTCACCAAAAGATCATCCACATATAGTGAAATGATAAGAATATCAGCTCCATCTATTTTGACATATAATGTTGACTCTGACAGACTCTTAGAAAAACCCAAGTTTAGCAAATGCTTATCTATTCTGTTGTTCCATGCTCTTGGAGCTTGTTTAAGACCATAAAGAGGTTTCTTGAGAAGATAAACTTTATTTTCTTCTCCATCTTTTATAAAACCTTGAGGTTGCTCAACATAAATTTCTTCTTGTAGGAAGCCATTTAAAAATGCAGATTTAATGTCAAGTTGATAAATTCTCCAATTCTTCTGAGCAGCCACAGCAAGCAACAACCTGATGGTGTCTAACCGAGCAACTGGAGCAAATGTTTATGAGTAATATACTCCAAACACTTGAGCGTAGCCCTTCACAACGAGTCTTGCCTTATGTTTATTGATAGAACCATCAGCATTAAGCTTTGTTATGTATACCCATTTGACTCCAATCACATTCTTGTCTTGAGGTCTTTCTACAAGATGCCAAGTTTGGTTTTTCTCTATCATTGATAGCTCCTCCTTCATTGTAGCAACCCAAACTTGATTTTTCTTGGCTTCTTCATAATTTTCAGGCTCACATACAACAATGTTACATCTGTCATAGATATCAGAGAGCAGTCTAGTACCTCTAACAAGAACATCATCAACTAACTCATTCTGCCAGCCTTCAATTTCGGAACTTGGTGCAGGAAATTTCAAGTTTAGATTTTCAGAGGCATGATTTATCATCTTTGGATCATCCCAACTCCATTCTTCATCTTCTGCAAAGCGCACTTCCCTGCTAACAACAATTTTTGCAGTTTGTGGTTGAAAGATTTTATAGGCTTTGCTTGTTGTACTGTAGCCTATAAAGATGCCTGGTGATGATCTTTTATCCAACTTATCTCTCTTGCTGGCTGGAACATGAGTAAAACACAAACAACCAAATATTTTAAGAAATTTCAATGATGGTTTGTAACCATACCAGGCCTCAAATGGTGTTTGATTCATCAATGCCTTTGTGGGAAGTCTATTTTGAAGAAAAACATATGTGCTTGCTGCCTCCGCCCAGAACTTCTTTGGCAAATTCTTCTCATACAGCATGCATCTTGTCATCTCTAGTATATATCGATTTCTTCTCTCACTAACTCCATTTTGTTGTGGAGTATAGGGAGTGGTGAGTTGATGTTCAATGCCTGAATCTTCACAAAATAGGGTGAATTTTTCAGATGTGTACTCTTTTCCATTGTCTGACCTCAGAATTTGAATTTTTAGACCACTTTCATTCGCAGCCACCTCTGATTTGTACTTGAAGAAAAAAATCCAACACATTCTGGTGAAGTCATCAACAAATATAATGTAGTAAAGATTTCCTCTTAATGAAGGAGTTCTTTGTGGCCCTGCAACATCTGTGTGGATCAATTGCAACTTTCTTGACACTCTCCATGTTTCCTTTGGAAAAGGTTTTTTGTTTTGCTTTCCAAATTGGCAGGCCTTGCAGATTGAAATTCGATCATTAAGCTTAGGAACATCAAGTGCCAACCCTTTTTCAGTTAGTTGTTGCAATCCTTGTTGATGATAATGCCTGAGCCTCTTGTGCCAGATTTCTGTGAGATCTTCCTTGAGCGAGAAAACAACTTTCTCCTCCTCCAATGGATTTAGAGTAAAGCTTTTCCCTTTCATTTTCACCTTGAAAATATCTTGATCAACTGCATCTTTTATCAAGTAATATTTGTCTTCAAAAATAACTTTAAATCCTCTATCAATCAATTGACCAACGCTTAGCAAACTTTGGTCAATTTCAGGAACGAAGAGGACGTCAGGAATAAGCTTTGTGCCAGCATAGCTTGTGACTGCAACTATCCCCTTTCCTCTGACTGAGATAGAATCGCCATTTCCAATTCTGACTTTGGTGATATTGGTTGGCCTCAAATCTCTAAAAAGTGTTTTGTCAAAAGTCATATGGTTGGTGCAACCACTATCAATCAACCAACTTTCACTTGATTCACTACTCAAGTAACAGGTGGCCACAAACAATTGATCTTCCTCTTCCTGATTAGCAGTCTGAGCTCCTTCACCTTGAGGATTTTTATTGTGGCAAATCACAGTTTCATGCCCCATTTGGTTGCACTTACTGCATTTTGCATCTGGTCTCTTTCAGCATCTGAATGGAGGGTGACCCATTTTGCCTCAATGCTGACAAGGAGGGTAACTTTCCTTTTTACCATTTCCTTTGTTGTGATTATTTGCACTGCTATCATTGCTGGTTGGATGATTCTTCTTGTAGTTTTTCCTTTTCCAAGTTCCAAATTGTTGGCTCTTAGCTGGTAGAGCACCTTCAACAACATGTTCTTGCCTCATCAATCTTCGTTGCTCCTGGGCTTGCAAGGCATGTATCACTTCTGCCAAAGTGATCTTGGAGAGATCCTTTGTGTTATCCAATGAAGCAATAGATGCTTCGTACTTTTCCGGCACCGTTACCAGAATTTTCTCGGCAATTCTGGAATCAGCAAAATCACTTCCCAACAACTTTATCTTTTTGGCAATACTCAACAATTTGTTTGAGTATTCTTTGATTGTCTCAGATTCTTTCATCCTTTGTAGCTCAAATTCCCTCCTTAAATTAAGTACCTGCATACCTCGTATTTTGTCGTCCCCTGCATATTCTTCCTTCAAAAATTTCCAAATTTCTTTGGGTGATTTGAGAGTTATGATTCTAGTCTGGATCATTTTTGAAACACCAGCAAACAAGCATGACTTCGCCTTTGCCTTCCTCGTTTTTCCTTCTTTGTGATTTTTTATTTGGGCCATGGTGGGATTTTCGGGCAACGGTTGAACAACGTAATTCTCTTCCACAACATCCCATAAATCCAGCCCCTCTAGATAAGACTGCATTCTCACTGACCATAGGTCGTAACCTTCGCCATCAAAGAGTGGAAGAGCAACTTGAGAGAAATTTCCTTCACCTTCCATTTCACAGGTCTCGTAAGAAGATAACTCTAATACCAGTTGTTGGTTTTTAGAGAATAAATGCAGTAGAAAAACAGAGAAATAAAATACTGAAGAATATATAATTTGAAGGGAAACGAATTGGAGGAATATTTTTATTCAGCTGCAAACGTATACATTTAAAAATGCTGCAGAAAACAGAAAATAAACTAACTTAGATAAATCAGAATTGCTTTCTCCTAAAGTTTAGGATCAACTCTCTAACAAATTGCAATAACTACTTTGATTAGGAGGACTTATTCAAAAATAGAAAAACTGAAAAATAATTATCACATTGCAGTCCAAAGCAGTTTCTTAACAAGAACAACATGTGTTGCATAGATATACAATCTCTCTTTTGTTGGAAAGCATATTCATAAGTCTTTTTAATCTACATATTTTGTACGTCCATTTGTGATTTCTATCATTGTAAACAAAGGAGTGTCTATAAACATAGGAAGTAGAGGGAGTGAAAGTGTTGTGAGGCAATGGATCAAGTTGTATAGCCATAAATATGTTATAACTCCTCCATGTAACTGTCATCATTGTCATGTGATTTGAATTTGAAATGATAAGTTTCCACGTAATACATTATATATATATATATACTTTGTCCAAGATGAATTTCAGAAAGCTACTGTTTGAGAATGTATGCCAAAAAAAATAGTATGTATGAAATATGGACTATAACAGTTGTATCAAAATATGACTAAAAGATTCAGAAAAGAGTATTACCAACCCTTTTTGCTTGCTGGAAACTCAAATAAACTCAAATAAAATAGATATTGTTTCATATTCTCAACACTACTCTTTACAGCAATATCAATTAACTCCAAGTCTCTCTCTTAAGTTCTTAAACTTTACTTTCAAAGTTACTTAGTAAAGATGTCTGGCAATTGGTCTTCTATCTTACAGTATTGTAACATAACTTCCATTCCTTTGGGACTTCTCCAAGGAAATAGAGTTTAATATTAAAATACTTAATCTTTCCATGAAAGATTGAATTATACGAGTTTGCAATCGCAACTAGTTTGAGCCATTTGTAAACCAACAAGAATTTTTCAAACCCACAAAACGTGATTAACAACTATTATAGTAGTAATGAATTCCACTTTTACAATTGATTGTGCCACAATATCTTGCTTCTTTGAAGTCCAAGAAAAAACTCTAGAAGCAAATGTAAAGTGTAATGATCCAAATTTTCCATTTAGGAATTTAAATTGTTTGATATATTTTATTCCTTAAAATATAATTAATTGGTTTAAAAGAATTTGATGTGTAGTAAATTGCGGTTAATTCCTTAAGTAAATTAATTAGTATCGGGGTTTTAATAATTCCTTTTTCATGAAAAATATTTCTTGATGTGTGAATAAATATTTTAATTCTTGGTTGAATTTTTATTTGAGTAAATTACTTGACATGGTGATTTTTTTAGTGTGATGTTCAAAATTAATTAAATTAGCATGGTTTTTGTAATTTAATTAAAATTATGAATCTAATTATTTGAATTAGTGTAATGATTAAATGGACTGAATTTGATATATATAATTACGGGCCTAGAGCCTCTCAAAAAAAATTATGGCCTAGAGAAAAAGAATAGAAATTGTACCTAGGAAATTAGAAAACAAAAATCTATCAGGGGGTGCATATAGCTGTAATGGGTATGTGGTCAGTGATATGGTCTGTTGCAAATAAAGGTTCAAAAAGTAAAACATGGGTGAGAGTGGTAACAGGTTGGACTCTGAACTGCTTTTGGCCCATTGATCCTAAGACAGACTTGTTTTACAAAAAGGCCTACCTAAAACTTCCAAAAACCACCCAAAACATAACAAAAGGAGAAAAAAATAGAAAGAGAGAGGTAACAAGATTGATATATGGGAGAGAACTAGAAAATTTGGATCCTATCACATTATTCCTCCCACACGCAACGGAGTTGCTATTAGCACTTCCAAAATTGATAATAGCACTACCCACATGGGTGTCTTTACATATTATTATGAAATTACCCTTCTCAAGGAAACACGATTTGGTTGCACACTTATACAACGGAAACACAAATAGGATTTTGTTTGTAATTTTATCTACATGGATATGTTTCCGTTGCACACTTACACATGAATGTGTTTACGTTGTACAAACGAGCAGGTTAAAAAAAATAAAAATAGGATTTTGTTTGTAATTTTATCTACATAATTCTATTTCCATTTGTCCCACTCCCTCCCCGAATTCCCCCTCTCCTCTCTCTTCCTCCCCTTGCCCCATATGCTCCCTCTCCCTGGTCCTATATTTCCTCTCTCTCTCTCTCACAAACACACACACACACACACACACTCAATAAGAAACCAACATAGCACAACATACATCAACCTCAGTGGCAATTCAAAGAAACAAAAACAATGGCCACGAGGTGAAGATCTTGCCGACATATGGAGGGTGATGAGGCACAAATCTAGCTAACGAGATCGCGAAGGGAGTTTGATATGTGACCTTTAAGTTGTGATGGTGGATGGGGGTGGGTCGCGCATGATGGTAATGGACGAGGGTGAGTTCATGCAGCAGTGGTGGTGGACAGGTGTGGAATTGGATGGTAAGACAATGCGATTAGGGGACTGATAAATTTAAGGGGAAGGGAAGGAGGTGTAGGGATTTGGTAAGTGTACAAAAGAGGAATTTCACAAGGGTTGGTAGTGTCAATAGTACTATTGGTAGTGGGAATAGTAGCTTCTCACATGCAATTGTCATATCAAATCTCTTCCACACTCCAGACCTTCATCATGAAATCAAGCTAAATTTTCTCCTAGCAAGCACGCCATTGGTCATCCTTGTCTCCCTCCCTTGACTAAGCTTCAGCTAGCACCTTCTGGGACCTTCATCCTCTACTATATTTGTTTTTGTCCAAACTTTCGGGGTCTATTTTCTTTATTTGTTTTGGTTTGGATTGCATGGATCTGTTTCATGTTAAATTACAAGTTGGATTGACAGTAAAAAAAAAACAAATATTTAAAAAATTATAAATTATGACAGTTCTCAGAAAATCAAAATAGTATGATCAACATCAATCACGATTTTCAACAAAACTGTTGTAGAAGACACTACTAGAAATGTGTTTTTACGACAGCCATTCTACGACGGTTCTTTTGGAACCGCCTTAGAAAATGAGCCGATGACATTTTTAATTATCTTACTAAAAAAAGCCTTTTACGACGCACATTCTAAGACAGTTATTGAAAACTGCCTTAGAATGTGTGTTGGTCATAAAAATTACAATGGATTTTATTAAAAAACCGTCGTTATCTCAATTGAATTTAAAAGCCCTATGAGTGGTCCACGGTTCCTCACACGCACCAACCGTTGCCGTACATTTGTAACGCAACAAGAGGATACGATATTTCACACAGAGAGAGAGAAACTCCGTCTCCAGAGAGAGAAAGTCTGAGATCTGATCAAAACCGAGGTAACGCTAGCTCCAAACCTACTCTATGCTTCGTCACGAACCTCGCTTTCTTCTTCTTTGTTGATTCGCTTCTATTTTCTGGATTTAACTCGGTCGAAGTTCTAGGTTATTATTGTTCTTTCCCTGTGCGCGAGTCGTTGTTTTTCGTAAAACCTTAGGTTTCGAATTCTAGGGTTTGGTGAAGGTTTTAGGTTGAGGGAAAACGAATTAAGGTTTTTGGATGTATGGCTTTGGGGGCAATAGTTGGAGATGATGGAGCCAAAGAGAAGCAGAGGTACACCGAGAGTAAGGTTTACACTAGGAAAGCATTTAAAGGTCTGAAGAACAAAGGTAACGTCGTCAGCACCGTGAATGTTGTTCCTCCTCCTCCTCCTACCATTGTAGCTACTACCAACGGTGGCGATGATGGTTCTGCTACTGTTATTGATGTTGATTATAACAATAAGGATAATAGTACTATTGATAACGGTGATGTTAGGGCTAAGGATAATAATGCCTCTGTTTAGCCAGTGTCGGTGCCGAAGGATGGGAATTCAACTCTTTGCTAGTAGATATGGACGGGAACCATATTAAGGCCATAAGCATTTGCATGATAGGGGGCCAGTGGCTTCATCGGGTCTCACCTCTGCGAGAAGCTCATGTCGAAAACCCGTCATAGTGTCTTGGCCTTGGATTTCTACAATGACAAGATCAAACACCTCCTGGAACCCTGAAACGCTCCTTTGGATCGGTCGCATCCAATTACACAGCCTTAACATCAAGCACGATTCCCGACTCGAAGGCCTCATCAAAATCATAGATATGGTAACACTAAATATCATTACACTTCTCCCGAGTCAATTAGTTATTAGTTTCTTAGTACCTCTTTCCCTCACAATTTTGTCTTTGTTTCAGACCATTAATCTGGCTGCCAGTTGCACTCATAAGGATTACAACACGTGCCCTCTGTACACCATTTACAGCAACTTCATCGATGTGCTTCCTGTGGTGTGTCTTACTTTTACTTTACTCTCTCTCTCTCTCTCTCTCTCTCTCTATGTGTATCTTTTTTATTGTGAAAATTGGAATTGAGGATTAGGAGTTGGAATTTTGGTTTAGGTGAAGTATTGTATGGAAAACAACAAGCGTCTCATTCATTTCTCTACGTGTGAAGTCTATGGGAAAACGATTGGAAGCTTCCTCCCCAAAGATAGTCCTCTTCGTCAGGTGACCTTTCACTTTCGTTGGACCAAGTTACTACTATTGATCTATGCATAACCAGTGATGATTTCAAGTTTTACAATGCATCAAAGTTTTGTTATTGAGCAATCATGGATCTTTTTAAACCAACAGTTTTTGTCTCTCTTTGTGTGTGTTTTCCTTTTGTTGATGTTATTTATGCTTTGTGTTAGTGCTTAGCTCTACTGAGTTCTAAAAGATTGGCTAAGATTTTGTTAAAACATAAGCACTTAGACAATGAAGGAAAGCTGGAGTTGCTGCACATGATGTCCAACGTTATGTCAAAGAATAAGATCGGGCTGCACAATGCACAAGGCAAGATGAAATGTCAAATGAAGAATTGAAGCTGCAGGATTCACGATGTCGGATACAATGTCCAGGACATCCTGCCCGAAAATACTGGAGTTGCTAAAAGCATTGAAGCTGCAGGATCCACGATGTCGGATACGATGTCCAGGACATCTGGCCCGAAAATACTGGACATATAAATCTGTTATATCTTTAACAGATTATTGTGCAGTTAGCAAGAGATAAGATGATCTATCTTTAGGAACGAATTAAAAGATAATTAAAGTTCGAATTACAAACTAGAAGAGTTCGTTCAGGAATTAAAGATTAAAGATTAAAGATAAAAACTAAAAGATCAAACTGTATCTTTTAGTTCTTTAAGTGCAGATTTTCAGGAAGAAAGATAGATCTCATCCAGCACAAGAAGTTGCAGCCCAGATACGCTCACTGCTATATAAACACGAAGGCTGCACGAGTTCTGTACCAAGTCCGGGATTGAAGAGTTATTTTGTGAGTTTTGGGACTTGAGTGTTTTGTGAGCCACCTTGATGGTACCCTAACATCAAGTGTTGGACCTGAGTGTGTAGAGTTGATCTCTAGTGTGTAGAGTTGATCTCTAGTGTGTAGGGTTGATCCCTTTTGTTCAGAGTTGATCTCTGGTGTGTCTTTGATTTAATTGTAAACACGGGAGTGTGATTGAGAGGGAGTGAGCGGGGTTTCTCATATCTAAGAGTGGCTCTTAGGTAGAGATCGCACGGGTAGTGGTTAGGTGAGAAGGTTGTAAACAGTGGCTGTTAGACCTTGAACTAACACTATTTTAGTGGATTTCCTCCCTGGCTTGGTAGCCCCCAGATGTAGGTGAGGTTGCACCGAACTGGGTTAACAATTCTCTTGTGTTATTTACTTGTTTAATCTGTTCATACAGTCAAACACAATCTGCATGTTCTGAAGCGTGATGTCGTGACATCCTGTACGACATCTATCCCCAGTATCAGAATTTCACTTTGTTTTATTAAACGTTTTGAAAATAAGAAAGTAAAATGAATTGAACTTCTTGCATAAGCTAAAATGAATTGGACCTCGAGAGCTTATCATTTTAGTCAAGTGTTCTGTCTGATTTTTATTTATTTTATTTTTGCAGATTCTGATAGTGATAGTTCCTCAGCCTCTGGGTCTGATGCAGGGTCACCAAAAACCTGAATTCTTTTTGTTAGGTAGAATCACGACTTCCGAAACTTTATCTCGCTATATGTTGTGCTTTTATGTGTAGTATGCTCTGTCACACATTCTTTTATTGAAGAGAAGTCAGCTGGTGCAAATGTGAATTCTCTGAGAGGTTTTGAAGTAATTGATGACATCAAAACTAAAGTGGAGGCTGCTTGTCCCGGAGTTGTTTCTTGTGTAGATATTTTAGCTATTGCAGCCTGTGATTCCGTTGTTGCAATAAGTTTAATAAATATGAACAAATAAAATTCAAAATGATAAACATGTTGATATATAGATATACCAGTTGGCTTGTTACACTATGATTATAGAACATGTCTCGTTATAAAATGTACAAGAATTATAAATTTTTATAACACTAATTTTTTTCTGTCTTCATCTCATTATCTATATATCTTATCTCACTCATTTCTCTCTTCTCTTCCTATTTAGAAATTTAAAGTGTGTTGTGAGAATTTTGGTAATCTCATTATCTATATATCTTATCTCACACTTTTCTCTCTTCTCTTCCTATTTAGAAAGCGTGTTGTGAGAATTTTGGTAAGTAAAAATAGTATTACATACATGATTTTTTATTTAACTTTTTCGTTTAAAAAAGACTTATTTGAGCTTGAAGAAAGGAAGTGATTTGAAGGTAAAATCTCAATTGATTGATTTATATGTTCTTTGAGAGGTATTTTTGCAGCGGTACTTTTCACGTGCACAATCCTAGTTGGTTCGCAACATCTTAAATTTTCTAGATCTTATGGTCTATTTAAATTTGAAAATTTTGTTTGATATGTGACTTGGATAACAACACATCCACTATTTTAACATTACCTTATAGGATAAAACACTATTAGAATTTTTTTTACATCGGTTATTTATGACTTTCTACATCGGTTTTTAACCGATGTTGAAAGAACCGATGTTAGTGTAAAATTGACAACATCAGTTACTTAAATAACCGATGTTATATAATAAGAATTACATAAAAAAAATTGAATTTTGGTTTTGGTTTATATTATTAGTTCTAAAAATTTCTTATTGGCGAGCTACGACAATTGCACCTATCAAAGCAACTAAAAGGATTATTGAAATTAGTTCAAATGGAAGAAAAACATCTGTTGAGTGACAACATCAGTTATTTAAATAACCGATGTTATATAATTAGAATTACACCAAAAAAAATGTATGAATGTTGACAGTTCACATCGGTTTTTATACAAAACCAATATTAACTTATACGTTAACATCGGTTTTCTATGAAAACCGATGTTAACTTCCAAATGTTAACATCGGTTTCAGTCAAAAACCGATGTTCGTGAATGTATGAATACATGAATTTTGATGATGCCAAAGAAGAATCAAACAAGGCCGCTTCAAAGGATAAGCATTTGCTTCAAGATTAATTCAAGATTGCTTCAACAAACAAAGCCTTATTTCAAGATTCACTAAAGATCAAGCCTTGCCTCAAAGCAAAGGGTTTCAAAGTCATGCAAGGCTATGATAATTGATTACCAGGAAGTGTAATCGATTACCAGAAGGGAAGAATGAAAAAAGTTGTTGAAAAGGGTTTTGAATTTGAATTTTGAACATGTAATCGATTACCATATGTTTGTAATCGATTACTAGCAACGAAACTCCTAAAATTCAAATTCAAAAGTCACGACCCTTCAAATTATAACTGTGTAATCGATTACACAAATATTGTAATCGATTACCAGTGGAGAGTTTTCAGAAAATCTGTCAACAGTCACATCTTTTGATTGGATTTGTGAATGACCATCAAAGGCCTATAAATAGGTGACTTGGGCACGAATTTTGAAGGCAGAGTTTTGCTTGTTCAAAATGTCTTATCCTCTCAAAAGGAAATGAGACAGATTCCAAGAGAACTTCATTGCCAAATGCTCTCTCAAAAGAAACTCTTGGGCAAACACTTGCAAATTCATTAAGAGTTTCTCCATGGACTTCAATTGTAATATCCTTCTCTTCAAGAGAGAATTCTTCTTTATTTCTTCTCATTCAAAGAGATTGATTAAGGGATTGAGGGTCTCTTAAGTTGTAAGGATTCCTGAACACAAGGGATGGGTTGTCCTTGTGTGGTTCAGACTTTGTAAACGGATTTTTACAAAGGGATTGAATAATCTCAAGTGGATTGCTTGAGTACTGGACGTAGGCACGGACTTTGCCGAACCAGTATAACAACTGTGTTTGCATTCTCTCTTCCATTATCTCATTTATTTTGTTGCAATCAATTTTGTCTTTCATGTTCAAAGAACATTATTAAATTGATTGCTGCTTCTTCTGCATTCTAAGCCTATCCCTCTTAAGTTATTGAGGCTGCTGGTCTAACAATGTTAACGTTTTGGATATTAACATCGGTTTTTATACGGAACCGATGTTAATATACACAAACAACATTGTTTTTTTTAAAACCGATGTTAACTTATACGTTAACATCGGTTTTTTGGAAAAACTGATGTTGTTTGTGTATATTAACATCGGTTTTTTAAATAACCGATGTTGTTATTAGGAATTTTTTTTAATACACTTTCTGTTTTTACAAAAAAAAAAACCCAAAATTTAACCTGTAAATTTGAAATCAGACCACACAGCACAACATATATCATTTGTATTCTACATTCAAACAGTTTTTAGCAGAAAGCTAGATAGTAAACTATCAATTGTAAAAAATCAATTGATAACTATGAATAAATAATTTATCAATAACTATTAATAAAGAATATTCAATGTTAAAATAAAATAGCAATTGTAAAAAATGTAAAGTAAGCTAGTAAACTAATTAAGGAACCTAAAATTACATAGTTCCCTAACATCCTAAGTTTGATTTTTAACTTTGAGATAATACAGTGCCCACTGGATGCGAAGTGTCTTCAATCTCTCTGCTTCCAATGGTCTAACATCATTAAAATACTACATGATCAAATAAAACATAAGTTAATAATGTAATACCAATGATAAGAAAATCAAATTTGTTTGAAATAAACAATTACCGTTTTCAAGTTATTCCTGAAACTTCCTAAGATTATAGTGGACATCCAATGCATCACGTAATAGCCACACTTAGTGCTTCCTTTTTGTCTATTACACTAAATACATAATGAAATTTGGATATTAAACGTTAACTACAATTAGTATACACACACATAAAATATATATAAGTAAACGTTTTATTTAAATCACGTACCTTAACAACAATCCACCTTGCAGGAGCCTTCTATTTAGGTTGTGGAGTATCATCAAGTCCTTTCAAAGCACTGTTGAATACAAGGAACATTAAAATATTGATGTTGTTGAGTAATGCTAATGCAAATGTACGTATTGAAAAATAACACTGGCCTGTTAATTATTCCTTTAAGGCAGTTGTTTGACCTGTTATGCAAGGAACAAAACCAGACAACTAGATTTTCCTTAGGCAAAATGACGACCATTTGCCAATGTGCGCTGCAGAGGAGACCAATATGGGTTATTGTAGTATTACACATTATTTAAATTCAGTTGTTCAGTTTTACTTACCCATTCAGGTAGGCTCCAAGGTAGACATCTCGTTTTGAACTCTGCATCCAACTCTTCATGTAACTTTTTGATTCAAATTGCGATTGTCTATATCTCTGAATGGACTATGGCTCGAGGAATCCATACACATCGGAATTCCCCGATCGCATACTTGTCTCAGTCAGATGCCTATTGTTGTTAACACAAAGTTAATTATGTATGAATTTAAAACAATAACTTAGGTAATTAACAATAATCTAAATTGACTTACAGAATCCACAACTGTATAACAGATATGTTGAGACATTGATCTCCGTGTGCAATTTCAGATAGATCTTCGTGCTTTATGTACAACGGGAAGTGTTCATTAAACACCCCGAACACGGTAGCATCCCACATAACCTGTAGAGGCTTCAAAAAAAGTTGTGGGATGGTCAATGTCATCAAATATAGAGGATCATGTACCTGAGGATCCGGCCCATCTATAGGTTTTGCTGGAGACACAACTGCCTGTTTATCCAACATAGTTAATTAGCATAATTTAATCATAGTGAACAATTCAATTGAAAAAAAGAAGCATATAATGAGAGTAAAATACTTGTTCTGATAAACGCTTCATGAGAAGTGTCAGCCAAACAAGGAAGGTGTTAAGTGTCTGCCCCACTAAAATAACCTCGTCAGTGGGTACAGGAACGAGAGCCTCTGCATCTTTAACCTCGTGAACACCAACCTTCACTTGGCCATGCAATAAAGGGATGTTCTGAACCGCTGTGGATCCCTCATAAACTCTTCCTAGGGCAACCAGGCGAGAAAAATTTTCTTCGATGTACAACCCACATTTGTCTGAGTCACCTGTCTTTGGATCGATCGGTGAGGGATCAATACAACTCCCCTTTGTGCTAACATGAGCAGCTGAGGGACCAACCTCAGGCTCTAGGGGCACTGCAAGTCCCTGTGATTGCATCTGTGACTGAAACTAGGACTACATCTGGCTGAAGGATGCCATCAGCTGCTGAGTCACTTTTTCTGTGATCGACTCCTCCAGCTGGTCCCTGATTTGTTGAGTCAGCTGCTCTAGTTCTTCTAGAGCCATAGAGGAAGAAGCCGGGAGGTCCATGGAGTCGATCCAAAGTATTGCTTGATGGTCACATCGGCTCCAGCAGCACACACACAACCAAGGTGTTCCGGTCACCTAATGGCAGTAGTGAGGACATCCTCATGTCCATGGAGGACAAAGGAACCCTGTGACGCCTGCTCCTCCAAAGAATCTTGTACATAACAGATATATTTCTTTAGTCATTCACAAAATAAACAAACATAATTACGATTTTTGATTGAAAATCACTTACAATCTTCTCAGCAATTTCCTTTGCTACCTCAGACGTCATTTGCCCAGTTTTCTTGGTGCAGGTCATCTTCCACTTCACGTGTCGTCTGATGGGAGATGGAGGGTCAATCATAGCCTCAGTGCTTCCGGATTGAGCAGCTTCCTCCAGTTTTTTCTTTGTCTTCTCAACCATCACCTTCTGTTCTAAATATTCATAACCCCCACGAGACAACACGTGGGGGGCGGTGTTTAGCTTCTGGATAACCTGTGCCTTTTTCTGCACATTCTGCAAAAAATCAAACATTAATGAAACTCATTATTACAATGTATTATAAGAATTAAATTTTTAGTGGAAAACAATTAAAATGACAAAGTACATACCTCCCATGAGGGGTCTCTGCGGATCTGACAAAACTGGGCCCATTTCTCCTTGCTAATGTCGTATTTTTCACAAACAGTGCATCCACACTGTCCTTGTCGGCTACAAGTGTCCATTTCCTGGTCAAATCAGATTTAAACTGTCTCCACCGCTCCTCGGCAGTCTGAAGTATTTTCTTCTTTGTCCTACTGGCAGATGCTTCAGGGATATCAAATTCAGCCTTGCCAACAATAAATTAGGTTTTATTGTTAGTAAATTTAAAATTTCGACTAATAAAGAAAATGAAAGATGAAAACTAAAATACCTGAATATCCTGTAAATCATGAAGATTTTGATGATATCAAGAAGAATTTGCTTGAGAAAGAGGGAGATGTAAATCATGCAAGCTTTGATGGTGTCGAGAAGAAATCACATGTTTGTCATCATCAAAAAGGGGGAGAATGTGAATGTATGTATACATGATTTTGATGATGTCAAAGAAGAATCTAACAAGGCTGCTTCAAATGATAAGCATTTGCTTCAAGAATAATTCAAGATTGCTTCAACAAACAAAGCCTTGTTTCAAGATTCACTAAAGACCAAGCCTTGCCTTAAAACAATGTGCTTTCAAGACATGCAAGGCTCTGGTAATCGATTACCAGGAAGTGTAATCGATTACCAGAAGACAGGGTTGAGAAATAGCTGTTGAAAAAGGTTTTGAATTTGAATTTTCAACATATAATCGATTACCATATGTCTGTAATCGATTACCAGCAACGAAACTTTGGAAATTCAAATTCAAAAGTCATAACCCTTCAAATTATAACTGTGTAATCGATTACACAAACATTGTAATCGATTACCAGTGGAAAGTTTTCAGAAAATCTGCCAACAGTCACATCTTTTCATTAGATTTGTGAATGGTCATCAAAGGCCTATAAATAGGTGACTTGGGCACGAATTTTAGACAGAGAGTATTTTTGGTCCAAAATGTCTTATCCTCTCAAAAGACAATGAGAGAGATTCCAAAAGAACTTCATTGTCAAATGCTCTCTCAAAAGAAATCCTTGACCAAACACTTGCAAAATCTATAAGGATTCTTACATGATTTTCATTGTAATATTCTTCTCTTGAAGAGAGAATTCTTCTTCTATTCTTCTTATTCAATGAGATTGGTTAAGAGACTGTGAGTCTCTTGTTGTAAAGCATATGAACACAAGGGATGGGTTGTCCCTGTGTGGTTCAGACTTTGTAAAGGATTTTACAAAGATAGTGGAAATCTCAAGTGGGTTGCTTGAGTACTGGACGTAGGCACGGGTTGTGGCCGAACCAGTATAAAACTGTGTTTGCATTCTCTCTTCCCTTATCTTATTTATTTTGTTGCAATCAATTGTGTCTTGCATGTTTAAAGAACATTGTTAAATTGATTGTTGTTGCTTCTTCTATATTCTAAGCCTATCCCTCTTAAGATTATTGAGGCCACAAGGTCCAACATATCCTCCCATATCAAATCCTTCTAAGTGGCAGGGACTTCCTTCAAAGTCTCGTATGTCACGTCGACCTTATCACGAGCGGTAATCCCTAAATATGTTCTTAATTTCTTCTTGTGGGGATCGTCGGCGTTCCCGGTCACAGGATTGACGTGGACCACCGGTCTCTCTGCCCCAGGTGGTCTAGTGGCCAAGGATCATGGTCGTGTGGCTTTGCATGTCCGCTTCAAGGTAGATAGAGACTTTGATGCTACTGCATGAGGAAGAAGAGGAAGAGGCGAGGCAGGTGGAGTAGCCATGGGCCTGCAAAGAAAAAAACTTGAGTTAGTTAACATTATCAAAAAAATGAATCATTTATGTAAATGAATGTAGTTAAATGAAATACATAACTAAAGAAAATTACATAGACGATGTTAATAAATTCTCCATTTTGATCATTACGATTAGCATGAACGTCGTCAGCTTCTTCTTCTCCGACGACGTTAGGAGTCATTTGTGTGGACAAAGGACTAACATAACTATGAATGTATGAATCATCATCTTCTACATTAACACCAATTGGTTTCCCGTGTAGAACCACAGACCACCTTTCATCACAAGGGTCTTGCACATAAAATACATGTTTAGCTTGTTCTGCCATGATGAAAAGGTCATTTTGGTAAGCTAGTTTCTTTAGGTCTACCAATGTAAATCCTACATCATCGGTCTGCACACCGGTGTTGCTATCAACCCATTTACATTTGAAAACACAAACAATAAATTTGACATAGTTATGCTCCCAAATTTCATCAATGAACCCAAAGTAAGGGATGGAAGCTACACAGGGATAGTCATCATGTACACTTGCAAAGTGTTGAGATGCAGCCCTTGGGGTGATCCTGCTGTTTTGCATTGTACTTTTCTCGTCTTGTGCTTTTGTATAAAAGGAATACTTGTTTATGTCGTATCCTTGGCAAGTTATAACATTTCTTTTAGGCCCATCTGCTAGCTTTCTTAATGTTTCAGAAGCATTTTCATCAGCAAAGATTGTATCTTTAAACCAATCAAAGAAAGTCTTGTTATGCTTTTTCAAGACCCAGTTCTTTGACATTTTTGGATTACTTTGTTTGACTAAACCTTCATGCTAAAGTAATCAGATGAAATCTAGAAACAAACGATTTATCTTCTTCCACTGGGAGTAATCAGCCGGATGACAGACCATTCCATTGCAGTTTCTACCATTTGTATGCCATGTAAGGTCTTTAGCGTCGTCTCCATTAGCAAAAAGACGCTTAAACCTTGGAACGATCGACAGATACCACAACACCTTCGCTGGGGGTCTTTTCTTTGAGTTTTCATCACTACTACACTCCTCATCATCCTTGACTTTGTACCATGATACCCCACAGCTAAGGCATTTGGACATTTCTTCAAATTCATGTCTGTACAGTATGCAATCATTGGAGCAAGCATGAATCTTCTGATACTCCATACCCATCGGACACAGTATCTTCTTGGCCTGATAGTAACTTTTAGGCAATGTGTTTTCTTCTGGAAGCATATCGTGCACTACTTGAAGCAGTGAACTAAAGCTTTTGTCACTCCACCCATATCTGGCCTTCACATTAACCAGACTTAACACCGCCGACAATAGCGTCAAAAAATTGTTATACCCTGGATACAAAGGCGTCTTTGAATCACTTTGTAATGTATCATACATAGGGACATGTGCTTGTTGAAAAGACTCTTGTCCAAGGTCATGAATCATATCCTCTAAGTTATCTCCCATTTCTACATTAAACGGTTCAGATTGGGGCCCACTCTGCATGCCTATCATTTCACCATGCCATATCCACGTCGTATAATTCCTCTTAATTCCATCACACAACAGATGGTCCCGTATGTCGTCAATTTTTGCCGTCTCCCGTTCAAACAATTTATGCACAGACAAAAAAACTTCCCGTTTTCATCCGGTCGACTTCTTTCTGAAGCAAATTGTAGGAACTGTTCCACACCTTCCTCATACGCAGTGCTCAAGCGTCTTTCATTCATCCAACTTCAATCCATCTAAAAAATAACTCCTTCATACTCTGAAACTCATTCAATGCATGATATCTCACTTTTTCATTTAAGGTGAAGCCCTATCCCATTCAGGAAAACACATTTTTATGGTACATTCATGCGTCAAGGTTAATCTTATTTAGTTAAATGTGATGAAATTTCGGCAGCATTTCGCATTAGTCTCCAAGTACATGACATGAAATCGATGACATTAATTCACCGATAATCAAGTATGCACTCAGAGAACAACTAGAAATGCATTGTACCGTAATTTCATCAAATTAAACAAAATAATGTTAACCTTAACACATGAATGTACCATAAAAATGTGAGTCTCCCCAAACTGTCCAAACAGACAATTCAAGTTTCAATACAATGATTAATGTAAACTTTCTGCAAGAATCATTGTATTCAATCTCAAACGGGAATCTAAGGTTCACTCATTATGAACAAAAGTTGAATCTAATGCAAAGCACATTATTGACTTACAAATTAAATATAGTGAGATATAACACAACACAACAGATCGGGAAGAACCCTAACCAAACAAGCAAGCAATAGCTACGGAGTTAGGGCAACAGACGGTGGAGCTATCCACCATCGTCGCACGTGCTGCTAGTGATTAGTCCTATGATTTGTTAGCGCCGCTAACTTATCACTGGACTTATTGTTAGCAGCGCGTGTGATAAGGGTGGATAGCTCTACCGCCTGATGCCCTAACTCCGCAGCCATTATTTGCTTGTTTGGTTAGGGTTCTTCTCGATGTGTTGTGTTGTCAATTATGTCTCAAAAGACTAGTCTGTGACAATAATAATATACATACTAGTCTATACGTACGTACCTGGAGTTGCTATAATCAAAGAGCTTCCACACCAATGTGAAAATATAATGCTATAAAATCTGAAATAATTAAAACTATTATGGTTTATAACTATTTCAGGCTTTCTCTCAGTCATGCAATGTTGTTGAGCCTAATAGGATGATTGTGCCCTGATGGGAAAAAAAGGCGAACAAAAAAAACAGATGAACTTTTCAGGTACAACTATTAATGTGTGTGAATATCAAAGTAAAATACTAGATACACTTATGAGTTTTGTGGCCTTTGTTAACAGATTAACATAGTAAAATGAAATTAATGTGTCATGATTTTCAAGCAAGTTAAAATTTCTAGTGCTTGATCAGATGCTTATACATATTAACCTTTATAGCACACATCAAATACAATTGAGCTTAAATTCATCGCAGTTTCTGAAAGTCAATAAATAAGGACATAAATGACAAACAAAATAACTTAAATACTGTAGTACTGCCTACTGCGAGTACAAAACACCAAGACATGAACAGACAGAGAATTGAACTAGACAAACAGAACCAGAACCCAAACAATAGCTCACAGAAACAGAGAAACATAACTAGGTTAACAGAGCCACATATGAACAAAACAAAACTGGTTTAAAACAAAGAGCTCGGATGTGGTGGAGAAAAGCTCTGGATGTGGCATAGAGGAGCTTAGATCACATTGCATTTCTGTAGCAATTTTGGGGGAGGGCTGCAAGAGGTTTAAGACACACAGTCATGATGAAAAGAAGTGTTTTTCTTAGTTCTTTTAGTCTAAGGGCTAGTGAACACTTGGTTTTTGGACTTAGGTTTGTAGAAGCCCAAAAAAACTTTGAAACCCAACTAGCCAAGCAAAATCAAAAACTCTAAAATTCTACTGAGTTTACAATTCTACACTGTGATTCTACCAATTATACTCATTTATGATTCTGAGCACATATAAACTCGCCCAGGTACTAGAGAAGCATAGAATTGTGTGATTCTACGAGTCAGTGTGCAATTTTGACGACCATGATTAGAATTAATGATGTGTAATATTATTTCATTCTTTATTTTTAAAATAGTTTTGTAATTATTGTTTCTTGCACTTCTCTGCTTTAGTGAACAAGAACAAGACCAAATCCAAGGCCAAACATCTTTACCAAAAGTACTAGATGATGCAAAGTGAAAATCATCATACAATATACCAATATGCTCCCCAACTTCTGTTAGCACTAGCAAAAGTCAAATTAGTTTTATGCAAATTGCCAAGGATATGTAAATGAGATGGAAGTAAATGAGGTTATAGAAGAATTGAAATGGTTTGGAAATGAAATTTTACTTGCTTGGCAAAAAGGAAAACATGAAACCAATTGAGAGTGAAGGCCAGCTCATTCCTACTCCGGCTGACAAATTTTCACCTCTCCCAAAAGTGTGAAATTGAAGGCAACTTATTCTAATTATGAATTTCCCAAAATAATGTTTAATCCTACTGGGAGGAAAGTATAATGATTTTTTTTTTATATTCCGCTCTCTCAATGAAAATTTATTCCATACCATTCCATTTTCAGCCCCTCTTTACCTTTCCTACCCTCTACTAAGCTCAGACTGAAACATGAGGAATTGGAGTCACAAAGTAAGATCAGGTTTGAGTTTATAAATGAAAAAATATGATTGAATTTTTTTTATTAAAGTAATTAGTCAAATTTAAAGATTAATAATATAATGATTAATAATAATAAAATAAGTTAATTCCACATTATCCATATATAACATGTCATAAATAAAATTTATTAAATAAAACTTGATTGTAAATAAAATTTACCAATACCAAGTGTCCTTCAGAGCACAGGGCAAAGCATCATCCATTGGACAATGAAAGACATGTTGCAATATTGACAACTGCTACTAGTGAGCTTGGATTAAGGTAGAAGGTAATTGACCAAACCTTTTTGGGCTTCCCTTCTCCTTAAAACCAGAAGCTCCTTCAATTAGCTCTTATAGAAGATTATTTTGGGTTTTTGTTTATTTTAAAAGTTACTTTTTTAAAGATTTTTATAAAATTCTGTTTAGCCTGATTTCTCCTTTTAAGGAGAAGAGAAGTCAGAAAAACACTAGGCCAAATGCTACCCAAACTCGATAGATTAATAGAAATGGTTTTGGTGTATTTCTTGATAAAATTGTCATGGAGTTCTTTTACCAAAAAGGAACTAAACAAAACAAAAAGGGACTAAATTATTTATGATTTATATCCAGGTTGTTCGTCTCTAAGCTGCTACTCAGGATTTACCAAAGTCTGTAATTTTCAATGTTCGTGGTGTGAATCCCAAATTGTTGAAAATTGGAGAAATGATTGTTGCATATAGGGAGCTGGGGCAGAAACCCTTTACAAAAGGGGCATATTTCCTGGGAAAGATGGTGTAGGCAAAGGGATATAAAGAGTTGTTAGATTTATTAGCAAAGCATAAGGCTGACCTTCATGGTTTCAAGTTGGATGTATTTCCAAATGGAGAGGATGCTAATCAAGTTCAGAGTGCAGGCAAAAGGTTGGATTTGAATCTCAACTTTCAGAAAGGAAGAGATCATGCAGTTGATTCTCTTCATGGGTAGGAACACATTGAAAATTGAGATACTAAATTGATAGTAAGATATAATTCACTGCAATTGTCCCCACATTGTTGTGAAACATACCTAAGTGAAATGGGGAGCATTGCAGAAATGGAATTGAGTTATCTTTCAATCCCCCATATCTTCACAAAGTGAATTGACTTAATCGAGTATGTGTTTAAAAAATGCAATATCCAAACCTATTTTTTAATACATGGATAAATGCATATTCACGTACATATGATTCTTTCTCATGCTTTACATACCCAGACTCAATCTTGAATTTGTTTTTATTAAGTTTGGTTCTTATTTTGACACACTTTATCCTTATTGTAGGTATAAAGTCTTTATAAATCCTAGCATTAGTGATGTGCTATGCACAACTACAGCTGAACAAGGAAAATAATGGTCAAAAGGCAAGTGTAGATAAGGGAAAGCTCATTGCTAAGTCAGCATCAATGCCTAATCTGATAGAACTAGTAGATGGAGGCTTAGCATTTCCTCACTATTGTCTTACTGGGAATCAATTTCTGAGATTATGTGCAGGAGCAATACCTGGGACACGTGACTATGATAACCAGCACTATAAAGACCTTCATCTCTTGCCTCCACCGGTAGAAATTAAATCCTATCTATGGCTGGTGAATGGGTTCATTAGTTTGGTTGTTTGAAGGAAAACTTGTCACACCGGATTACGAATTGATACACTCACATCAATCACTTTGTGGATTGTCATTAATTTTAGGCATAAAGCATGTGACAATTTTTCAATTCATTATTTTTTGGTTTGGCATAACCATAGATGATAACTCAATCAGACACACAAATTATTAATAGTAACTAGTAACTTGCAGTCACGGAAATTAATACCAAAATACTAAACAGGGAGAAGCTTAGGAGGAACCAACTGTTGACAACCATTTGTATCAGAGTCTAATGGAAAAACTAATATATCTTGCTCACATAAAGCCAGATATAGTACACTGATCAGTGTGTGTGATCAGCCCATTTGTGCACAATTTGAGACAATTTCATCTCTAAGCTAGGTATAGGGTACTACAATATTCAGCACCAACAATCTACCTACAACTACCAATTATATGTTCATTGTAGGGTGTAAATTATGCTTTTATAATTCTTGTACAGCTTAATAAACTAGTGGGACAGCCCAATACTTCAGCCCAAGACCAAATCACTGCTCACAACAAGAGGAAATTTCAGCACCAAGACAAAACATGCATCCTTAGCTTAATGGGTCTGTTGTGGCTAAACAAAAAATATACAAAGTTCATTCAAACCTCCAGGCTTCTAATCTACTCGTGGTATTGAGACACCAATTGCTTCAAATGCAGCCACTACTAGCCACTTCCCCCAACTACTAGCTAGGAACTACGATTAAAAACAACGTAACAATGTGCTTTACACATATACATGTATATATAAGAAGTAGTAACAATGTGCTTTACCTGGAGTTGATATAATCAAACAACTTCCACAACAAGGCCAATTAGCAGTAGTAAATGATAACCTAAAAATAAAAAAACATATGCCAATTAGCCATGGGCCATACTACCACAACAATTATATGTATCACATTTGGCACAAAAGACCTTTAAGAACTAATGAGTAATGGCATTAGAAGAACTCAAAGCCAAACCAAGTTCAACTTCAACAAACTAATTCAGCTTATGCTCAACCAAAGTATGTGAAACTGCTTGTTGGCTATTAAAAGTGTTACTTATTCATGTGACAAACAAAAATAGCTGTAAGAGGATAATCCTTGTTTCTATTCATGATTATGATTCACCAACCAGAGGACTAGTAATTTGCTCAGTTGGGTTTCGATGCTCCATTTTAAAGAAGGAACAACAAAGGAGAAAATGGAGTAGTAATTTACTCAGTTGGCTTAAGTCAATGTTCACTGAAACTGAGGAATATATGGGATTTATGGGCCCTATACATATATGGCAAGTGAATACAACTATGTTTAAATTCCCTGACTCCCCCTTTACATGTGTTCATTCACATAAATCATCCGTGATATTCTAATAAACGCTTGCATGCATTCTTCTATCCGACCAATTTTAACAAAAACACATAACAACAACGTGGCAATATGAAGATATGAAAAATAATTGATAATATAGGATACAAGTACAATAGACTATGCCAAATAAAAAGATTAAGACTGCAATTATATGCATAAAAAAATTACTATCCAAATATTCAGAAAGCACTAACTTCATCAAATTTAAACTATTGAATGGTTTCAAAGCTCAGACTTGCTTTAGTCTATTTTATAGTCCAAATTATGCCATATCTCATAATTTGTGCAATTATCTTTAGCTGGCAGAATCTCTGGGTAGCAAAATCCACTATGAAAAGAAACAACATATTTTTTAGACAAATGAAAACAATACTCACTTCCAAAAACCAGTTCTTATTTGGAATAACAGCCCAATATATGAGAAGATACATCAAGTGATAGTAACAGAAAAGGCTAAACAAAACACTTTTGGGCTCCTCAAGTTTAAATGATTGTTGCAATAATCTATACTAACTTTAAATGGAATACAAAATCAATGAAGCTGAGATTAAAACAAAATATACCGTAGTCTCTAAGTAGTTATGCAATGCAATTGCAATGACAAAATCTCAATATGTACAATTACCATGCCATTGCAATTTCAAATGGCTACTCTTAACATACATGCAGTTTGTTGCTTCAGCCACGACAAAATCAGAATAACACCTTTCAATATTTCATTGCATTGGGTTTTCAGCAAAGACAATATAGCAGCTTCTGCTCCATAGAGAGCTATGACGAATCATAATAGAAGAAATTGATTTTGCTTTGGACCAATATTATGTGTGCAATGATGGCAATTAAATTTCCATTATACAAATACAAGCATGCACATTTTTTCACATGTCACCTATGCAACCAACTAACTATGACGCAGTGGAGAACAACACCATTCAACATTCCAATGAAATTGCATTTTAAAAATAAAAAGAAAAAGGAAGCAAAATAAAAATCAAAGGCAATAAAATAAAAACTACCATCACAGTTTCACATTACTAGCCAAAAAAATAGAATAATAAAATAGGGTTATGGAAACACTCTATAGTGATCATTCTGTGTAACCCCGTGACCAAAGCTACTAGTTTTTCAGAACTACCAGCATTTTCGTGGACAACCATTCTCTCAAAACATAGTGAACAACATTTTAGGTCTTCACTATGTTTTGTTTGAAATCCTATTCATATAAAAACCCTCAACTAATTATAGAAATAAAACTATTCGAATGTTTGACACAAACATTCAAAGAATCAATGACTGAAAGTGAATGAAAACCACATTCCTTATGCACACAATGTGGTTGCAGTGACGTACCTCAATCACGGCAGAGACGAAGTCGTTTGTGGTAGTCGCAGCTTCAACGACAGTGGTAGCTTCAGTGCAGTTTTCGGCAGTCACAGGGTCTGAGCGCAAAGATGAAAGGACAAAGGAGAAAAGTCTAGGGTTTGCAGGGGCCAAAATGAATTTGTGTTATAATTTATGAAAAGAACAACACCGGTTTTTTTAAATTAATCGATGTTAACCTGAAGTACTTAACATCGGTTTTGACAAAACTGATGTTAACCTCATATAGTTAACATCGGGTTTTAAAAAACCAATGTTAACTATATGAGGTTAACATCGATATTGTCAAAACTGATGTTAAATACTTGATATTAACATCGGTTATTTAAAAGACATTGCCTGTTTTGTATAATCAATCCAAAAGACACTCTTTTGGAAAGCCATTACATGTTTAACAATTGTTATTGTTATTTGCTCATCAGGTTCTGCAGTAGTTGAAAGATAAGGCATTAAAGAGAGCAAGCCTGACAGAAGATGAAGTGCTAACTTTGACTTCCAATTCAATATAACAGATGACTAGTTCTCTGTACTTTTAGGCTGCCCATTTAGCTGGTCCAAAATGGGGACCATTTTCTTCATGGTGGTGTGCTTGGCTTGAGACCATAGGGCTTATAGCTGGGATAAGGACTCAGGTAATAAGGTGAAACTTCTATTTTCTAGTCAATATTTTCAAAGAATGTTTACATGACAACTCATGCTTTTCATGGTTGGAAAAGGCATATGCAGGATCACACAAATAAAGTAATTCTTATGCATGTATATTGGCCTCACTGTTATATGGGCAGCACTAAACACATTTGCATTGGAAGTGATTGCTTTGATCGATATAGTTTCAATATGGTGGCAGGTACTATTACTTCCTTGAATACACTTTTAACTGCCATAGTAAAAGAACATAAGTGAGTAAGGGGTGTTAATTGGTTTTGATTCACTCAATAACCCAAAAAAATGTTGCACTTTCTTAAAAAAACCAAATGTATATATATACACATACTTTGAAGAATTCCCCTAATTCCTTTTTCTACCTTGGTCAATGCCACGACTAATAACATAGTAGTATACTAACCAATAACAAAAAATGAATAAAAACAATGAAAAGGAATATCTATCGAAAAACTTTAAAATTTATTTTTGCCAAAAATTAAATTATTTATACACCTGGAATATATATTTTGATTTTAATTTTTATATATTATTAGTTTTAATTTTTTTACAATGTTAAATTATTAAATAACATCTCTTTTATTTTCTTTAATTTTCTACAAATATCCTCTTTATAAAGCAATTTTTTCAGAGATATGCTTAGTTAGAGACTAAAAACCTATTTGATAGATACGAAGGAAAGTGAAAAAATAATGAAATATGCAGTAAAATTATATGAAACTCGTACTTTTATTTTTTTACCTCAAATTAAAACTCATCACTTTTCTGTTTACTATACTAGTCATACATTAATTGTAGCTAGTAGCAGGTCTAGACCCAACTCATTGTTTAAAATACAATATTTATTACAAAATTTAATGAATTTTAATGATATGACAATTCAAGATTAGTTGATAATATATATAATTAAATTGATATATTTTTTAGGATTAAACGACCTATAATTTGATGATTATAATTATCATATTAAACAGGAAGAAACCCAGGCTTTTTATTTGCATTTAATTGATACACGTTATTATATTGACAATCAACTAACTTTTTAATATACAATTACTTATTACTTTAATTGATACATGTTATTATATTGACAATCAACTAACTTTTTATTTGCATTTAATTGATACACATTATTTTAATATTGAGACCAAAATTCTTGTATATCTCTTTTGTTTTACTCTTTCTAAGGCAAAGGAAAGTGGTGGGGAAATGGCAGTGAAAAATGCTTTGAAATTAAACATATATGATGACCTTGTAACTGTAAGGTTAGAGACTTGAAGTTAGCCTGCTAGACTAATTTTCTCTGCTTCTGTAGGTTTGTTCGTTTTGTGAGCACTCCTGAGATATTGGAATGTGTGTATACTACAGAATAAAAAATCTTACAAATTGAAGAGGCAATTGCAATTCAAGGAAATAGTTCTTTTGGTTTTAGCACTGTATGTAAATATGTAGCACTACACTATATGAAAGCCCAAGTACAATTGTTGCAAGTTTTCACTGTGTACAACTAACTAATGAACTAATATAAATGTATTCAAAGCCCTGTTAAGTTTTATAATTGTTTACAACTAACCAAACTTGCTGCTTTGTGCAGGCAGGAAGACTTGGGAGGATACTAATGAGGAGAGAGCAATTGTACTTTACAAGGTTAGTAGGGTCTTTAACAATTAATACCCTATTATTGATTTTATTATTTTATAATCAATCTGTATGGTTATGTGCTAGCCTGATGCACAACCACCTCAAGCAAATGGAAGCACCACATTGGAAGGAAGCTCAAAGTAAATTCTTTGTCTTTTTATTTTCACCCTTTTATGACCATCTCATAGAGTAAAAAATTGTAATGTTTAAGTAAGTTGTTTATGATTAAATAATAAAATTCATCAAGTGTCCATTCCAGACCTTGCATGTTTTAAATTCTATCAGTTAATTTTCTTCCTAGAATATGCTTGTAGTGCATAAAATAGAGATGTCAACATGGAAGGTACGTTGGAGTTACTTAAAAAAAATCAATTAAAATTCGATCAAGTTAATTTTAATTTAAACATCCCTGTTAGGTGAATCTTGTATAAGCTTAACTATAACTTGATAGTTGATACTTCCCTCTTGAGCATAATTAGTTATCCACCAGTATTGAAAGCAACATGTTGAAAAACTATGAATTTTATTTATTTATTATTATTGAACAGGTATACAAATGGAGATGGTTTTTAATGCATTTATGATAGCTTAAGCATTTTGGATAATTGTTTCTACATTGTTATAAATTTTTAATCAATGCCTAGTTGGATTGAGTTTTAGCTGCTTGCATATAAATATGATGAAGTTTATTTATTGAGTTTCTTTGTACTATTTGAAATAGATTGTTAACTCATATTCACTTCTACATGTTCTATTAGAGTTCATCTTCTGAAAGTCCTAGAGACACGTAAGTCAGCATTGCAGAAAGAGCAAGGCATGGCATTTGCTCATGTTGTTGCTGCTGGTTTTGACATTGACTATATACCGCCTTTGATGTCATTTGTTGAATGCTTTGGTGCATCTCGCATGAAGTAAGAAAACTTTGTTTTCATAGACCATTATGACCTTGGATATTTGTTGGTGAAGTGTTGGCTTCCTCACCCATCGACCTATGGCCTGGACAATCTTGCTTATGCTATTTTTTGTTACATGTCAGGGATACATGCACAAAATTCAGGGATCTTTGGAGAAGAAAACATGAAACTGGACAATGGCTTGAAATTGAAGCTGCTGAAATGACGTGCAATCGCTCAGACTTTTCTCCGTTTAATGTTTCTGGCATTATACTTCCCAGTATGGCCTCTGCATCCCATACTGAATTGGACTCGGAGAGTAATGGGAAAGCAAGTTCAGGTACCCAACATTTCCAGCATATTGTGAAATTATGAATTTATGGATTTTTCATGACTTAATGTATTTACATTTTTAATAACTCATACATGCACATACACAAACATATACATGTTTGAACCAACCCTACTATTCACAATTTTCTTTTTTCCTTTTTTAGTTATTAATACAATAAACTGTTACTTCAAATAGTGTATAGGCCTGTTGGCTGAAATTGATCTATCTGAATGGCTTATGTTGATTAGCCTTCTTCGACTGTCTTTGCTTTCCCCACCCTTTTTTTTATTTTCTTGGTTTCTGATGTGGGAAAGCAAGGGTGATTTGCAAGTCATAGGATAGATTTCATTTCTCTTAGGGCAATGGTTAACAATTTGTATATTTTTTTTATTTATATGCACTATATGATGATGTTTTTAAAAAATACATTCTATGACGGTTCTAAAAAACCCAGCTTAGAAGGATACCCTTCTGAAAAACCGTCTTAGAATCCTCAAAATTTAACATTTTTTTTTCTTTTTTAAAAAACACATTCTAAGATGGTTCTTTGAAAAAATCATCTTAGAATCTTCACTAATTTTTAATTCATTTTAAAAAAATGATTTTAAGACGGTTCTTCGTCTTAAAGAGTGTACTTTTTAAGATAGTTCTTTTAAAAACCGTCTTAGACTAAGACGGTTTTTAACTAATAACCATCTTAGAAAGGTATTTTTTTCTAAGAAGGTTCAAAACCGTCTTTGAATATGTGTTACAACCGTCATAGAAGGCCTTTTTTCCAGTAGTGAGATGAACTTTCTATGACGGTTTTGAGAAAAATTGTCATTGATGTCAACCTTTTTATGACGATTTTCTAAGAACTATGGTTTCTTTGAAAACCGACATAAAAGTATACATAAAAAGGTTATGTTGTAAAAACACAACATATTCCATGGCGGTTTTAAAACCATCATGGAATCACTTTCTTTGTAGTTGTGCTCAACTATAAATAGACCCCAAAGAAGGCTCACTTCACACCGAAAACAACTATCCCTAGGTGGTTCTGCCAGCTCTTAGGGGAGGGGAGGAGGACAAAAAAATTCAACCACCTTGCCTTTAGAAGCTAAAGAAAATTAACGTACGGGGGAGTGGGGTTTTATTCTTTCATTTTTTTAATGTTTTTCCATGGTTTGAATTGTGATTGTTCTTGAAGAACCTCGTTCTTCATGTTCTTGATTAAATGTTACGTTACATTGAATCCATTTTATGATAGCGTTCTTAATTTTTAAATATAGTATGATGGCTGCCATATTTATATATGCATGCAATGTTGTTAGTTTGATGCACTAAATTGCATGAAAATATGATGCTAACTAAGGATACTAGAAACAAGGTGGGTTTGGATTTCAGATGATTAAGGCTTTTAATGCCTCTTCGTTTTTGGAAAAACAATGGTGGTGATTAATTGACTGCCCAGAATCTTTGATGGCACAAGTTTTGAAAGAAAAATACTATCCTAGAGATCATCCACTATAGGCAAAGAGAAGATATAATCCCAACTTCAATTGAACAAGTATCTTTTCAATAAAATGGTTGATTGAGGAAGGGTCAATTTAGAGTGTTAGTAATGGTAATTCAGTATGGTTTGGGAGAGATAGGTGGATCCTGAAGGTAAGCATTGCTCTTAATTACTTCTTACAACCAGTTGAGGTGTGGAAGATTTGAAAGTGGTACATTCACAATTTTACATATATAAAAGGAGCTGGGAGTGTAGTAAGTTAGTGGACTTCTTCCCAACTTGGGTGATTGATAACATTCTTACTATCCCAATTAAGCAGTTTGATTATCATGATGTGCTAGTTTGGAGATTCACTGTAGATGGAGTTTACTCTGGGAAGTCAAGTTATCAACTTGCATTGAATAAAGAAGAAAATGCTGCAAAGGGTTCCAGCGAAGGGTGCGGAGATGGTTGGAAGATTTGGTCATCGAATGCTATTCCCCATTGTAAGTACTTGTTGTGGAGAATTTGTATAATTGCATTGCAAGTTTGTACAAGAGAAAAGGGGTATTGAGGTTGATACTATTTGCTCCATGTGTGGAGAGTGTGAAGAAACTGTGGATCATGCTCTACTCCCTTAGCCCAAAAGTTAAACTTATCTGGTATGCATCTCCTCTTTGTATTAGAGTAGATAAAATGGAATTATATCCTTAAATGATTTTTTGGAATATTTGATGGGAGAATTAGATAAAAGATCAAATTGGTCTAATGTTTACTATTATTTGGGCAATATGGAACAAGAGAAATGATTTGGTCTTTTAGAAAAAGTTGTTGATTTAGGAAGCTATCATTGAGAGGGTTCCAAATTCTCTGCCTTTGCCTCCTCGAACCCTACAGATTCAGAGTCGTACAAGAACAGGTATCTAAAGTATGTATGCCACCTTTGAGGCAATCTTATAAGGCTAATTTTCATGTGTCGATTATTTCTAAATGTGGGGAGGACAGGTTTTGGGGTCATCTTTAGGGATGAAAATGTGTATGTATTAGTGCCTGTTGCTAAATTCATGAAAGAGGAGTTTGACGTGCATGTAGTTAAACATTGGCATTCAAATGGGGTTTATAACTAACCGAGAATTTGAAACAGATTGTGCTATAGATTGTATCATCACTAGAAGAAGCATAATGCATTTCAATGAAGCTATGTGGTGTTTGTCGGCTTTGGCAACTCAAATCTACAACATTATGTTTGATAGCTCATGCCTTAGCTTATTTAGCTTTTGATTTTGATGAGGAGCATATTTGGATTGAAGATCATCCTTACTAAATTCACTCTCTTTTATTAGCAGATGTACAGGCTCAGCCTTCTAATGTTTCTGTTGAATAAAAGTTATGCTTTTCCATTGCCAAAAAAAAATATGCATGAAAAACCAAATTTTTGGAACCCTATTAGTCTTAAAATCACGTTTTGTACAAATAAGAGGATTAAATTCAATTTTTCTCTCTCACATGCTTATTTGATTTTGAAATAATAATTTACTTTGTCAAATAAAAAATATTCCCCCAAAAGTCAATATTTTATGTGAAGGCTAGGAAATAGAAAATTATGTAGAGAAGTCATTGTTACTTGATGAGAAGTAATATACACTACTAAAAAATATACATTAAACATCGTTGCGTTGACATCGGTTTTTGGAAAAACCGATGTTAACAGAAGAGTGGTGGCATACTTGTAATTAAGATTAGTTAATTAACATCGGTTTTTTTAAAAACCGATGTTAACATGTAACCGTTAACACCAGTTTTTTAAAAACCGATGTTAACACAAATGCGGTGACATACTTTGTAATAAACACCAATTTATTAACATCGGTTTTTAAAAAACCGATGTTAACATCGGTTTTATAAAATCGATGTTAACGAGATATGGTTAACATTGGTTTTTTGATAAAACCGATGTTAATAATTATATGTTAACATCGGTTTTTTTAGAAAAATCGATGCTGTATTTTGAGTTAAATTAAAAACACAACCCCTGGTTTTCTCCCCGCGCTCGTCAAAATCTCTTTCTCCTCTCGTGAGTTTGTCTTCCCTGTGCTCTCTTCAAAAACCCAAACCACTAAAGTTTGCCATCGTCATCATTGGTGTCCGCCAGCTCACCGTGGTGTCTGCCATCATCGTCATTGGTGTCCGCCAGCTGACCGTGGGGTCCGCCATCATCGTCATTGTTCGTGGCAAAGTGCAACCCTACGGTAAATAATAAGTTTTGTATGTTGAATAATGTATCTTGACTGGTATTAATAGTTCAGGTGTGTTCGTCAGTTAGTTGTTTGATAGGTTTTAGACGCAGTCTTATCTCCTGGGGTGGGTTCGTGAGTTCATTGTTCCATTGGAAACTTGTGATATTCTATAAGTTTTGAATCATTTTCTCTATGTTTTGTAATGTTTATCTCTCTTAAACCTTTGTGGATACATACATATTTATGTTTGAGAAAGTTATTTTGGATGCTATCAAGGCTACCATTGTGCTTACATTGGGGAAGGAGTTGAAAGAAGCTGATAGAGCTTCTTGCTCCAAGTTCCTTCACCTTTAATAACAACTTAACACTTAGGCTGTTTGGCTCCAAATTACTATTAGAAGTAACAGTAAATGGATGCCATTGCAACTTGGATATGGTTGGTATATTTATGAACATAACACTTGTGTGGTTATAAGTTAATCCTGCAAGAAAACGTATCACATTACCTCTTAAAAGTGTCAATAAAATAGTCATTTCTCAAGAAGTGAGCAGACATAAATTGTCTATTCATGGCTCTTAAGATTTCATAGTCAATCAACTGAGCAGAGATATCACATATGACATTAAGATTTTTTAATGAAGGATTCATTTATAAGTTTTTAGGCTTCTTATTATCTATTCATGGCTCTTAAGAGACCTTCAAACTTAGAGGTCTTGTGGTGAAGATTATGTTGTTATAGTAAGAAAATATCATTTGGCATAACCTTTATAGTTCTTGCCAGTGCCTTTGCCGTATTGTTTGTGCTAAATGCTCTAATTTAACCCAGAGGTCTTCTGGAGTTGTGCCATTTTAAACAATGTTTGCGCTTCTTTTGTTATGGTTTGGCATCTCATTTCCACTTTTGTTTGTTGGTGGTTTTGTTGGGTTTGATAAGAAGGCAGCAATTGAGGATCCTGTGAAGACAAAGATGATACTATAGTGCTCATTGGTTTTGTTGGGTTTGATAAGAAGCCAGCCTCTTTTTTTGTATCAGGTGATGATCATTTCTCCAATATCAATGATGTATATATTTTAATTTGTGTATACTAGAAACAGTGTATGTGAGTGTTGATGGATTTTTATTTGTTAAGCATGTTGGATATATCTCTACATTTGAGATTCTATTTTATATCTTACTTCTATAAAATAGTTGTGGATGTGAAATGATCTTAATCCATTGGTACCCAAATTACACTCGAAACAAAGATTTGTGAGTAGCCATTAATTAATGTCATTGGCAACTTAGATTCTATTTTACAAACATTTTTATTTTTGAGATTCCATTTTACAAAGATTTTTATTTTTGCTAGTTTGGATGCTTGACTAGCCATTAATTAATGTCATTGGCAGGTTAGATTTGTGAATTTGGCAAAATGTACAATGGCAACAGCTGGATAAGTTAGAGATTGAGCTAGCCCAGCAAGCAAACCTTGAGAGATTCAGCTAACATTTGGTCTCTGGATAAACTACATGAATTTCAAATTTGTAGAAAATAATTTTTGTTCAGATTACTTGTGGTTTGCTTGGTCTGGTTGTTTCTATGCATGGTGTGATTAGTTTAGTTAAATTGTGTTTAAAATATTACTAGAAGATAAAAACAAAAGTGTGAAGTAAATTTGAATATACTACTACGTGAAATGTCCAGAATGGAACTTTCTGTTGTGTATGGACCACATTTGGCTTAGTAGAAAAGTTGTTGTTTTGGTTTTAGCCAAGAGAGAGAGAGAGAGACTTTGGTAATCCTTTCCGCCAACGGCACAGAAGGGTTTTAAATTAATTAGTACTACTATTAGAGAGAGAGAAAGAGAGAGAGAGAGACATATAACTTTCCTATTTTTTTTGTTGATTACTTTTCTATTTTTATGTTTTTGGTACAAATTGAATTTCTATTCTAATATGCCATATTTTGTGCTAACTTACTTTTAGGGATTGAAGGCAGAGACTTTGGTTCGTATTCGCCCTAAGTTAGTTGCCAAACTCAGACTGCAAAGGCAATAAGAGGTACATACTTGTTTTTTCCATTATTTTAGCCTTTTATACATGAATGGTATAACTTATTTTTTAAAATGTATTTGTTATGTGTATGTGTATGTGCTACTGTGAAGTAGTTATTCCTAAGGATATGATTTTCCTTCACCCACAACTTACATAGTTTTTTCACCAATTTGCATATGAAACCTGTACAATTGAAGCATGAGCTGAAAAAACCTTGAATTTTTTTTCTCCATTTCACATTGACATAAGCATCTTCAGTGACCACGGGTTTGTCTCCTTAGAAGCACAATCTAGAGTAGACTAAGTGCATGTTTGGTTTTTAGTTCGAAAGCCTAAAATTATGTTCAAAAAGTAAAACTGAAAAACCAACCATCTTGTTTGATTTTCAGTTGAGTCTAATTTTAAATTGAGTTTTGTTACAATTTTGCCTTAAAACTCATTTTGAAATGGAAGGAAAAATAGAGTTGTTTTAACAAACTCAGTTTGCAAAATGATTTTTCATCCAAACTTTAAGTTACACAACTTGAATCCAAATATATACTAAATCAACTAGTTGTATGAGTTCAATTGCTTTGGAGAGATGCACTGTGAGAAACGCCCCAGTGTTAGTTAGGACTAAGTAGGAAGGTTGGATGAATTTTATCATTATGGAAAGATTACTATCCAGAGTTGCTCTCCACAAAGGCAGAGTTTGAAGGTGGGAACCTAATTAAATGATTTGATTAATAAAGGAGGATACTAGCATATATTGCCTTCTTTCAGGTACGGGGCTAACAAAAGGCCTAGTAACCTCATAGACATAGCTCCATGTTTCATGGTTTCGGAGGTAAAGATTATGATGTAAATATGAATAGTCACAAGACCAAAGAAATATCAGTCATGTGTGATTCCGGAATTATAATTGGTTTGTTTAACCATGAAAACAAGTAACTTCTATACAAGACATCATCATACCCTCACAACACTTGGTAACTAAGAAGAAAATTTAACAGAAACATCATTCACAAAGTTAGTCTTAAACAATAATCGAATATACATGACATTGACCTTAGAATATTTTTATTTTGTGTTCAGACTCAATACTTGAAAAAACCAAGGTGGCTGTTTCGTTCTATCATCTCTTGATTGTTCTTCAATTTCTTAACTACTTCTAATTCCACTTTGGCACCCTGCGGTCAAATGTCGCACATGGACAAGGCCAATTAAGCCTCCACTTAATTCTTCTGCAGCTGAATAACTGCTATGACGGGTCTTCAATCTTGTCTTGTTTATAAGGCTAGATCCAGTAGAAGAAAAAGACAAGCTATGTGCCAAATCTGAAGTTAGTGGTGTCTCCACTTTTTTACGTTTGTAACTTAAAGGGCGTAGTGTCAGCTCAATCTCAGTCTCATTTATAACATCTAGAACTCCATCGCTGTCAGCTTCTGCCATGTCCTCCTTAGCAGGTCTTTCAAGATCAAAGTTCAACTTAGGATTTTGTTGCGCACCTTTATGATAACCATTTTGAGTTAAACTAATCATGTTTTTTTAAGTTCCATCCTCTTTGATTTACTTCATTACCTCTAGTGGCTTCCATATTTTTCATCAATATGTTTTGAATCCGATACAAACGGTGAAGTTCGTACACCTGAAAACATTCTCAGGGCACTCAAGACTCTATTGACACTGATTGAGGACAAATGGCTCAAAGTAACAGAAAGAGATTTAGTACATGTTCTTTGAAAGTGTCTTGGTGTTTCAGCATGGTAATTCTCATGTATTCTTTATTGCATGGCCTAATAAGCTTCTCCATCGGAGATAAGTTCAGCTAGTGTACCTTAACTACTTTTGTTGGAATGTTCAGGCATGCATTTTTATGGTATCACTTCACCTCCATTTTAGTTACCATTGTTAAGCTGAAATGAGGAAAATCCTAACTTAGAAAGTAGTTGATCAATGAAAATGTTTATAGAGTAGCCTTGAAGCCTAATCAAAATGATGACATCAACTTCAATTTCTTATCTCCTTCCAAGATTTTGGACCACAATTAAATGAAATAAACTCTCAACAACAATAACAAAAAAAGAAAAAAAATCTTCGAATACCTTTAGTTTGTTGAATTTTCCTACCATAATAACTTTATGCATATCTCAATATATAGACACACCACAACCTCTATAATAGCCGAAAAAGCACTCTCTGCAGCAACAACAAACAACACACCACAACCTCCACACCTGTCACTAGTAGAAAAACACACCAACATTTACACAAAATTGCACAACAACACCCATCTCAAATAAGTACCATGGCTTCACCTAGATGTTTTCTGAATACACTCAACTGGATTCATCATCCAGTCAGAGAGAATAAAAAATCATTTCTTCTTAGCCTAGCTTTAGCCACTTCCACCTGTTGACCTTCACTTGTTCAAGGATTTCGTGACCCTATAAACTTTGATCTTTAAAAATCATACCATTTCTGGCAATCCAAATAGCTTTGACCACAGCATGCCATGCATACCACCATCCAACATTCTACTTCAATCCCCCTACCCCTTGCCAACCCATCAAATTGATGCATCTGAGCATTCATTTGATCCTCTTGCAAAATGATTACTAAAATGCCTAATCATTCCGACTCTCATACCCCTAAAGTTGATTGTTTCCTATGTTAGCTTATTTGAATCCCTGAAGTTTAGGGATCAATTATGTTCTCCACATATTACACACACAAATTCAATGTAGTACTACATAACACAAGTTGTTTTCAGATTCAACTTGCTCAAGCAATTGAAAGGACAAATTAGTTGATGGACTCACCTATCTTTATATTTTGTGGAATAAAAAATCTATAGGCAGTTCATTTTTAGATACTATTTTTCAGTTTTTTTACTCTTTTGTTATGCACTTTCTATTATCAATCTAAAATCTAACACTTTTTCTCTTGTTCCCATTGCTCATGTCACATTACCTACACCAACCCTCCCATCATATCTAATCTAAATTCAGCATCATATTGATCAATGTGTGTTCTTGTATATTGTCTTGTTGAATAAATATCATGTCTTAAATCCTCTTGACCATTTTTCCTTGATAGCAAATAATATTTTACAATAAGTGATATTGTACAATTTTTTCTTTCTTTCATTTGACTGTTGCGCTGGAAATTAAACAGTGAAGAGTGAAGTTCTTCTGTCACACTCATTGATTTCCTTTGATTTCGACGGAAGCCTAACCAATACGCTACCACTAAATTGCTAGTAAGAAAAATTTGTCATGAAACACACACACACACACACGCATGATACAAACACACAGACACACACACTCATGACACACACACACACACACTCATCATACAAACATACACACACACACACACAAGTTTGATAACAAATTTGTTCAATTATACATGCAGAAATTTCTTCAATTCTGACTTATTAGCTGTGACAAGGTAGCTGGCCTCTTCATAAGGTACTTATCTAACTTTAACTTAAATTCTACTATAGTGGTGATGACCTACTAATATTAGTGAAAACAAATTTGCCAAGTGTACCTTAGTTAATTTGTTCAGAGTTGTAAAAAATGAATAGTTTTTAACTTGAGTTATTCCAATTTTAAGTTTTCAAATATGCTTGCATGATTGTATTTGTATGAGGATTATATTCTTTTTTTGTATAAATTTTGGCAAGCTGAACAGTAGTTAGTATAATGTTGGTATTTTAGGGGCAATGTAGTTATTTAAGGGTACTTGTTAGTGTTTTAGGCAAATAACAAACGCAAGTCTAGTCTTTATCAAACACCTAAATAGAAACTGAAGCCCTTCTTCAAGATGTTGAGTAAGAGACTCGACTTTCTCCAATAGGTTTTGCAGCTTATTCATTTTTGAAATAGGCAAACATCAAGCCCAAGACAACAGGGCAGAGCACTATCTATGGCCTATCCTACATCAACCCCAGCGTAGATAATGTTAGAAAGTTGAAGTCATTTTTTCCCATCATAAGCCTCATTTCTAATCTTCCATAAATTGTAGCAGGCACAATGGCACAACAAATGTTTTAATTTCGTTGAGTTTTTTCCTTTGACCATAGTAGCAAAAAGCTTGTAAAACTACAGTAAAACATCTGGCAGTGAAAAAGAATAATCAATCTCATCGTCCAGTTGGTGCTGTAGGTTGCAGTGAGCAATCTTTGATTCAATCTTTGTTGACAAAACTACCTAGTCTTGGCCACCACAGCCTTAAATCCACAGCTATTAACCTTAATTAAAATCCACACTTACCACTATTTGTCCGGGAATTCCAAAAGATCATACACATGAAGACATTCTAAATTAGTGTTACCTAGGAGCTGCCATATTCGATATTATCCCAGCTTCCGAAGCTGTTTGTTCCATGCCTCCTCTGTGATTGTTCAGCATGATGAGAATTTGCAAGGCTTGTTGATTCATGACCACACTCGAATTTAATCTCCATTATCCTTATAACAGTTTTTGCCATGTCTAACCGCTGCTGAGGGTTGCTTTTAGTGCAAGCAGCACCAATGTGGAGGAGTTGCTCCATCTCACCAAGCCAATTCCTAGAGCCTGCAATCTCAGGATCAAGCACCTCTGATTCCCTTCCCTCAGAGATAGTAGTTTCCACCCATTGCACCACATCAGCCCCACCCTTTCCATTTTTGAGATACTGAGAAGGGAACCTCCCTGTCAGTATCTCAATTATGACAACACCAAGACAGTAAATAGCGCAACTTTGTGAAATACCTGGCCTTGTTGTGCTGCCTCTGGTGCCTTGTAAGTGAATAGTGTTTGTGCAATGGTTGAAGGGTTAACCATGTGGCTGAACCCATAATCTATAAGCATTGGTTCATTGTCTGGTCCAAGGAGAACATTGTTGGACTTGAGATACTTGTGTGGAAGATCCGAGGAACCAAGTACTGTGTAAAGATAATGCATTCTATGTGCGATTCCTCGTATAATCTTCAAACGAGTAGGCCAATGTAGCTCAACATGAGATGCTCCCCTATCACCTGCAAAAAAGATAGAGAAATTCTATGATGCTTTCAGAAATGTAAGAGTTTTAGTACTGTCAATAAGAGTTTTAATATAGAGAAATTCTATGATGCTCCCCTATCACCATAGCAACTCGGTTCTTGTGTTTGACAAGAGCTTATTTAACAAATGTCAATTAAGTCGTGTATCTAATTGAAGGATGTTACCATATTTGAAAAGGACAAAACTTAGATACAGTTCTTTGAGTATTTTGTGTTGTTCTCTTATCAGAATTAAAGTTATTTTCCTAATAAGTGACCTATGTTGATTTTTAATACAAACCATTATTATGCAGACTCTAGATACACACACCCTCATGACACACACACACACACAAAAACCGTAATCACACACACACACCCTGATGAGACACACAGAAACACACAGACAAACCCTAATGACACAGACACACACACAAACCCTAATCACAAACACACACATTCCCTCATCACACACACACACACACACACATGACACACCCTGATGAAAAATACGCACACACACACACCCTTATGACACACACACACAAACCCAAATCACAGACACACACACACCCTCATGACACAGACACAAACCCTAATCAAACACACACACACACAAACCCTAATGACACACACACACACACCCTCATGACACACACACGCACACTTAGTCAACCTCACTTCCGACCTAGTCAACCTCCCTTAGCTTTCTTGTATGTCATGAATGTAATATGCTATAGAAACAAATGTTGATGTCGATATTTGTCTTTAATCGAAATTTAGATTTTGTATGTTCTTGTACGTCATCAATGTTATTTGCTATATACACAACTGTTGTTCATGTTGAGTGAACCTTAGATTCCCGTTTGAGACTGAATGCAATGATTCTTGCGGAGAGTTTGCATTAGTCAATGTATTTAGTCTTGAATTGTCCGTTTGGACAGTTTGGGGAGACTGATATTTTTATGTTAGATTCATTTGTTAAGGTTATTATTATTTTGATTATTTTGATGAAATTTTGGTTTAATGCATTTCAAGTTGTTATCTGGGTGCATACTTGATTATTGGGAAATTCATTTCACCGATGTCATGTCGTGTACTTGGAAACCAATGCGAAATGCTACCGAAATTTTCTCAAAATTTTCAAAATAATGCTAACCCTGACATTTGAAACTAACATAAAAGACAATCTTTCTAAATGGGATAGGGCCACACCTATAAATAAAAAAGTGTGATTTTCATGCATGGAATTGCTTAGATGGATCAAAGTTAGATGAATGAAAGTCGCATGAGCCCCGAATATGAAGATGGCGGCAAGCAGTTCTTGCAATTTGCTTCAGAAAGAGGTCGACCGAATGAAGAAGGAAAATATTATTGTCCTTGCATCAACTGTTTGAATGGAAGATGACAACTACTGGACGAAATACGAGACCATCTATTATGTGATGGGATTAAGAAGAATTACACGATGTGGATATGGCATGGTGAAGTGACAGACATGCAGAGTGGGTCCCAATGTGAACCGTTTGATGTAGAAATGGGAGATCGCTTGGAGGACATGATTCGTGATCTTGGACAAGAGTCTTTCCAGCAAGCACATGCCCATGTGTATGAAGGACTGCAGAGTGATTCAAAGAAGCCTTTGTATACGGGGTGCAAGAATTCCTTAACCTTGTGTTTCTGCGGTGTTAAGTCTAGTTAATGTGAAGGCCAGGTATGGGTGGAGTGACAAAAGTTTCACCTCACTGCTTGAGGTAGTGCACAATCTGCTTCCAGAGGACAACACGTTGCCTAAAACTTACTAGAAGGAAAAAAAGATATTGTGTTCGATGGGTATGGAGTATCAGAAGATTCATGCTTTCCCCAATGATTGCATACTGTACAGGCATGAATTCCAAGAAATGTCCAAATGCCCTATTTGTGGGACTTCCCGGTACAAAGTGAAGGATGAAGGGGAAAGCAGTTATGATGAAAACTCAAAGAAGGGCCCTCCAGCGAAGGTTTTGTGGTATCTTCCAATCATTCCAAGGTTTAAGCGTCATTTTGCTAACAAGGACGATGCAAAAGACCTTACATGGCATGCAATTGGAAGGATTTCTGATGGAATGGTCCGTCATCCGACAGATTGCTCGCAGTGGAAGAAGGTTGATGGTTTGTATCCGAATTTCAGGAAAGAGCCACGAAATCTTAGACTTGGACTAGCCAGTGATGGAATGAATCCATATGGCACCTTAAGCACTCAACATGGTTCATGGCCAGTTCTGCTAGTAATTTACAATTTGCCTCCTTGGTTGTGCATGAAGCAAAAATACATGATGTTGTCTATGATGATATCAGGCCCAAGACAGCTAGGAAATGACATTGATGTTTATCTAAGTCCGTTGGTTGAAGACCTACGAAAGTGTTTGGACCAGGGGGTTGTAGTGTTTGATGCGTTTTGCAAGGAGACGTTTGAAATGCGTGCAATGCTTTTTTGTACCATTAATGACTTTCCAGCATATGGGAATCTCAGCGGTTACAGTGTTGAGGGTCATCATGCATGCCCCATCTGTGAAGAAAACACAAGCTACATACAACTAAAACATGGAAGAAAAACAGTCTACAGTAGGCATCGCCGTTTTCTAACACCCAATCATCCTTACAGATGACTGAAAAAAGCTTTTAATGGAAGTCAAGAGCACGATATTGTGCCGATACCATTGACTGGTGAGCAGGTATATCAGCGGGTTCAACACTTGAATACTATATTTGGAAAGACCCAAAAGCAGGATAAAAGTAAGAGTTGCATATGGAAGAAGAGGTCCATTTTCTTTGATCTTCCGTACTGGTCTGATCTAGACGTTAGACATTGTATTGATGTTACGCATGTGGAGAAAAATGTTTGTGACAGTGTGATTGAGACGCTCCTTAACATTCAAGGCAAGACGAAGGATGGGTTGAATACCCGTCAAGATCTAGCTGATATGGGGATACGATCACAGTTGCATCCAAGGTCTGATGGGAAGAAAATTAACTTGCCCCCAGCTTGCCATACTTTGTCCAAAAAGGAGAAGATAAGTTTTTGTCAGTGTCTTTGTCGGGTGAAGGTTCCACAAGGATACTCTTCAAATATTAAGAGCCTTGTGCAGTTGAAGGAGCTTAAGCTTGTAGGGTTAAAGTCTCACGATTGTCACGTGCTCATGCAACAATTGTTAGCCGTGGCTATACGAGACATCTTGTCAAACAAAGTCAGGTTAGCCATAACTCGCTTGTGCTTTTTCTTCCATGCTATATGTAGTAAAGTGATTGATCCTGTCAAGTTTGATGAGCTGGAAAATGAGGCCGCAATTATACTGTGCCAGTTGGAGATGTATGTTCCCCCTGCTTTCTTTGACATCATGATTCACTTGATTGTGCATCTGGTCAAAGAAATCAAATGTTGTGGTCCTGTTTATCTACGGTGGATGTACCCAGTTGAGCGATACATGAAGATCTTAAAAGGGTATACAAAGAATTTATATCGTCCAGAAGCATCTATTGTTGAGAGGTACATTGCAGAAGAAGCCATTGAATTTTGTTCAAAATACATTGAGAAGGCTAAACCTGTTGGCCTTCCTGAGTCTCGACATGGTGACAGAGTGGGTGGTAAGGGTTCAAGAGGACTGCATGTGATCACTCCAAGTGTAGAAGATTTGTTACAAGCTCACTTGTATGTCTTAAACAACAGTAATGAATTTTTGCCATACATACTTAAGCATGAAGCTTTAGTCGAATAGAATAATAAAAAAATGTCAAAGAATTGGGTGTTGAAAAAGCATAACAAGACTTTCTGTGATTGGTTTAAAGATACAATCTTTGTAGATGAGAATGCTTCAGAAACATTAAGAAAGCTAGCATATGAGCCTAAAAGAAATGTTATAACTTGGCAAGGATACTACATAAACAAGTATTCATTTTACACAAAAGCACAAGATGACAAAAGAACAATGCAGAACAGTGGGGTCACCCTAAGGGCTGAATCTCAACACTTTGCAAGTGTGAATGACACCAATCCCTGTGTAGCTTCCATCCCTTACTTTGGGTTCATTGATGAAATTTGGGAGCTTAACTATGTGAAATTTTCTGTATGTGTTTTCAAATGTAAATGGGTTGACAGCAACACCGGTGTGTGCATCGATGATATAGGATTTACGTTGGTAGACCTAAAGAAACTTGTCATGGCAGAACAAGCTAGACAAGTATTTTACGTGCAAGACCCTTGTGATGAAAGGTGGTGTGTGGTTCTCCAGGGCAAAACAATTGGTGTCAATGTAGAAGATGATGATTCATACATGGACACCTATGTTAGTCCTTTGACCGCACAAATCACTCCTAACATTGTCGGAGAAGAAGAAGCTAACGACGTTCATGCTAATCGTAATGATCATGATGAAGGAGAATTAATTAACATCGTCTAATGTATTTTTCTATTTATATATTTGATTTTGCTAGATTCATTTACATAAGTCATACGCATAATTCAAATTCATTAATATTTAATGGACATTTAATATGAGTCCATAAAATGGAGCAAATCAATACTACATTTCTATTTAGAATAAAACATTGAAACTAAATAGAGTGTAGACAAACCAATCATATGCGATTGGTTATTATATGATTGGTTTGTGTGATTGGTTTACAAATTGCATAATTGAAAACATGCATATATTGGATGAAAGCTTTGAAAATGGAACTTATGGCAGTTCATCTTAAATTGTTGCAGGTGCTCTTCCTTCTTCAGATACTGTTCCTTTTTCCTAGCAGCTAGTGCCTCAATCATCTTCTTGTTAGCTCTAGACATTGACCTTGTTGTCCACACTGCTTTTTGCAATCAGGTTACTCAACACAAATCTTACTCAACATAAATGTTTCCTCAAAATGCTAGATGTGGATGTGACAAATGGCATTTATTCTATGAAAGGCTTGGCACTCTAGAATAGATTCCATTTCTATTAAGAGTCCTAGTGTCTAATTCTTGACGCATTTTATATGGTGTACTATATGATGATGTAAATGGGATAATGGTTTCTAAATTTGGCAGTTTTTACTATTGATTAAGAGTCCTAGTGTCTAATTTGATACTTATCATCCATCTTATGTTGTCCTCTTCATTAAAAACCTTATACTATTGATTAAATTCAGAAGAAGCAAAGAAAGCAATAAAGAAAAATAAATAAACTTGAACTGATACCTTGAGAGAGAAGGTAAAAAACGTTTGACTTTTTCATGCTCTGTGAAGCAATTTCAACGCTTTAGCCTGAACCTCATAAACAAACAAATAAAAGATGAATGATTATAAATTCAAAACACACACACACGAAATGCCCTGAGGAGTTAACACTTGTTCTCTGCCTCGATATCGACACCAACAGGTTGTGTAGCTGATACAGTTGAATAGATTACTGAACCAAATATTCTAACCAGTTTCAATAGCATTTCCAAGGATATTCCTAGATGTCTACAGATATGTAAATATCAAAATTGTCAACACGACTAAATCTATATGATTTTTTCAGGATTTACAGTCTGTAACTAGAAAATTATCAAAAAAACTTCCTATAGGATTGAATCAAAAAGGATATTATCTAAATTACCTAATCTATAAAAGTCATCTATTTGAGCCTCATAGGCCCATTCTATCACTACCGATGGGTTCACTTAGACCTTGCCCTCAAGGCCCATCCTATCATACACTACTTCTACTCCTAATAAAACATCAAAAGAAGAACAAATCAAGCTCAATTTTTATAAGGACCTTGAGGGTAAGCTCCAAGTGAATCTATCAGCAATGATAGGATGGGATTAAAGAAACCCAAATAGGTAGTTTAAATATTAGATGACTTAAGATTATCCTTTTTATATTAATCATTTCTATTTTAAATTTTCTAAAGTTAAATGAGGACGTGTTATTGGCAACCACTAGGTTATATACTGTATCCCTCAATTGGTTATTAGCATCAATGAAAATATCTAAATTGATTTTATCTTCTCTCTTAGTTTAGGTAGAATGATAAGAGTGGTGATAGAATATTTATCTTGAGCCTATCATCCAATTTTTGAGATTTGCTTCACAGTTTAAGCTTTTATGTCCATATGGATTTGCTTTACAGTTTAAACTTTAATCTCCTACAGTTATTTGACATATATAATTTTATTATACAGTTTCTTATTTATCAAGTAACTATCATGATCTCCATTGACTTAATGCTATATTGTATGAACTAGCATGCTTTCTTTTCTGTTTTATGCACTTTCTGATCATATTCTACATCACTTAGACTTACCATATTCATTGTTATTCTTTCCTTAGAATTCTTTCTGAGACATTGTTCTGTTACTTGAACCAACCATAGAAGTTTTTCTTCTTCATAGGAGTTACTGATTTTCAGATCCACCAACTTAGGGTACTTCTTTCCTCCTAGTAGAGGCCTTTCCTAGAAGGGGGAAAAAATACAAAGAATTTGGTATGATGCACATAAGAAATCAAATAAGAATGTGAACACTAAAATTCCCAAACCAAATAATGAGTTGTATAGGCAATTAGTTTTATTTGCTCAAGAATATTTAGTCCGAGGTTTTGGTTTTTTGTGACTATGGTCTATATAAAATGAAACATTGATGAATCGAAACTGGATGTGAAAAAAACATTACAAGTTAAGTGACTGCTCCATTGTACTCACACAAAGAAATATGATGAACAAGAAGCATAAGCATCATCAACAACATATTTGCATGGCATTACACGGTCTAATGCTATTTTTAGAAATCATGTGTATATCATGTTTTCATGTGTAAAAACTTTCAAAAATTATGGATGAAATTACAAGGAAGATGATCCATGAAGATTGTATTTCTTGCTGCGAAAAGATAAGCATGCATGAGAACATATCAAATAGCTTATATTGAATAAGTATTATCACAAAAAAATATAATGCCTTGATAACATTTTGTGTAAACAACAAGGGAGGATGAGAAAGAAAAGTTCTTTTAGGTATCCCCTGACTTTTGCATTTCGAAAAAAAAAACATTATTCATTTGCATATTAAAAGAAGGATGAGCCATTGCACAAGGCTTCCACCTTGTGTGGTTTGGAGAAGGTTGATATACGTGCCCTATCAGTAAAGTTGTTTCCAGAATTTGAAGCCATAACTTTCTGGTCAAGTGGTAGCAACCCTATCATTGCACTAAGGCTCATCCTACATTCATTTGCATAATAATATATCAAGTTATTATCATTATCTTCTTACCCAACCAACAAGGCTTTTTCCACCTAGTAATTTGTCTGTAGCCCTTCGGCCACTGATCAGCTCTAAAAGAACCACTCCAAAGGAGTACACATCTGTCTTATTTGATACTTTTCCATTCTCAACATACTCAGCTGCTGCATATCCAGAATTCCGTACACTATTATCTTTGCTGGATTTCTTTGGTCCATGTTTCACTTTTCCAAAGTCAAAATCTCCAATCTAAAGATATATACAAGTAAAAGTAGAAACTTGTTTGAAGATAACATAATTATGCTGCGCTGAAACTTAAGACAGACAAAGAAAAGCTTTAAATACACCAAGGATCAAGTAAATACCCGTGGTTCGAAGTCATGTGTTAGAATAATGTTACTTGGTTTTATATTTCCATGAATTATGTTATTCCCATGTAGGTACTTTAAACCTCTGGCAGTACCAATTGCCACTTTCAGCCTTTGCTTCGAAGTCAATGACTGGAAACTTCCCCCTGCATTATGTTTAAAATTTTCTTTACATCTTCATGTCAATAGCAAATTCAATTCTCCAATGAAATTTCATGCATAAAATTATTAAACTAAATTTGTAGATAAGTAAAAGGTCATTTATTAGTCCTTACTTGTTAAGTACTGTTCAAGTGAATCGTTGCATACTTGCTCATACACAATCATTAGTTGGCTTTTATTTGTGCATAAACCCAACAACATGACCACATTTTTATGTCTAGCACTGATGAACAACTGTACTTCTGATTTTAATATCTTCTCTTAGTGGGATGTAGTAACTTGATATTTCATAACAACTATTCTTACCTGTCTCTCTAGCAAGCCTTCAAAAGTAGGTCCATCTTCTCTTTCTGATAATGAGTTCTCAATTGAAAATCCTTCTGTAGTTTCTAGGAGTTCTTCATAATTAAAGTCTTTTGTCCATGCATTGTTCGGACGCCTACTTTTGCATATAGAGCATGCAGAGGACTTTGAATTCTCCAAAATGATTTCACCTTGACGCTCATCCAGTCAATCGTCATGGCATCTTCGCTGTGTTTGTGTTTTATCCTGGACCAGTTGATCTGCTTTTGTTTGATCTATCATTCCACTAATAGGTTGTGGTATTAAGCCTATTTTCATTTCAATAAATTTTATCTCCTATTCTTGATCACCTTTTGTGGGACTTATCATGTGGTTGACACTAATTTTCTGTGTTGTGATGCCTTCCCTATGGAAGGTGCTTGGCATCTATTCTTCAAACTCACTCAGCTGATTAACTACTGTCTGATCCACATGCAGTCATTGATTATCAACTTTCCTGAGCTCTTCTCCTCCCCTTGGGGCCTTCTCTGCATCTGTTCTTCAATCGGGCCAAGTTTATCGGAGTAAAAGTGATTATTTTCAATTATTAGTCTTAACTTCTTTTCCTCCCCATGGAATCTGCTCTTGATTTTCTCCTCTTCCTGACTTTGCTCATCAACTTTTGTTGTTGTTGGACCTACATTTGATTATTGTTAAACCCTCCAGTCACCTCTAGGAAATGAAATAAAGAAACAAAGCAAGATCTTAACCTATGATGTAAATAGTGTCTCCGCAAGTTATCTAAGGGGTATTAGTTTGAATATAGAATATACAAACTAAGCATTTGTCAATATACTTGTGATTAACTTAGTCAAAATATGCTTACACTAGTTTTTTGCTACTTATTCTTTGAAAACTTTATAAGCTGAAACATCCTTGAATCTTTTCAATATTAGTTGTTTGGATATTAAATTGTGCATCTTTTCAAAAAATGGAGTTATTCTATCAACCTAATTGGCTAAAAATAGCATTATGTGAATTGAGTCAAACATATTGGATTTTGGGAAAATTCAATTTGAAAAGTGATAGAGGAAGTACTTGTGTATATGTGTGTGTGTATGTGTGTGTGTAGTTTTGGTTAGTTGAAGCCCAGATTTGGAAATAAAAGCACGTAGAGAATCATTTTCAGAATCCATGAAAAACAATTAAACCTTGAGCTTGAGTACATAACACAACATCAAACCATCTTCTTAAAATGAGTGGAAATTTAACCTATGATTTATTATATATGAGATTTTATTTGTTTATCTAGAATAGTCATACAAAATTACTTTATGAAATTATAAACATTGATCACATTTTATTTAAAGAACTGTTGATGCCGATATTTGTCTGTAATCAAAATTTACATTTTCATGATGTATACAAGATCATGGCTTCTCCACCTGCCTCGCCTCCTCCTCCTCCTCCTCCTTCTCCTCCTCCTCCTCCTCCTCCTCCACCTTCAAATGCATCAGCTTCACTGTGTGTCGTGAAGCAGACACGCAAAGCCTCACGTCTACGATCCTTGTCTGCCAGACCACCTGGTGCTGACAGACCAGTGGTCCACGTTGATCCTACTGCCGATAAGGCCGACGGTCCCCACAGGAAGAAATTAAGAACATATTTGGGGATTGTCGCGCGTGATAAGGTGGACGTGACGTACGAGAACTGGAAGGAGGTCCCTACTGCTTAGAAGGACTTGATTTGGGAGTATATTCAGGTATTTTTCTTTTCTTATTTGATGTTGTTTAATTAATAGCCTAAAATTACATTATTGTAACAAAAAATAAGCTTATTTGTTATTGTCAGGTGGAATTTGAAATTCCAGAGGCATCTGACAGTAGGACGAAAACGAAGTTGCTTCAGACTGTCAATGAGAGTGGAGGCAGTTTAAATCAGACCTCACAAGGAAATGGGCCCTTGTAGCCGATCAGGACGGTGTGGACGACACTGTTTGTGAGAAATATGACATAAGCAAGGAAAAATGGGCCCAGTTTTGCTAGACTCGCAGAGACCCTTCTTGGGAGGTATGCTCCTTTCCATTTAATTTGTTTTGCAAAAAACATTAACTTCTTATACTTCATTCTAGCAATTTGAAAGATTATTGTTTTATTTTTGCAGGATGTGCACAAAAAGGCACAGGCCATCCAGAAACAAAACACTGCCCCCCACGTTTTGTCTCGTGAGGGTTATGAATATTTGGAGCAGAAGCTCCTGGCTGAGAAGACAAAGAAGAAGCTGTACAGTCAGGAAGCATTGATGGCGTCATCGACCCTCCATCCCCGGTCAGACACCACGTGAAGTGGAAGATGGCCCGCTGTCATACCCTAATTTCGTCCGGGGATTATTATTTGATGATATACAACCTTTGATTGGCCGCTTTGAGATACTTGGCGTCCTTTGTTGCACAATAAATGAAGTCCCGAGACGTGTCGGAAATAAAAGGGAAGCAGGCTATTGCGATCTGTGAAATTCCGTAATATGGCGGAAATAAAAAGGATGTGTTTTTGCGCAATCCGTGAGTTTCCGTAACTTCTTCGAAAGCAAAAAAAAAGAGTAAATATATAATCCGCAAGGATTCGTAACCTTGCAGAAGGAAAATAAGTATCGTTACGAAATTCGTAAAGTTTCGTAACATTACGGAAAAAGAATTACCAAAAAAATAGAAGGGGGGTGCATTTAGTAAAAAGGGGGGTACAAATAGCAATCTGGCCCACTTGGGCCTTCCAGATCCTTCCTCCAGAAGGCTGTTGCTTCTGGAGGAAGCAACCTTGCTCGCCTGGGCGAGCTGGGTGGCAAGCTCCTCCCCTATTTTGCTATAAATAGGGGGAGGAGTGAAGAAGAAAAGGGTTCAGCCTTCTTGGCACTTCTCATTCTCTCGAAATTGCTGAGGAAAATTATTTCGGTGAAAAAAATCCAAGCCGAGGCGCTTCCGTAACGTTTCCGTGAGTAATTATGCGAAGATTCTCGACCGTTCTTCAACATTCATCGTTCGTTCTTCGTTTTCTTCAGTCTTCAACGGGTAAGTACCTCAAACCGAGCTTTTCAATTCATTCTATGTACCCATGGTGGTCCACATTTTGTTTCATGTATTTTTATTCTCGTTTTCATTCGCTTTTTATACCCCCTTTTGACGTGCTTAAGTCATTTATTTAAGTCATTTCTCGCCTAATCTAAAAATAAAATAAATTTCCACCGATCGTTTGAATTGTATCATCCGTTAATTTCGGTTAAAATGAATTCCAACCGTTCGGTCGTGCCGTAACCACGTTGGAAATAAAAAAAGAGGTAAAATAATAATATAATAATCAAAAAATACCCTTTTAGTAAAATGAAGCGAAAAATCAATCGGACGTTTTCTCTTTGGGATTTCTCATTCTTAATTGAATTGATTAATAACTAAAGTGAAACTAAGGCTAAAATCAACTCACCTAGTCAAGCTCGTCCACAAAAAATAGGGTTTTGAAAGTTTATCATTTCAGTTTCTTACCAAGTAAAATGGATCATTTTTAAGGTCCAACGCCTTAAAATGATCACCTTTCAAAGTAAAAGAATCGCTTGATTCACGCTTAAGAAAGAACTACGTAGGTCTGATTTCCTCTCCAAAGGAGGGTATGTAGGAGCAAAAGCCCCGCTTTTATCGACCTCAAAAGATAAAAAGAAATACAAGTTAAGATAACACAATTCCACAATTCTAAAAAATAGGCTGTTGTCCTTTGAGACAAACGTGAGAGGTGCTAATACCTTCCTCAAACGTAAATACAACTCCCGAACTTAGAATTTTCATTTCGACCGGTTTCCTTCGGTTTTTCCGACGTTTCCCACAAATAAACGTTGGTGGCGACTCCGCGCATCTTTCCTCCTTTGGAAAGCACACCCGTGAGCCTCGCCCTCGCTTGCCCGCAAAAGGGCATGTTGCGACAGTTTGCGACTCCACTAGGGACTTTTTTTGTGAGTTAGGCCTATTTTAAGGAATTGTGGATTTGTGAAACTTCGTGTGTGCTTTTGTTGAACTGTGTAAAATGTAAATAACTATTGTCTATTTCGCATTCTTTACACTGCATTCTAAGCACCCACGGGTTTGAGTAAAAAAGGGGCCCTATACCCGGGTTCACGGGAATTTAAGGAGTGGAGGTGAATCTATCATCATGCTAGGTCTCCGACTTGCTTGATAATAGTGAAACCTCGTCTAGAGCTTTCTCTCTTTATAATGTGTTGTCGCTGATATTCCATACCGCCACAATATTATTATCTTGAGTGATGATACCTCTAGAGAACGGCCGTGTGAGTTATAAATTGTTGGGGAGTAGTTATTAGAGACCCCTAGATATTATCCCATAGGTTCCCAAATAGGGGCAAAGAGCAAACACGCTCCTTGCCATTTGTTCTCATGCATCTTTTGATGAATAGCACTAGTTTATAGTTTTTTGCTAGTGGTGTTTGGTTTCTTTAGAGTAATACGTAACCTTTTTAATGCTACGTCGAGGCGCCATCATGCCCAAACATAGCATTAAAATCTGATCTATGCGGTCTCGTATGTGTGAATTACCCCTTTGTGTTGTTTTCCTTCTGTTTCATGCATACGCATTGCATCATTCATGTTGGAGTCTTGATCCACCCCTTTTTTAGGTAAATGTTGGGGACAAATCAAAACAGCAAAAGGTTTTATCAAGTCAAGGTTAAAAGTCTAGATGTCACTAGCCTCAAGGAATTGGGACGATTGATGGGACCTCTCCAAAGGCAAGCCTTCCGCAAAGTGTACGGGAAGATTCTAGATTTGACCGCAGTGGAGGTATTTACGGAAGCTGTCGTATCCCTTGCCCAATACTATGACCAGTCGTTGAGGTGTTTCACGTTTGGGGACTTCCAAATGGTACGAACTATTGAAGAGTTTGAGGAAATATTAGGATGCCCTCTTGGGGGGAGAAAACCGTATCTTTTCTCCGGCTTTCTTCCTTCCTTGAGCAAGATTGCAGTTGTGGTTGGAGGTTCAACAAAAGAGTTGGATCGCATGAAGCAAACTCGGAACGGCGTAGTGGGCCTGCCTCGGAAATACTTGGAAGGCAAGGCAAGGGATATGGCAAGCCAAGAGAAGTGGGGCCCATTTGAGGATATATTAGCTTTGTTGATTTTTGGGGTTGTCCTCTTTCCGAACGTTGACGGTTTGGTAGACTTAGCCGCAATTGATGCTTTCCTCGCATATCACCATAGCAAGGAAAGTCCAGTGGTGGCTATCTTGGCAGATTTGTTTGACACCTTTGACCGGAGGTGTGAGAAAAACAGTGCACGGATTGTCTGTTGTTTACCCGCTCTCTGTGTGTGGTCGATTTCACACCTATTCCAACAAGACACAAGACACCCGTGTCCGCTTCAAAGTTATCGCTCATGCGCCGAAAAAGGAAGAGTCGATTGGGACCAACATTTGGTGGAGATAGGGGGCAGCGCAATCAATTGGTTTCCTCGTTGGAAGGAAGGCAAGGAAGAAGTTCTTTTCTCGTGTGGGGACTACCCTAATGTTCCATTGATAGGGACTAGGGGGTGTATTAATTATAATCCCGCGCTCGCCATAAGACAGCTAGGGTACCCCATGAGGGGAGTGCCAACGGAAGGGAGTCTCTCACCTTTCCTTGTGAAAGATTTAGGCGCGCAAGGTCTCAAGGTTATACAAAGAATCCACAAGGCGTGGAGGAGTCCGTTGAGGAAAGACAAGGAGCTTAGGGGCATCCGTAATGGCGTCATCGGAGGTTATCATGGATGGCTAAGAATCCACACGCGAGGGTTAGATTGGCTCTCCAAGTTGAAAGTTATCGATGAGGAGAACTTCGAAGCTCCGGAGGAAGATGAAGAAGTCCAAGCTCTAAAATTAGAGCTAGGGAAGGCAAGACTCGCCAATGAGAAGTTCAAAGCAGCTGCTACACACATCCGGAAAGAGTGCACCGAGTTACAAGAGGAAAACGCGGCCACTACAAGAGCCCTTGAACAAGAAACCAAAAGGGCCCGCAAGGAGGAATATGGCCGAGAGAAATTCCGAGGAGCATTGTGGGGTAGCAACAATGAGCTTAAGCTCCGAAGAGAGGAGAGAGATCGGTCACGGATGCACGTCATGATCTTAAAAGAAGAGTTAGTTGCTTGCGCGAGGTCCAAAAGGAGTTTGGCTCAACACTTGGAAGCCACGGAGCAAAGCATGCTAGCTATCATAGGGCAATACAAGGAAGAGTTGAACCAGTCTGTGGCCCATGAACAAAAGCTAGTGGAGGATTTTGCACAAGTGTATGCCGAAAAAGAAGCAAGAGGGAGGGTGATTGATGCATTGCATCAAGAAGTGACTATGTGGATGGATAGGTTCGCCTTGACCTTGAATGGAAGTCAAGACCTCCCACGTCTATTAGCCAAAGCAAAAGCCATGGCCGAAGTGTGTACGGCCCCCGAGGAGATTCATGGGCTAATCAATTACTGTCAACACATGATAGATTTGATAGCCCATATAATTAGAAATCGTTAGGTTCTCTTGTAACACCTTTGTATAATCTTGGCTAGATGAAAGCTTTGTTCTTTTTATAAAATGAGAAGTTCTGGACTCATCACGTTACCTAAAAACCTTTGGGTGGATCCAAGTGCTCCGATCATTCATTTGCATATTCATGTTTTGGTGGCATACTCACCTTTGTTTATTTCTTTAGGAAATTCATCATAACTAAGAAAACACCAAGGCACCCCTATAACACTCGATCCAGAAAAATGGATAATGAAGAGGGCGTGCAGGAACAGATGAAGGCCGATCTATCGGCCTTAAAAGATTAAATGGCTTCCATCTCGGAGGTCATGTTAAAACTCCAGAAAACCATAGAGGACAAAGCCACGGCAACCGCCTCCAGTACGGTTAGGGAAGCGGAGCCGGTGCTGCAACCCGCTTTAAATCCGGGCCGAGATAGAAACACGGCCGTGTTTGGTTGAAGGTATAGTCCGCAAGCTTATCCTTATGGTTTGCCTCCGGACTTCACTCCCCGTGCCACCCCGGAAGATTTAAGCCAAGCCCTTACTTTTGAGGGGCAACTCCCGCCTTATGACGACTATCCCGGGCAACACGATGAGGAAGGAGATACCCATCTGGGCCCCCTGCTCCACCTCAAAGATCCGTCCCCACATGAACTACCCCAACCGAACATAGTCCGCCATATCCCGGCCTCACCCACACCCGTAAAAGAATCTGTTCCCTTCGCGGAGGATAAGGGAAAGATTGAGGCGCTTGAAGAGAGGTTAAGAGCAGTCGAGGGCCTTGGCAATTACCCATTCTCGGATTTAGCGGATTTATGTCTCGTGCCCAATATCGTCATTCCTCCCAAGTTCAAAGTACCGGACTTTGATAAGTACAAAGGGACGACATGTCCGAAGGGGCATCTTCGGATGTATTGCCGGAAGATGGGGGCGTATTCTGCGGACGAAAAATTGTTGGTCCATTTCTTTCAAGACAGCTTGGTCGGGGCAGCTGTAGCATGGTATACCAATCTGGAAGCTTCCCAGATCCGATCATGGAAGGACTTGGCAACTGCCTTCATTAGGCAGTACCAGTATAATACGGACATGGCTCCCGATCGGAACCAGCTTCAGAGTATGACTAAGCGAGAGCATGAGTCCATTAAGGAATATGCCCAAAGATGGAGAGATCTCGCAGCCCAAGTTGTACCACCCATGACAGAAATGGAGATGATCACAATTATGGTAGATACGTTACCCACGTTCTACTATGAAAAGCTTATAGGCTACATGCCAGCTAACTTTGCGGATCTCGTCTTCGCCGGAGAAAGGATTGAATCCGGACTACAGAAAGGCAAGTTCGAATATGCTTCCAACAACAACAGAAGAGCCCCAGTAGTGGGCGCGAGGAAAAAGGAAGGAGACGCCCACGCAGTCACCATCGCCCCGACGTGGATGAAAGCACCCCAAAATATCCAAAGCTCATACCAGCCCAATCCCCCAAATTTTTTAATCCGAGCCGGGAATTCTCTCCCGACTCAAGTAAAAGGACCATCCGCAGCCGAAAGAGCGCTGGCCCAACGCACGGCTCCAGCCACTCCCCGGCCAGTTAATAATACAGCCCCCGGCGCGACCTATAAATATGCACAACACCCGCCCCCGAAAGATAACTTCTCCCCTATTCCCATGGCATACTCCGAGTTATGGCCTTCATTATTGGAGAATCATTTGGTGGTGGCCATACCCGGGAAGGTCTTCCAGCCACCCTACCCCAAGTGGTACGACCCGGATGCCAAGTGTGTGTACCATGGAGCTCCCGGACACAATATTGACTCCTGCATCCCGTTCAAGTATAAAGTGCAGCACCTGATTAGTGCCGACTGGCTAGCATTTCAGGAGGAAGGCCCAAATGTTAAAACCAACCCGCTAGCTAGTCATGGAGGGGCTAGCGTGAACGCCGTCGAAAAGGACGGGCCATCGCGTGCAAAGAGGTTAAGAGAGGTGGTTACTTCTAGACGCTTCATCTATCAATCACTGCAAGCGACGTGCATGGTCTCCCGAGGTGGAGATGAAAGGGATGAATGGTTGTTTCACCTCGGGGAGTCGCATGACATGGAAACCTGTCCCGTGGTGGAAGAATTGCTTCAGCGGCTCATGGATTACGGGCAGCTTGAAGTGTCCATAGGAGGGAGGGAAGAACCACAAATTTGCATGCAGTCAGAAGAGAAGAAGGTTCCTCTAACCCCCAAGGCCCTAGTGATATGTTTTACTAGGAAAGGGACTGGCTCCACACCCATATACCCCCGGACGGCACCCAAGCCAACACCATTTGCATATCAAAGTAATAAGGTCGTTCCGTGGAAGTATACCCCTCCCACGTCCAGCAAAAGAGTTGCAACCGAAGTTGACTCCCATCAGCTAAGGTAACCAACATCACCGGCCTCAGTGGCGTAACCCGCAGTGGTCGGGTGTTCGCTTCCCCTCACCCGGCGGAATTGCCCTCTAAAGGGAAAGTGCCCATGGTCCAAGAGCCCACAGATATAGCCACCTCCTCAAAAGAAGTAGATCCTCCAGTGGTAAGAGGGGCCGAAAAGAAAGAAGGACTTCAAGGAAAAACAGTGACTTTGGAAGAGGCCCATGAGTTCCTCCGCCTCATCCAACAAAGCGAGTTTAAGGTAGTCGAGCAACTGAATAAAACTCCAGCAAGGATCTCTTTGCTTGAACTACTCATAAACTCCGAGCCTCATCGTGCGCTGTTGATGAAGGTCCTTAACGATGTCCATGTAGCACATGATATCTCAGTGGAGGATTTCGAGGGCATCGTAAATCATATAACCACCAACAATTATATCGCGTTTGCGGAAGAAGAGATTCCCGTTGAGGGGAGAGGACACAACAAGGCTCTACATGTGTCGGTGAGATGTATGGACCACGTTGTCGCAAAGGTACTTGTCGACAATGGGTCGAGTTTAAATGTAATGCCGAAGACCACTTTGGAAAAGCTTCCTTTTAGTGCGTCACGTTTAAAACCGAGCTCGATGGTGGTGCGAGCCTTTGATGGTACTCGGCAGGAAGTAATGGGGGAAATCGACATTCCCATTCAGATAGGCCCCCACACTTGCAACGTGGTGTTTCAAGTAATGGATATAAATCCCGCCTATAGCTGCCTCTTGGGATGACCGTGGATTCATGCCCTGGGAGTGGTCCCTTCAACGCTTCACCAGAAATTGAAGTTCGTAGTGGGTGGACTTTTAGTGATAGTGTCGGGTGAAGAGGATATGTTAGTGAGCTGCCCCTCCTCCGCACCGTACGTAGAAGCGGCGGAAGAATCATTAGAAATGGATTTCCAATCCTTTGAGGTGGTGAGCTGCGCCTCTGTGGAACCAAGTCCGTCGCTACCTTCTCTCTCCAAAGCGGCCATAATGGTGGCGCGTGTTATGCTCAGGAACGGATTTGAGCCCGGAATGGGTCTAGGCAAGGACTGCCTCGGGAATGCCGACGTGGTCGATATCAAGGGAAATCCATACAAGTATGGATTAGGGTATGAGCCCGGGATGCCGGGGAGGAGGAACGTGCCGTCAAGATTTCGGGCGGATAGGGTATGGCCCGGCCGTATTAGCCAGTGTTTCACCAGCGCTGGAATGGTGTCCAAGGAGGAGGTGGCCGCAATAGAAGAGGTGTTCCCTCAAGACCCACCAAGTTTTGTGCAACCATGCCACCCCGATTCCCAAGTGCGGAACTGGCGCGTGATAAGCCAGTCAGAAGTCTATACCGCTGATTCAATGTAATTAGAGCCTATAGATTTCCTTTCTCTTTTGTTTTGTGAAACCTACCTTATTAAATAAACAAAGAGATCTTGTTTCATCTGTTCTTGCAGTCCCACCTTTTCTCATATCATTTTGCATGTTTTTGTTTCTTTTGTCTTGTTTGGTATAAATATGAGGGTCGATTCTTTGAGGATCCTAACAACGAGGGTTTGACAATCGATTTCGATCGAGATATAAGCCAAACGATAAACGAGGAAGTGGAAGAGGACGTCCTGTCACCAGAGTTGGAGAGGTTGGTCGCTCAGGAAGAACGTGAAATGAAGCCTCACCAAGAAGAAACCGAATTGGTAAACTTGGGGACCACGGAGGAAAAGAAAGAAGTAAAGGTAGGAACCGGTATGACCGTGCCTATCCGTCAAGGCTTGATAACCCTTCTTGAAGAGTATCAAGATGTCTTTGCGTGGTCATATCAAGACATGCCCGGTCTGGATTCCGACATTGTGCAGCATAAGTTGCCCTTGAATCCTGGGTCTTCCCCGGTTAAGCAAAAGTTATGAAGAATGAAACCCGAGATGTCTTTAAAAATTAAAGAAGAAGTAAGGAAGCAGTTTGATGCAGGTTTCTTAGCTGTGGCGCGGTACCCGGAGTGGGTGGCCAACATTGTCCCAGTCCCGAAAAAGGACGGCAAGGTTCGAATGTGTGTAGACTACCGGGACTTGAACCGAGCCAGTCCTAAAGACAATTTTCACCTGCCACACATTGATATATTGGTGGATAATACAGCCAAATTCGCCCTTTTCTCTTTTATGGATGGTTTCTCGGGGTATAATCAAATAAAGATGGCACCCGAAGATGTAGAGAAGACCACTTTCGTCACCCTATGGGGGACATTCTGCTATAAAGTGATGGCCTTCGGGCTGAAAAATGCTGGGGCAACCTATCAGCGTGCCATGGTGGCATTGTTCCATGATATGATGCATAAGGAAATAGAGGTCTACGTAGATGACATGATTGCCAAGTCTCGGACTGAGGACGAACACCTTGTCAATCTGCGTAAGCTGTTTGGAAGGTTACGGAAATACCAATTAAAACTAAACCCAACCAAATGCACCTTTGGGGTGAAGTCGGGGAAGCTGCTAGGATTTATCGTAAGTCAGAAAGGGATAGAGATAGATCCCGAGAAAGTAAAGGCCATCCTTGAAATGCCAGAACCACGCACGGAGAAGCAGGTTCGGGGGTTTTTAGGCAGGTTGAATTATATCGCAAGATTTATCTCACAACTCACCCCTACCTGTGAGCCCATTTTTAAGCTGTTACGTAAGAACCAGACGGTCCTGTGGAACAATGATTGCCAAGAGGCCTTCGAGAAGATCAAACAGAGTCTCGCAAATCCCCCGGTGCTCATGCCACCTGTAACAGGAAGACCTCTTTTCCTGTACATGACCGTGTTGGACGAGTCTATGGGGTGCGTGTTGGGTCAGCATGATGATTCTGGGAAAAAGGAGCAAGCCATCTACTATCTGAGCAAGAAGTTTACCGCATGTGAGATGAATTACTCAATGCTGGAAAGGACGTGTTGTGCTCTGGTATGGGCATCACATCGGCTTAGGCAGTACATGCTCAGCCATACCACGTGGCTTATTTCCATAATGGATCCCGTGAAATACATCTTTGAAAAATCGGCCCTCACGGGACGAATCGCTAGGTGGCAGGTACTATTATCTGAATTCGACATCGTTTACGTCACCCAAAAGGCGGTAAAGGGAAGTGCCTTAGCGGATTATTTGGCCCAGCAACCCCTCCAGGATTATAGGCCGATGCACCCCGAGTTCCCAGATGAAGATATCATGGCCCTGTTTGAAGAGAAGTGGACGCACGAGGACATAGACAAATAGATTGTTTGCTTCGATGGGGCATCTAATGCTTTGGGCCACGGGGTAGGGGCAGTCCTTGTATCCCTGGATGATCAGTGTGTTCCTTTCACGGCTAGGCTAGGTTTTGATTGTACCAACAATATGGCCGAGTACGAAGCATGCGCCCTCGGGGTTCAGGCGGCTATTGATTTTCATGTAAAACTACTCAAGGTGTATGGAGACTCAGCTTTGGTGATACGCCAGTTGAAAGGAGAATGGGAAACTAGGGATCCGAAGTTGATACCCTATCAAACTCACATCTTGAGGTTAGCCAAGTACTTTGACGATATTTCCTTCCACCACATACCTCGGGAAGAGAATCAAATGGCTGATGCATTAGCCACCCTAGCATCCATGTTTCAACTTGCCCCACACGGGGATCTACCGTACATCGAATTCAAATCTCAAGGCAGGCCGGCATATTGTTATGCAATAGAGGAAGAGCGGGATGGGAAACCGTGGTATTTCGACATCAAGCAGTATGTCGAGAACAAAGAATACCCACCAGGGATTTCTGACAATGACAAAAGGACGTTGAGGAGATTGGCTATTGGTTTCTTTGTATGTGGTACCATCCTGTACAAACGAAACCACGACATGACCCTCCTACGATGCGTAGATGCCAAAGAGGCGAACTTCATGATTGAAGAGATCCACGAGGGTTCCTTTGGGACACATGCCAATGGGCATGCTATGGCCAGAAAAATCCTTAGGGCCGGTTATTATTGGCTCACCATGGAAAGCGATTGCTGCGCTCATGTAAGGAAATGCAATAAATGTCAGGCATACGCGGACAATGTCAATGTTCCGCCACATCCTCTGAATGTTATGTCCGCCCCTCTTCCTTTTTCCATGTGGGGAATAGATGTCATTGGGGCCATCGAACCCAAAGCGTCGAATGGTCACCGCTTCATTCTTGTGGCGATAGATTACTTCACCAAATGGGTCGAAGTAGCTTCTTATACTAATGTCACAAGGAATGTGGTAGTTAGATTCATAAAGAAGGAGCTGATTTGTCGATACGGGCTCCCCAGGAAGATCATTACTGACAATGGCACCAATCTGAACAATAAGATGATGCAGGAGATGTGCGAGGACTTCAAGATCTAGCATCATAACTCTACCCCTTATAGGCCAAAGATGAATGGGGCTGTAGAGGCCGCGAATAAGAATATTAAGAAGATTGTTCAAAAGATGGCAGTGTCATACACAGATTGGCATGAGATGTTGCCTTTCGCCCTACACGGATACAGAACCTCGGTGCGAACTTCTACTGGGGCAACGCCGTATTCTTTGGTTTATGGGATGGAGGCAGTACTCCCATTTGAGGTAGAAGTTCCTTCTCAGAGGATAATAGCAGAATCCGGCCTAGAAGAGTCAGAATGGGCTCAAGCACGCTACGACCAACTCAACCTCATTGAAGGTAAGCGTTTGACAGCCATGAGCCATGGGCGTCTATATCAGCGAAGAGTAAAAAACACATTCGACAAGAAGGTACGTCCGTGCAAGTTCAACGAGGGGGACCTCGCGCTGAAAAAGATGTCCCATGCTGTTAAGGATAGTCGAGGCAAGTGGGCCCTGAATTATGAAGGACCTTTCGTAGTGAAAAGAGCTTTTTCTGGGGGTGCTCTGATACTCACCAACATGGATGACGAGGAGCTGCCCTCGCCCGTGAACTCCGATGTAGTTAAACGATATTACGCTTGAAGTCTGGGGCAATCGAGAGGACCATTGCATGTTTTTATTTCTGAGTTGTTCTCGTTCTTCTTGGTTTCCTCTAGGGATTCCCATTCACTGTATTTGTCTCGTTTCTTTGAAAAGAAAAGATGGGCGAGGTTTCAGTCCTCCCTTTGGTTTCAAACTTTGTGTTTTAGATTTGTCATAACTTGAGCCCTCTTCGCTCGGTGTATGGGGTGCCCCAAACGCTTATTTAAAATTGAATCTAACCAGCCCTCACTAAAAGAAAGTCATCGCATTAGGAACATTCATACATGCATGTACACATGTATATTTTGTGGTAACAGGGGCAGGGCCTTCTTAGGTCACGGTTAGAAGTCGAGACAAGTTGACTGCGGAAGTCAACCAAGGTAAGACGATGACTGGACACGATTGGCCATGGATTTTTTGTTTCCTACTTGCAGGTACATAGGGACGGATGCAAGTGGGGATGGGGTCACGACCGACGGATCGTTGCCCCTTCCCGGTGCTAAACAAGCAGAGAACGTCGCCACAAGGCAGCCCAGTATCCTTTGAATTCGCAGTATTTTACTACTATTGTTTGTTTTTTAAGTAATCAACGCCTAATTCTAACTTAAGTAGGCTCAAATAGGAAAAACGCTAGTCCATAAGAGAGAGGGGGGCATGGTTAATGCACCCTTAAAAAAAAATAAAAATTGGCAGGTTAGCTCGCCTGGGCGAGCAACCCCTGCACTCAAAATATAAAAACGAGGGAGGGGAACGTTTTTGTATCCAAAAACTTCCCCCCCCCCCCCCCTTCATTCAAAAGATAAAGAACACGAAGGCTTGCGGTTTTTGCTCCCTCAAGCCACTTTTGGTTGCCTTTTGCTTTCATTTTTGGTGTTATTATTCACTCCAACAAGTAAGTATTCAATCCTTGATGTTTTTAGCTTCCCATTGGTATATTTTCTTCATCTTTTGGTGCTCCAAATTGTGAGAATGTGCTTATATTTGTGGGGCAGTTTTGGTTTGTTTTTATGCTTGTTTTCTTGAGTTGAGGATTTGAATGAGAAGGCCTTAGGCCTATGCTATATTCTGAAGCAATGGGGCATGCCAGATTGTCCCCATCCTCTTGCAATTTATGTCCAAACATGCGCTCACCAAGTGCTCGATGAAATGCCCCAATGATGTATGAATATGATTTTGTAAAATTGGGAGAGTGGGACTGTTTCTTATATGTAGGTACAGCATAGGAGATTCAAAATAGGTGCCCAAATGCAATTCCAAGCTTAGGAACCCAAACTTGTAGCTTCAATGCAAGGAAACATGCTTATGGCTAGGAATCCAAAATTTGGTTTTAGAATTAGAAAAACATGAAAATTAGGACTTGCTTGTGAGAATTTTTGCTCGAGTTTGGGCTGCCCCATGTTTGACACTTTACATAGAGGTAGCGTGGGAAACACCTTGCAATAGTGTGTATACATAGGTAAATATAAGGAGCATGAAATTCCTAGCAAAGTGTGAATGATTGTCTTCCTAAATGAATGTATGATAGCACGGAATTCCCTTTTGAATGCAAGTGTGTGCATAATGTAAATAGCTTGCCAATATGAATAAATGTGAGTGAAACAATAAAAATTTGTATGATATATATTTCAAACATATGTAGGTAGTTTGTAAATAGCCAATGTTTAGGACATAGTTAAGTGTAAATTTTGACGCAATGCCTTGAGCGTGAGAGTGTGTGTTCTTTTCAAATGCATGTATATATGTATGACAACTAGAATGTGTTGGATGGCCTCTATGTTGATAAATAGTAGGATATTCCACACATACGCATGTGCATAAATGTGTTACTTTAAACGTGTGCATGAGTCCGTTCTCCACCGGGGGGATTAGCATGACGTTTTTTTGCGTTAAGATAAGCATTATCTTGTAAAACTAACTTCTAAATGTTTGTTCTCGCAGGAAATGGCCCCGAGGAAACTTGCCTCAAAGAGATCCAGGAAGGATAAAGCAGCCGAAGGAACCAGTTCCGCTCCCGAGTATGATAGTCACCGTTTTAGGAGCGCTGAACACCAGCAGCGCTTCGAGGCCATCAAGGGATGGTCATTTCTCCGGGAGCGACGCGTCCAGCTCAGGGACGACGAGTATACCGATTTCCAAGAGGAGATAGTTCGCCGGCGGTGGGCATCACTGGTTACCCCCATGGCCAAGTTCGATCCAGACATAGTCCTCGAATTTTATGCCAATGCTTGGCCTACAGAGGAAGGCGTGCGAGATATGAGGTCCTGGGTGAGGGGTCAGTGGATCCCGTTTGATGCAGATGCTATCGGCCAGCTCCTGGGATATCCTTTAGTGCTGGAAGAGGGTCAGGAGTGCGAGTATGGCCAGAGGAGGAACCAGTCTGATGGGTTCGATGAGGAGGCCATCGCCCATTAGCTATGTATACCGGGGCAGGATTTTGCCCGGACTGCTGCCAGGAGACGGGTGCGGATCATGCGCACCAACATGACCACCCTGACTCAGATCTGGATGACTTTGCTGCTCAGCAACATCTAGCTCAACGACCATAATTCCGACCTCCCCCTGCTGAAGTGTCAGCTGGTGTACGCCATCCTAACGCGGATGAGCATTCACGTGGCTCAGTTAATCGCTGACGCCATCTATATATTTGCAGGTATGGTGCCTACCAGGCACCCTCTGGACCCGGATAAGTCCAACAGGGCCCTGGGATTTCCCGCCTTGATCACAGGACTCTGCCAGTCGTTTGGAGTCCCCGTCGAACCTAGCAAGGTGATTCGGCCGCCAATCACTCGAGCTTTTATTGAGAAGTATTGCACACAGAGACAGGCCCAGGGGGATGCTCCGCGGGCCGCAAACGCGCCGCTACCTCATCAGGCTGATCCAGCCGGATCGTTTGATACGGAGCAGTATTTGTGGCATTTGGTTCGCCAGCAGGCGGCCAACCACCGGGCTCATGTACAGACCCATGATTGTCTTTACCAGATGAGCCTCAGCCTGCAGAGCCAGGGTTTTACTTCTTTTCCGTGCCCTACTCCGGACCAGTTCAGGGCAGAGGTCGCACGGCCTGGAGATTGGCCTGAGGCCCGGGCAGGAGAGGCACCAGCAGAGGCCCTTGACGAGGCAGATGAGGCCCGCGAGGACGAGGAGATGGCCGATTTACTTGATTTCTTAGGAGGAAGCGGGGCCACATGATTGGGAGATCCCTTGATCCATATTTCTTTTTGTTTCTATTTTTCCTGTTATATATTTTTGTTTGACTAAGGGACTAACGTTTGTTTCGTGTTTTGACTTTTGATTTGTACATACATATCATTTGAGTTGTTACGTCGGTACTTGTTTCGTTGTTGTCAATAGTGTTTGTTGAAATTCCGGAACCGTGTAGAGTTTTTCATTTAGGAACGTCGTCCTAAAAATAAAATGAGCCAAAAATCCTAATAAAAAGAAAGAAGCGTTGTGAATAAATGTCTATGTATATAAAGAAAAAGAAAAATGTTTCTTATATATATGTGTAAAAGGAAAGTGTGTATAAAAAGGTTTTTTTCTTGTGTGTAAATGATGCGTGGAAAGGAATTCTTGTGTGTGTGAGCAACGAGTGTATATGGAGAAACTTTTGTATGAACCATAAGTGTGTGTTGGAAAAATGAAAAAAATCTTTGAATGTAAATAGGGTTTGTAAATAGACCGTGTGACGTAAAGAGAAGAGTTCTAATGCGTGTACAGAAAAAGTTTGTCATGTATAAGAATGTAGTTGTACAAAGAAAAGTTTTCCTCGTAAAGGACCACAGGTGTAAAATTTTAGTGAATATATATGAAAATAAAACAAAAATTAAAAAGAAAGAAAGACCGCGAAGGTCGACATGTTATAGTTAAGAAGTATAAATCATTCGTAAAGAGCAAACGTATCTTCTGGAAACAAGGGACCGATGCTAAGAGTTTATTTTCCGGAATGAACCGAGATAAGGATGGATGAATTCATTAAACTGATGAAAGAACATAACTTGGAAACGTCGGGTCTGTCTGTGTAAATTCCCAACCGTAGTATCACAATGCCATAAACGGGATGCTTGAGGGCCCACTTGGCTGTAGCCATGACTAATTTTGCACGTTGTTTTCAAATCATCATTGTCACGCGTGCTTTATGGAATAATATGGAAGTTCGACCCGAAATTGACACCTTGACACCCAAATTTGTTTTGCCCCAGGTATCAAGATTGGGGTTCCCACGATAAAAGACCCCATTGAGACACAACCTTAGACCTTTTTGAACCTTGGCCTATAAAAAAGGAATCCTCATCCTTTCCCCCGAAGCAAAGGACAGCAAAATCTCCTCAAAGGGGAGCAAATAGAATGCTAAAACCCGATTTCCCAAAGAAAGGGATGGGGAAGGAAAAGTGAAAAGAAAGAGAAGGAAGAAATGGGAAGAAAGAAAAAGAAAAAGATGAAGATAAAGAAAAGAACAAAAGGAAAGAAAGAAGGATTCCTGATCAAAGATCGAAAGGAAGTAAAAAGGGAAAAGAGGCAATTCTCGATCAATGAAAGAAAGAGAACGAAAGATCTTCAGACCAGATAAATTTTCAGCAAGGTAAGGGACTGCCGGCAAAGGAAAACCCATTTTTGGTGTCTCTTCCCTTCAGATTGCCATTCAAAGTCATTCACGACTAGCGATATCCCACCCCACCTGAACAAAGAGGAAAAGACCGAAACACCCAGCTTCCTCTCCAAAAACACCACCCTCGAGAAAATCCTATTGGTCCGTGATCGTACATTTGATCTTTGATTCGATAGGAAGTCGTGTGCAAAATAAAGTCATGGTGCAGTTATGGTTTGGGAATAGGATAAAACACTTGCCTTGTGAGTTTTATACACTATGAGTGATTTATTTTCAGCTTAGCCCGATGTTTCCCCTGCATGTTCATTTAAAAGCTAAAAGTTGACATCCTGCCCTTCATTCTCGATTACAAGGAAGATTACCCTTAGCACAAGTATATTGTTTCTCAAAGATATGGTGCTCTCACGAATGATTTATTTTTCTTTACAAAAAGCATGTTTGCCTTTCAGGTGGAAAAACCCGGTGGACCGTTCGGTCCTGCCAATCTTTTTTCGGAGCCCCATGAATTGCGTTTTCGTTCATGTGTCCTCCACCTTCGAGTTTGGAGCCATGCGTAGTGATTGCTTAGTGCAATTCTCCATTCTCAATCTATTTTCGGAGCCCCATGAATTGCGTTTTCGTTCATGTGTCCTCCACCTTCGAGTTTGGAGCCATGCGTAGTGATTGCTTAGTGCAATTCTCCATTCTCAATCTTTTTCCGGAGCCCCATGAATTACGTTTTCGTTCATGGATCCTCCACCTTCGAGTTTGGAGCCATGCGTAGTGATTTCTTAGTGCAATTCTCCATTCTCAATCTTTTTTCAGAGCCCCATGAATTGCATTTTCGTTCATGTGTCCTCCACCTTCGAGTTTGGAGCCATGCGTAGTGATTGCTTAGTGCAATTCTCCATTCTCAATCTTTTTCTGGAGCCCCATGAATTGCGTTTTCGTTCATGGATCCTCCACCTTCGAGTTTGGAGCCATGCGTAGTGATTGCTTAGTGAAATTCTCCATTCTCAATCTTTTTCGGAGCCCCATGAATTGCGTTTTCGTTCATGTGTCCTCCATCTTCGAGTTTGGAGCCATGCGTAGTGATTGCTTAGTGAAATTCTCCATTCTCAATCTTTTTCGGAGCCCCATGAATTGCGTTTTCGTTCATGTGTCCTCCACCTTCGAGTTTGGAGCCATGCATAGTGATTGCTTAGTGCAATTCTCCATTCTCAATCTTTTTCCGGAGCCCCATGAATTGCGTTTTCGTTCATGGATCCTCCACCTTCGAGTTTGGAGCCATGCGTTGTGATTGCTTAGTGCAATTCTCCATTCTCAACCCTTTTTTCGGAGCCCCATGAATTGCGTTTTCGTTCATGTGTCCTCCACCTTCGAGTTTGGAGCCATGCGTAGTGATTGCTTAGTGTAATTCTCCATTCTCAATCTTTTTTCGGAGCCCCATGAATTGCATTTTCGTTCATGGATCCTCCACCTTCGAGTTTGGAGCCATGTGTAGTAATTGCTGGGTGTAATCCTCCATTCTCCAGAGTTTTTCATCGTCAAGGGCGGATCCTCTTGACTGGAAATGTGATCTTTGTTATGTTCCCGATTGATTCCTTTCCCAAATGTGTATATGTACAGTTTGTTGTTCTTGTTGTTGTTTGTATTTTGTGTTGTAGAGCAAAAAAGAAGGAGTAGAGATGAGAATCGTCATCACGGAAAGGGCTGGACGGACGAAATCAGTGTCTTATCTTTGCTTTCCTCTTATCTCCGATGAGAGGTAAGTAAAGAGGGGCAACTGTCATACCCTAATTTCGTCCGGGGATTATTATTTGATTATATACAACCTTTGATTGGCCGCTTTGAGATACTTGGCGTCCTTTGTTGCACAATAAATGAAGTCCCGAGACATGTCAGAAATAAAAGGGAAGCAGGCTATTGCGATCCGTGAAATTCCGTAATATGGCGGAAATCAAAAAGATGTGTTTTTGCGCAATCCGTGAGTTTTCGTAACTTCTTCGAAAGCTAAAAGAAGAGTAAATAAATAATCCGCAAGGATTCGTAACCTTGCGGAAGGAAAATAAGTATCGTTACGAAATTCGTAAAGTTTCGTAACGTTACGGAAAAAGAATTACCAAAAAAATAGAAGGGGGTGCATTTAGTAAAAAGGGGGGTACAAATAGCAATCTGGCCCACTTGGGCCTTCCAGATCCTTCCTCCAGAAGGCTGTTGCTTCTGGAGGAAGCAACCTTGCTCGCCTGGGTGAGCAGAGCTCGCCTGGGGGAGCTGGGTGGCAAGCTCCTCCCCTATTTTGCTATAAATAGGGGGAGGAGTGAAGAAGAAAAGGGTTCAGCCTTCTTGGCACTTCTCATTCTCTCGAAATTGCTGAGGAAAATTTATTTCCGTGAAAAAAATCCAAGTCGAGGCGCTTCCGTAACGTTTCCGTGAGTAATTACGCGAAGATTCTCGACCGTTCTTCAACATTCATCGTTCGTTCTTCGTTTTCTTCAGTCTTCAACGGGTAAGTATCTCAAACCAAGCTTTTCAATTCATTCTATGTACCCATGGTGGTCCACATTTTGTTTCATGTATTTTTATTCTCGTTTTCATTCCCTTTTTATACCCCCTTTTGACGTGCTTAAGTCATTTATTTAAGTCATTTCTCGCCTAATCTAAAAATAAAATAAATTTCCACCGATCGTTTGAATTGTATCATCCGTTAATTTCGGTTAAAATGAATTCCTACCGTTCGGTCGTGCCGTAACCACGTTGGAAATCAAAAAAGAGGTAAAATAATAATATAATAATCAAAAAATACCTTTTTAGTAAAATGAAGCGAAAAATCAATCGGACGTTTTCTCTTTGGGATTTCTCATTCTTAATTGAATTGATTAATAACTAAAGTGAAACTAAGGCTAAAATCAACTCGCCTAGTCAAGCTCGTCCAAAAAAATAGGGTTTTGAAAGTTTATCATTTCAATTTCTTACCAAGTAAAATGGATCATTTTTAAGGTCCAACGCCTTAAAATGATCACCTTTCAAAGTAAAAGAATCGCTTGATTCACGCTTAAGAAAGAACTACGTAGGTCTGATTTCCTCTCCAAAGGAGGGTACGTAGGAGCAAAAGCCCCGCTTTTGTCGACCTTAAAAGATAAAAAGAAATACAAGTTAAGATAACACAATTCCACAATGGGGTGAACAAGAAATAAGCTGACATGGGGTGCTTTGGTTTCAATGGATCCTTCTCTTTCCTGTGAACATGTATAAAACACATCAATAACCACACAAGAAAGAAGAATGGTCCAAAGGGAGGTATATGTAACTTACTTATTCTTCTTTCCATCTTTTTCTGCCTCTTGTTTGAATTGCATGTATTGTTCAAGCAATTCCATCGCAGTCCTCTGCTTTTGCTCGTCTTCCAACAAACTCATTGACTCAGTTTCAAGTTTTTCCTTTGCAATCACCTGCAAATAAGCTTATTTCCCCGTATGGTATATCCCCTCATAAGGCTTCTTCTCTTCTGCAGTAACAGTCTTCCATTTAGCACCTACCATGGTTGAAATTTCCTTAAATTCGGCCTCTGGGTTCGCTTTCTTGATCTGCACCAAGCCATCAATACATAAAAAAAATTGAGCTGAAACCAACAACATAAAGAGAGAAAATAAGAAAAATTGAATGGATTATCCCAAGTGAGCTTAAACCAACAATCAGTGGGCTTAAAGGATACAGTCTTCCTCAGCAAATCATATCCAACCAAGTGGTTCATCTGTGCTAAGTTTCCAAAGATGGAACCCGATGCCACTGGGGCGAAAGCAAACCACATTGCATCATCAAAAACACTAACAAAAGTGTTTAAAGAATTTAACACAATGTCCACACCAGCAAAATGTGTTGTAATAATTGGAACCTCAATTGCATTATTTGGTGGAGACTTGTAACAAAGGCTTAGAATTTGGTCAGTGCTATTAACACGTTCCAAATTGATATGTGCTTCCACTTCTGCCTCCAATTTAGTGTAAAAGTTTTCTAGCAAAATGGTCAACGTTGTTCCTGAGTCGATTATAATGTTACCCTTAAGTTCATTTGAGGTTGAAGCATCTACAAAGTCAATCCTTTTGGACCCCACACTCATTCCCTCCAATTTAAGGTAATAGAAAGTATCAAAAGAACCAGGAATAATTGGAGTTGAAACTGTCCCAAGGCCTTCCACCACAGCATTTTCTCCAAAATTAATTTTACTTGTGCTATTGAATTCAAACAATGGTACCAAACAATAAGAATATTTAGAATCAATTGAAAGACCTATATGGGAGATAAGTGAGACAACACCACCTCCTAGCCCTACTATGCCAAAACATTTAGAATCAAAGGTACCAGCATTGTTGAGACCGCAGCCAATGGGAATCTTGGGAAATGAGACCGAGGAACCTAAAAGGAGAGTTTAATACCAATTAAAAAAGTAAAGTTCATAAAAATTATGAAAATTTTAACTCCTGAAGACATTAATTAAAAAAATAATAGAAAAAACTCCTAAAGACAATAAATAACTAACAAACTACAAGTATACAAAAATGTAACATACAATATTTTAAATGTCCAATTCTATTCTTTTTTTTTATCAGTTTTCCAATTGTATTCTTTTATAATAACGTTAATTCTATTCTTTTTTTATCAATTGTCCAATTAAAAAAGTAAATTTTATAAAAATTATGAAAATTTTAACTCCTGAAGACATTAATTAAAAAAATAATAGAAAAAAACTCCTAAAGACAATAAATAACTAACAAACTACAAGTATAAAAAAATGTAACATACAATATTTTAAATGTCCAATTCTATTCTTTTTTATCAGTTGTCCAATTCTACTCTGGGGCATTGAAGTCTGGTGTTGATGGATACTCAAGGCCCTGAAGAACAGCCATCCTTCGTATATCTTCCTCTGAATAAGCAGGGATGAACCAGCATCTCTTGTCCATTCCAAAAACCTGAGATACCATAACAACATAAATCATAACATAGAAACTAGACCTATGTTTACTAGTTTTGTAATGTTCTATCTATCCACTGCTTCTGCCAGTGCCAGTAGCAGTTTGGTCAAATTAATGGTGCATGGACTAAACCATCTCCAGAACTTATAGAAGTTGGCTAAAGTATTTGCACATTGTAGTCTTCTTATTTAAGAAAATGATGCTAAGGGCATTAACTAAGATTAAAGTCCAAACCATATGACTAAATGAAGCCAAATCCATCTAGATTTATTTTTTAGGTTATATAAAAATTCAGGGAAAAGGAAACTGTCCTATTCCAGAATAAGGCATGAAAAGTAATTTGACTCTTTTGAAGTTCCAGTTTTCAAATATCTTAATCCAATCAACCTTTATGTCATAAATAAAAAATAAAAACCTTAGAGTCCTACTAGAGATTGACCCTAGAAGAGAATCGACACTGCACTAAACTACCATTATGCAGGCCATTGGCAACAAGGACAGAAGGACCAAGCTGAACCAAATTCAGCAGTGAGATGCCTCATAATTGTAATGAAACACATATGACAGAGCTTAAAATAAATTCAATTAAACATGTTTTGAGTTTATAGGAAATTTAGTGCATGTTTGTGGGTAGTTTCTGTTCAATTCAAACATGATGATGGGTGGAGACTTGCAAGCTTTAGTTGGATTAGTGTTTTAGTTGCCTGATCATGATGGACTTCTATGGTTTTGTAACTAGTGGTAGGTGATCATTTAATTTGTAAATATTTTATGCTTAAGTAAGATATAAGTAAATTTACACTGGTGTATGTGGTTCAATTAGTAAAATTATGCTTTCTAGCGTGTGTGAGTGCATCATATCCCGCACCATGGGTAAGGAATTTTTTCACCATGAACGGTTGATTTGATGCAATCAACGTTATGTTAGCACACCAGATTATAGGACCGCAACTCCTTGGGTCGTGTAATCCTTTGAGGCCGCGAAGCCAAGCGCATGTAACATACTCTCAATCTCAAATAAAACATAATTTTGTCCCTCGACATTGTTGAGAGGATCATGTACGACCCCAATGATCGGTTTCTTGGTTTAGGTTACTACAGATCTTCATGGTAGTGGCAAGGGCCTTATTCTTCGTGTCTCCAATCTGTAAATGAATAATAATTCAGATTGGAAATGATTATTATTTTAGAAAAACCGTTTGACTCACTTTAAGAACATAAAAAAGAAATAAATTGAATACAACGGAAAACATAAAGGATTAAAGATTTATTTTAGTCTTACTTGTGTAACCTTTATTTATATTATTTACGAAATACTTATACAGGTTTAATATATTTTAAATGACTTCAAAACTAAGTTTTGAATTTTTTTGACATGTTTAACATCATTTTTTTTTACTTTTGTTCTCTTAATTTATAGTAGTGTACCTAAGTTTAATATTTCTTTTATAGTTTTCGAATACAATGAACTGTTGATGTCGATATTTGTCTGTAATCCAAATTTACATTTTCATGATGTATACAGGATCATGGCTTCTCCACCTGCCTCACCTCCTCCTTCTCCTCCTCCTCCTCCTAATTCGGATGCATCAGCTTCACCGTTTGCCGTGAAGCAGACACGCAAAGCCTCACATCTACGATCCTTGTCTGCTAGACCAGCTGGTACTGAGAGACCAATGGTCCACATTGATCCTGCTACCGGCAAGGCTGACGGTCCCCACAGGAAGAAATTAAGAACTTATTTGGGGATTGTGGCGTGTGATAAGGTGGACATCACGTACGAGAACTAGAAGGAGGTCCCTACTGCTCAGAAGGACTTGATTTGGGAGGATATTCAGGTATTTTTATTTTGTTATTTGATGTTGTTTAATTAATTGCCAAAAAATACATTATTGTAACAAATAAACCTTATTTGATGTTGTTAGGCAGAATTTGAAATCCCAGAGGCTTCTAACAGTAGGACGAAAAGGAAGTTACTTCAGACTATGGGCGAGAGATGGAGGCAGTTTAAATCAGACCTCACTAGAAAATGGGCCCTTGTACCCGATACCGATAGTGTGGATAACACTGTCTGTGAGAAATACGGCATAAGAAAGGAAAAACGGGCCCAGTTTTTCCAGACTCGCAGAGACCCTTCTTGGGAGGTATGTTACTTTCCATTTAAGTTGTTTTTCAAAAAACATTAACTTGTTATACTTCATTCTACCATTTTGAAAGATTATTGTTTTATTTTTGCAGGATGTGCGCAAAAAGGCACAGGCCATCCAGAAACAGAACACTGCTCCCCACGTTTTGTCTCGTGGGGGTTATGAATATTTGGAGCAAAAGCTCCTAGCTAAGAAGACGAAGAAGAAGCTGGAGGAAGCTGCACAGTCAGGAAGCGTTGATGGCGTCATCGACCCTCCATCCCCGATCAGACGCCACGTGAAGTGGAAGATGGCCCGCATGAAGAAAACAGGGGAGATGACGACTGAGGGTGCAAAGGAAATCGCTGAGAAGATCGTAAGTCATTTTCAACTAACCATTACAATTATATTTCAATATTTTGTGAATGCCATGTACAACTGTGTGTTTTTTGTGCAAGATTCCTTTGAGGAGCAGGCGACACAAGGATCCTTCGTCCCCCATGGATGTCAGGATGTTCTCACCGCTGCTATTGGACGTCCAGAGCACCCTGGTCGTGTCCGTGCTACTGGAACCGATGTCACCATTAGGCACTACTTTGGTTCGGCTCCATGGACGTCCCGCACCTCTTCCTCCCTGCCTCCTAAAGAATTGCAGTAGCTGACCCAACAAATCAGGGACCAGCTAGAGGAGTCCATCACAGAAAAAGTGACGAGGCAGCTCATGGCATCATTCAGCCAGATGCAGTCCCAGATTCAGTCCCAGATGCAATCTCAGGGACTTGCACTGCCTCCAGAGCCTCTGGTTGGTCCCTCAGGTGCTCGAGTAAACACAAAGGGGAGTTGTGTTGATCCCTCTGGAAATGATCCAGAGGCGGGTGACTCAGATAGGTGCGGCTTGTACATCGCAGCAGATCCTGCCCGCCTGGTTGCCCTAGGGAGAGTTTATGAGGGATCCAGTGTTGTTCATAACACTCCTTTGTTGCCTGGCCAAGTAAAGGTGAGTGTGGTGGAGGTTACAAATGCAGATGCTCCAGTTCCTGTACCTACTGATGAGGTTTCCTTAGTAGGGCAGGCACTTCACACCTTCCTTGCTTGGCCGACACATCTGGTCAAGTCTTTATCACAGCAGGTACTTTATTCTTACTATATGTTTCTTCTTTTTAAATTAATTCATTCAGTGTGCCTCAAATTAGGCCATTTAACTTTGTTTCATGAACAGGTAGCTGTGTCTCTGGCAAAACCACCTCCAAAACCCGATCCGGAGGTCGATGATTCGATTTATCTGATGACATTGACCATCCCAGAGCTTTTCTAGAGGCCTTACCAGGTTACATGGGATGGCACCATGTTCGGGGTCTTTAATCCAGATTTCCCGCTCTACATAAAGCACGAAGACCTCTCGGAAATCGCACACGGTGGTCAATATCTCAGCATATCAGTGTTACAGTTGTGGATTCTGTAAGTCATTTTATATTACTTTTAATTATCCAAGTTATTGCTTTCAATTCATAAATATTTAACTTTGACTTAACATAAATAGGCATCTGACTGATACAAGTATGTGAGCGGAGAATTTTGATATCTATGGATTCCTCGAGCCACAGTCCATTCAAAGGTCTGGGCAATCGCAATTTGAGTCTAAAAGTTACATAAAGACTTGGATGAAGAGTTCAAAACGCGATGTCTATCTTGGAGCCTACCTAAATGGGTAAGTCACACAAAATAAGTTAATTTAATTAATGTTTACTAATATACTAACCCATATTCGTCTCCACTGTAGCGGACACTGGCAGATGGTGGTCATCCTGCCAAAGGAACACCTAGTTGTCTGGTTTTGTTCATTGCATAACAGGCCAGACAACTACCTTAAGGGGATTATTAACAAGTTAGTGTTCTTTTCTATACATTTGCATTGAAATACCTCAACAACACCAGTTTTTAATTGTAACTCATCTGGAACAGTGCTTTAAAAGGTCTTGATGATGCTCCACAGCCTAAATCAAAGGCTCCTGCTAGGTGGATTGTCGTCAAGGTACGTCATTTACATAAAACTTTCACTTATATATATTTCTTATGTGTTTGTACACTAATTGTTTAATTAATATCCAAATTTCATTATGTATTTAGTGTAGTAGACAAAAAGGAAGTACTAAGTGCGGCTACTATGTCATGCACTGGATGTCCACCATCATTTTAGGAACTTTTAGGAATAACTGGGAAGTGGTACGTTTATTTCAAACAAATCCAATTTTTTAATAATTTGCATTACATTATTAACTTATTATCAAATATTTCATCATGCAGTATTTTAACGATCCTAGACCATTAGAGCCAGAGAGATTAAAGGCGTTGCGGATCCAATGGGCACAGTTTTATCTTCGAGTTAGAGATCAGACTTAGGGTATAGGGACATTAAGATTAGCTTAGTTTACTTTGGTTTAACATTTTTGACATTTCCTATGTAATTTGAACATTGAATTCATTTGTTGATGGTTGTTTATGATAAATCAATTATTAATTGTTTATTGTGTGATTAAAACTGCTTGAAAGCAGGTTAAATGTTTATTTGCTGTGAATTGAGTCTGAAATTGCATTTTACAGGTACAATTTTGGGTTTATTGTAAAAAAAAAAGTTTATATAAAAAAAAAAAACTTGAAAACAACATCGGTTATTAACAAAAACCTATGTTACTAAAGAAAACAACATCGGTTATTAACAAAAACCAATGTCAACATTCACCTTAACACCGGTTATTTATAAACAACCGATGTTAATGTACATAGGTTAACATCGGTTATTTATAAACAACCGATGTTAATGTACATAGGTTAACATCGATTGTTTAGAAATAACCGATGTTAAACTGTATGCAGTAACATCGGTTATTTATAACATCGGTTATTTATAAAATCGATGTTATCATTTTTATGTTAACATCGGTTTTTGAAAACCGATGTTAACAACAATACATTCAACATCGGTGCTTTCAACATCGGTTTTACAACCGATGTAGAATGCCCTAAATAACCGATGTTGAAAGTGTATTTTCTAATAGTGTGGCTACCAACCCTTGCGCTCCTTTTGGCTTTATGCCTTTCTTGGTTTATATAAGTTTGATTTTGGGCACCCTTTTAGATTATCTTGGCAACTAGTTTGTAGTTTCCATTGACAATTTTATTTTATTTTTTTTCTTTTCTCCTCATCCCTATATGGAAAGATAGAATATTTTCAAGTACATAGCATTTATACTTCGTTCCAATTCTTTTTTCGTCTGAATTAAATACCGGATACACTTCATTAGGCAAGATCTGACTAATTATAAATGGCCATTCCCGGTTTGGGGACCACGTGCCAAGTTCTAAGTCTTTTCTCCTAGAGGAAAAATTGAATTCCAAACGCTATCTTCTTCACTAAACCACTTCACCCTAATATGCTTATTGTATGTTCTTTCTACTTTTCTCTTATTAAGATGAATATGATCAAATGCCACGAGCCAATCTTCATTTAGCTCATCCAATTCATCAAGCATGACTCTTGACCTTCTGTGGGCTCTCAAGTTACTACAAAAAATTACTTGACTCGGGGTGATTCTTATCAAAAATACAAACACAATAATGCAAAGACTGAATTTGAAAGAAAAGCAATAAAATCAGCAAAGACAACTGAAAGATAACTAAAAAATAATTGCATTGATTGATGGTTTTTATTGAAGATCCTTACAAATGTTTCAGAAATAACTATTTATATTATTTTTCACAATTGAGGTGGCGGTGGGACGATGAAGATTCAAAACAATGCGTTAAAAAAATGTAGAGTCGTCACCAATATTTTTTATTAGGAAAACATTGGAAAACCCATTTAAAATAAAAAAATCTTCCAAAACCATATTTGGATTCGGTAGTAGATTACGCGTAAGGAAAGTGTTAGCACCCTATGACATTTTTCGTAAGACAGTTACCTATAATTAACTAAGCAATTTATTAATAACTTTTAAAATATTTATCTCACCCTAAAACATACAAAATTATAATTAATTTGTTCCAATATTTACACTTGGTGAGATTTTATCTTTTATCTTATTGGGCTCGACAGGGTGCTTCCCTGGTTCTATGTATCTCCTGGTACAATGGTGAATCAAAGTCCACATAGTTCTTGATTTTGTGATATGTGCATAGTTATTTTAATTTTTGTTATTTTAGGATTTTTTTTGAATTATCACAACTCATATGTCCTAAATATAGACTCGACAAACGTGTTACACCAAAGTTGATTCCTTAAGCAAGTTAATATGATTTCAACAATTTTTTTTAGATAGAAAAAATAATGAGAAATCAAATTGTCACGACTTGTGCCTCAGAGCTTTAAGGATTACAAGGATGTCACGTCCAATTGACCAGTATCTTTTAATAGTTCTAACTTATTATTTTTTTTATCAAATATATGTGTTTAGAGATTTATGATAACAAAGATTAATCGAGAAATAATTTTGAGCACATCAAGCTGTTATGACTTGTGTCCTTGAAAAGTTTAAAGGAAAAAGATGTCACATCACTACTAGAAAAAACACTTTCAACATCGCTACTTTAACATCAGTTTTATCAAAAACTAATGTTAACAAAAGAGCAATGACATTTTTGTAAATAAACTAATTTTGTTAACATCAATTTTTTCAAAAACCGATGTTAACGTGGCGATGTTAACATCGGTTTTTTAAAAAAACCGATGTTAATCAATTTTTGTTAACATCGTTAAAATCGGTTTTTGAAAAACCGAAGTTAACCTCAAAACTTACTTGTTCTCTCTTACTCACTCATTTCACACTCGTTCTCATTCAAAAGCCATTTCTGTCTTCTGCCCTGTCCACTCTACCCTCACCTCTTCTCCTTCACCCTCAAGTCTTGCACCGCCCTTACCCACCCCCTCCTTGGCACCTCCCTCGACATCCATGCCCTCCACCTCTGATGCAATCCTACCCCCTAAGGGCATTGGATAGAAGACTCCAAGAAGATTGTGCCAGAGATGTAGGAGAAGGCCCTATGGTTCTTATGAGCCTTAGGGTAGATTTTGGACCCATGGGCTAAGTATGAGTCCTCTTATCTTTTTACATATTAGATTAGGGTTTCATTATTTTTGGGCCTTATATTTAGGGCTCCATAGTGTAAGGAGGGTACCCTAGTAATGTAGGATTTTTCAGCCCTTGTATTTTAGGACACCTAGACTAGTTTTGTATTAGGGTAATTTTGTAATTTCATATGCATTAAGTGCACTATTTGATGTGTGTGTTGGAAGAGCAATTTAATTGAATTGGGAGAAGCCTAATCCAATTAAATTTCAGACCAACCTAAGGGGGACGTAATTTGCTTGTTACACCCTATTGTCACATCATATAGTCACACTTTGTGCATGTCTTTCATGTTTTACATGTCTTACGACACCCAAGCACACTTAGTGGAGAATCTTGAATTTGATCTTGGATTAGTGGGCTGAACTATAGCTAAAATTCACTAATCATAATTAGTGGAATTTTGGCTCCAAATTTGGCTCCACAAATTCAAATTCAAGAGAAATTTGAATAGAAATTCAAATTTTCCTCCAATTTTGTGTGACACTTAGGCTATAAATAGAGACCTTGTGTGTGCATTTTTTTAACTTTGATTTTGAGAAATTAGACTTCAGAGTTCAGATCTCATTCTCCTTTTTCTCTTTCTCAAAATTTTGTTCCCCTCTCTCCCTCTCCCTCTCCCTCTACTCATCTTCTCCTTCCTCCAAGCTCTTATCCATGGCTTCCTATGGTGGTGAGCTTGTTCTTGACTCATCTTCTCCTCAAAGTGGCGTCTCCAATCACCTTTCCTCCTTCTCCATTCTCCTGCCATTGATCTTCAAGAAGCAAAGGACTCCAGTGATGAAGAAGATTCAAGGCCTACAAGCTCTACATGGAGCCAAATTAACCTCCCCCTCATCACCCTCGACACTGTGGCATTGAGGAAGAAGAAGGCATGGTACATGAGATTTGCGGTCAATGAAATCACCTTCGTTCATGTCTTCCGCTGTGACAATGACTCCACTTCCTCTCCCTCTGATCCCCCTTCTTCTTCCAATCCCTCCATCCTAGGGTCTTTTCACGACCTCACCTCCCACAGTGATGACAACAAACAATTGCAACTCGACAATGAATCCAAAGCCACAAACTCCATCCCCCACCCAATCGACTCCCCCTCCCCCAGTGGCAGTGCCACCGCCGATGACACCGACTGTGAGCTCTATCTCTTTTCATTTATCTTCGTCCAATTTCGCTTATTAACGAGTAAATTACACTAATCATTGTTGAAGTTTCATGAAATTGCACAAATTCTCCCTGAAATCTGACTTACAGGGGAGTCCGGTGTAATGTTTTTCAAAGAGAAGATAAAAGCAATGAAGGTTAATTGCCTGCTATATTTTCTAATGTATCCATGCAGGGCTGTGATTATAATTGTGGTTCAAGATGAAGTATGAAACATGTACGACCAACATTTTGTTTCTGTAGTTCTAAGAGAAATATATCCTTTTCTCAATAGTTATAATTAATTTCAATACAAAATGAAAAACATACTTTTTATTCCCATATAGCAAAGAATACTCTTTCATTTGCATAATTTATGCTGTTAAATTTGATATCAAAGGACATAAATGGATGTTTTTATGTAAAGAAAGCTACATTAGTTTTTATACTCAGTACATAATTTTTTGGTTATTATTGTCCTTAGCTTTATAACATGCATAATATTATAACTATATAGAAAACATTGGCAAAAGTTGATCAAGAAGGAGAAATTCTACTAGATGGAAAACTTTATGTGTATGTAGCCTTTTGCCATGAAAAAAAAAACTGACTTTCAGCTCTGGCCTATGGCTTAATTATGTTATTGGCTATGGTTTTGATTGTAGAGAAACATAATTTCTTGGCACTTGTAGGGATGGACAAGCAATTTCAGTCATTTATTTCCGGGTTGGCTATACATCTATTGACTATCCTTCAAAATCAATGAATGACTTGAATTCAGTTTTTTGTTGCTGACAAGAACCGTGTTTTTCCAATATAGAAACATGTTTTGCTATCTATTTACTTAAACTTATTTTCTTAAGCATTAGGAAGGTTAGGCCATTGAATCTGGTATGACCTTTGTGGAAAAAAGAGTGTATCTCACTCACTAGTTTTAGGAAATTGTATCGTATTGTCAATTAATATTTAATTACTTCATCTATTTACTATATTGTCAATTTTTAAGATTTACATGATAAAAGGACTTGTGAGGTATACAACTAAGGATTGAAGACAATGTTTTCTTTATTTTTTAGTTCTTTATGAATAAAAAGAGGAATTGTTTAAATGTATAAATTATGTTTATTAGGATCGATCAAATAAATGACAAGTTATGATTTTTCCTAGTTAGATTTCATATCAGTTATGATTTATGGCAGCTCAATTGAAAATTTTGTTAGTTAATAATGATTCTTATTCTTTGAGAGTCAGAACAAACTTTTATACAAAATAGTTCCTATGAACCAACTAATAGAATTCTCAACTGAAATACCATAAATCATATCTTGATATGAAATAATCTAAGTGCATGTTGTTTCATGCTTTTTCTCAACTAATAGTTCCTATGAACCACCTAATAGAATTCTCAAACAATAGAATTCTCAGTGCATGCCGCTGCATGCTTTTTCTATTTTCTTGTTGCATGGGATAATCTAGAATCTACATGACTTGGACTTGTTCTTGATGCCATTGACCAGAATCTATGGGGAAAGTATGTTGTAGCAATATATTGGTCAATAATGACCCTTGTATCAGTTGGTTATGGTGATCTATATCCTGTAAATACAAAAGAAATGGTATTTGACATTTTTTATATGCTATTTAATCTTGCACTCAACAATTAAAATGATATACCAATTAAAACAGCAAGACAAATTTAATTCTTTTGGAACTTTTCATATTAAATTAATTAAATTTGAGTAATGGTAGTAGTTGTTCATTATATTAAGTATAGATCATAGTTTTTGCACAAGTATTGTTATTTAATTGGTAGTAATCAAAGTTCTCCCTCAGTCGAGATCAACATCTCACAAACTTTTTCTCTCATCTTTTAGTAGTCAATTGTAAGATATCAAAGAGCTTTCTTTCTAGTCTTTTGGTGGTTATATTGCACACTATACCACTCAACACCATGATTTTGTAAAGTTATCTACCACTCAACTTCTCAATTTCATTTGTATTTGTTGAAATATCATTTATCTCTTACTATGACTTTACAACAGGTATGGAAACGAACGAGATCACCCACTTTGATGATAAAAAACCATTTTTTTAAGTTATTTTTTTATTAAATAGTGCTTATCTCATTTCATAATAAATCAAAATTTCAATAAGAAATGACATGACAAATAGAGTAAATGTTAAGAAATAATAAAGCCATTCTTGCTAACTTATGAGCAATTCCATTAATTTTTCTCTTAAAAAATCTTATTTCATAGTATGGATGAATAACTAATTTTTTTTTAGACTCAACAACAATATTTCTTAATTCTATCAGCTATGCTCAACTAATGCAATAGTTGACTTTTTTTATTCCACTCTCTTGTGGTAAATTGTAATAATTAATACTTAAATTACTAAATTTTGACCCTACACATGGTAGTATTACTACATGCATTATTACATACTAATTGAGATTATCCATTTTCTATTCTATACCAGTGCCTAACTCAGTTAGTTGCTAGTTTGCATTATCATTGAATAGTACCGCTTTTTAGAATTAAATAGTTGTAGAATGAGGAATTTTTTTCTTCAAAATATGGTGCAACTTACCCTCTTATATTTATGATTATTTTCTTTGGTTGTAGGATCCATAAAAGGAAAGAGTCTGTGATAGTATTACTGTGTGGCACTAGTGGTTGTGGCAAATCTACATTGTCTGCATTGCTGGTAACATGACAAAGAGAAATAGTTGTTTGTTTTTCAAATGCAAAAAATCTAGTTTTTTACTTATTTTGTGGTAGGATATACATGTGAGTAAGTTGAAAATGAGTAATATTTTTACCTTACAGTTTGATAACTATAATTTAAATTTGTTTCTAGATTAATATTATGAGATTGTAAGTAATGTGATATTGTAATGAAAATGATATTTTAAATATTTTAATTTAAAATTAATATATATTTTATAAATTGGTTCTGGTTGGTTCAATGTAAAAGAAGACAAAATATTAAAAACATTTGCAAAAAACAACATCGGTTGTAAAGGACACTTTCTACATCGATTTTAGCCAAAACTGATGTGTTAAAGACACTTTCTACATAGGTTTTAGAATACACAACTCAACATTTGTTTTTTCATAACCGATGTTGTTATGCAACTTACAATAGACAAAAACCGATGTTGTTTTTGTAGTTTTTTCTTTTTTTGTATATTTTTTAGTATACGACATTGATTTTAGTAAAAACCGATTTTGTATATTTAAAAACTGATGTTAACATTGCTAATGTTAACGTTGGTGGTTTCAAAATCGATTAAAAACCGATGTTGAGAGTCGAAAACAACCGATGTTAAAAGTCTATTTTCTAGTAATGCATCTAATTATCCCCTTTTAATTAAGAAAAAGCATTTTGTAATTTAAATAACTCTAATTACAAAAATTAAAATCGATCACCATTATCAAAATAAAATAAAAAATGATTCTTGAAATTGAATTACTCTAATATTAAATGATTGTTTAATTCAAGATTAATCATTTACATTTACACGTAAAAAAGAATAATCATTTACAATTTTATTACTTTTAATTTATTTAATATTATATTACAATCTTTGTTATTATAATAAGTATCTTATAAAAATCTTCCTATAATATGTTTCCTTTGAAACTTTCTTTGAATGACTATTTTTATTCTTACAAACAAAATATGTACACTGATTATTTATAATCAGATTTTTATGCACTAAACTTAAATAAAGCATGTCTATCATAATAGACTAAATGGTCTAGGGAAAAAATGATTTAGGCCAAGCCCACAACAAGCATAATCAAATGCACGAGAATAAAATAAGGAACCACCCAAGACAAACTAAAACTTAATTGTTAGTCTTTAATATCGCTAAACGTTGAAGCAACTCTCCATTTGGTAGAGGCTGGAGCGGCTATGGCAATGAGCGAAAAAGCCACGTCATCATGGCGCGATGTGGCGATGGCAGGTTTTTGTTTCTGTTATGGATTTTGTCAATAAGGGCCATGCAAGGGAGATACACAATATATTGAAAAAGGGGAGAGCCATATAGTGGCAATGTCATCGTGTCGTCTCACCATAATGGCATGACGAAGTAGGAAAAGCCACTTCATCACGGTGTGGAGGTGGTAGGGACCATTCTTGTCATCATCAATGGAAATGCAAGAAAGATGTGTGAGATAGAGAATGGGAAGAGAGTCACTGTGGTGGTGTGTGGCAACATCAACGGCTTCGTCGCTGCTTGGATCGAATGAGATAGAAGAAGCAAGGTGGAAAGGAGTTCTAATCTACTGATCTATCCAAGTTGTGAAGAGAATGAACAAGGAGAGAAAATGAGGAGAGAGAGAGAGAGAGAGAGAGGCCAATGGAAATCACTTTGGAAGCTGAGAACTATGAAGAGCCACCATTCTTAAAGGTGGTAGTAAATCTCCATTATTTGTGTTATCCTTTTCTCCCTTTTTGTTTTATTTATCTACCTATAGTGCTCTATTATTTTGCTTAGTTTCTTCTTTGCAAAAGTTTTCAATTGTGAGATGTGTGTCCATTTCAATGAGTCAATTTTAATGCAATTAATTTTTGTTTGGTCATTGTTTCCTTTTACATTGCTTTGATTCCTGGTTGGGGTAGCATTGCTCATTCTTTCAAGGTTAAGCGTTGAATGAGTGTTAATGATCCTAGACTACTCTTGAAGTCAGTTTATAGTTTCTACTTGTTGTTTCAGCTATGTTGTTTGTACAAATGGTGCACACAAGAGGATTATACAAGACATTCACAACAAAGTCATGGTCAAGCTCAAGAAGCAAGGAGAAGATGCTTACCTATGTTTGATTTTTTGTTTTCTCCTCACTTGCAATCCCTTCGATGCCACCCAAGTTCCTCTTTTCTTCTCTATAAATTTGTTAGTATTTGAAGTGAGTATCTGGTCTCCTTAGAGTTCTCTTCCCCCTCTCTTGTCGGGTTTCATCTCCTATTTATAAAGGCTTGGAAACATTTTTTTATTGCAACTATAATTATTTTAAATTGTCTTCTTATGGTAGTGGCGACAATTGCCATTGCTACCACTTGTGGCTAAGAGTCCTTGTAGCATAAGCAGGTAGCTGAACTAGGGGAGGCAGTTCAATGAAGCAGGTGGCTAAACCAGGGTGTAGGGTGGCAGAGCAGGGTTCAAAATAAGGGACCCAACCATCTTGACCTATTTTGCTTTTTCATTTTTCATGTTTTTATTTAAGATATTATTTTTTGTAATTTTGAAGATATTATCAATGTATATTTTAATATTGTTATCATTTCTTGATGAATGCAAAGTGGACTATTATTTAAGACTAGTTGGATTGAACACAACTTAGAATTAGATTGTGCCCAAGCATGCCACTTGACCTCTTGTGGGCTATCAAGTTACTATAGAAAAGTACTTGATTCGGGGTGATCCGTAACAAAAATATGAACACAATAATGCAAAGACTAAATTTGAAAGAAAAGCAATAAAATGGACACAGACAATGGAAAAATAATTGCATTGATTGATTATTTTTTATTGAAGGTCCTTTACAAACGTTTCAGAAAAAACTATTTATATTGTATGTTGCAACTGAGGTCGCAGCCGGATGATAAAGATTCAAAACAAATTTGTTAGGAAAACATTGGAAAACCCATTTAAAAGAAAAATAATCTTTGTAAACCAGATTTATGTTCAGCAGTAGATTACAGGTAGGGAAGGTGTTAGCATCCTATGACCTCCATCCTAAGACGGTTACCTATAGTTAACTAAGCAATTTATTAATAACTTTTAAAATATTTATCTCACCCTAAAACATATAGGTAACCGTCTTAAGTAAATCTTCCAACAAAAGGACTTCAATTTAAGGCAAAGAAGGTGGATGGAACTCTTGAAAGACTATGACTGCATGATCTTGTATCATCTAGGTAAAGCAAATGTAGTTGGTTTTGCTTTGAGTAAGAAGCCTATGGGTAGCCTAGCTCACATTGTTGAAGTTAGAAGACCTATAGTAAAGGAGTTCCAAGATCTTGTAACCAGTGGAGTGAGGTTTGAGGTCACATTCACCAAATCACTTCTAGCTCATGTTCATGATCATTCCACTTTAGTGGACACCATTAAAGCAACTCAATGTGAAGACCCTCATTTAAGAAAGATTGTGGGGGGAGACTCAGCCACACAAAGTTTCTAATTTTGTGGTTGATTCTGAAGGTGTGTGATCTCCCCCCATTACAATTACTTTTTGTGCATTTATGTCTCAAGGAAATTTCAATGGGGAGTTTTCACCGGAAAGCGTACCAGGTCATCAAGTATTTGAAATTGAAAAGGATGAATCCGAGTATCGAACACAGGGAGCTAATGTTAGCCTGAATTAAGTTCAGAATCGAAGCATTGTTGAGAGAACATGTATAAGTGATAATTTCAAACAAAATTTAAACTAAACTTGCATGCTAAAAACCATAAAATGCAAGGTAAATAAAATGACAACAATAGGTAGATATGTTGGGTCTTTCTAACAAACAAGTTGATGCATAGAAATATATTAATTTCTCCAATCAATCGTGCTCTTGTGTTCCATGCTGTAGCCTAAATTACTAAACCCTCGATCCCTCGTTAGGTTGAATATCCAAGCTTTGTCCGTAGATCCCTCATTTAAGACTACACCCGATTTAGACAACCCTCTTAGGTTTAAACTAACTTAAATTGAGTTTTGTCCGCAGATCCCTCATGTAAGACTAGACTCAGCTCAAATAGCTTACTAAAGTTTAGCCTAATTTAGCCTAAGCTTTGTCCGCAGATCCCTCATGTAAGACTAGGCCTAAACTAAACAACATTATTGTAACAACATAATTAAAACCAAAACTTAACCCGCAGATCCCTCATGTAAGGCTAAGTTTCAATCCTGTTTCAATCAAGTTCTAAGGCAACAGTACATTTTCCAATGCTAAAGTCACCTAACTGTGCACACAAATGGGTGATCAGACCAAAAGCATACAAACAATAAGCATTGAGGGAAGCAATGAACACAGAAAACATAATCAATTAGATATTAGATATTTACATCAGTTGTTCATTAGAAATCCCCAACTAGGGTGTTTAGCCAGCCATTACAAAGAAACCCTAACAATAAATGAGATTAAAAGCAGAGAATGACAGTTCCTTACACAAGAAGGGGGATTCCTCCTCCTCTTCTCAGCATCTCACACTCACTCTCTACTTAATAATCTCTCAAATGACAAAACCTAGGCTTCAATGCACAAGTTGCTCCTCTTTTTTGCTTCTAGGGCTCTTTTCCCTATATAGGCCTGTGGCTGATCTGGAATTCTGTGCCCCGGCCGTCTGTAGAAGCTGTCATAAAAGTGTCATAAAGGTGGTGAATGTTGTACCATAATTCTACACAAGACAGGCTTTAAATAGGCTCTGAAATCGCGACGCTGCACTTAGCGCCACCCTCGTGCTTAGCGCGAGCAAGTGAAATTGGGCTTAGCGCCAGTCTCGAGCTTAGCCTGGCTGAAGGCACCTGCTGCGCTTAGCGCACTTATCTCACGCTTAGTGCGCGGCTTTGATGTTGATGCTCTGCCAGATTCTCCTTAGTGCTAAGCACGCTGTAGCAGCGCTTTTCATGGTGGATATGCGCTTAGCCCAACTACTAAGCTTAGCCCAATTGTTGTTTTTTGCAATTCAAAACTTAGCCTCTTTTTCACTTGAAAATGCACAGATTTCATCATTAAATTCAATGGAAATGTTATAGAGACAGTGTTAACAATAAAACAAGATTTATTTACCAAATTTAATTCAAAATGACCATAAATTAGAGAACTATACAAGCTTTGGAAAATGATTTCTATACAGAAGTTAGTCGTATAAAGTGACTAACAAACTCCCCTAAATTTACAGTTTTGCTTGTCCTCAAGCAAAGAAAGAATAGTTCACTTGTCCTCAAATGACAAAGACAATGGCCAATCAAAAGAAAATGGTGTTTGATTCATTACAGATATCAACCATATGAACTGAATATCATGGAATGATTAAATCAATCACTTATCACAAGCATGCAGCTTTTCAAAGATAGGAGCACTAGTATTAGACTCACAGCTGAAATAAGCTAGTAAGCATGACAAAAATTAAGGAAGGATCATCAACCAAAACCTCACAGTCATTGTTTCACTCAAACTCAAGTCTTTAGGCTTATTCCATCATAAACAACCAACACAAGTTCCAACCTTTGCATTTCATCTCCTATCATACAGCAATGAACACACAAAAATGAATTCGAAGGACTTTCTAGGCTTGTAATGGGGTTAGGTTGCCAACAATTCATGGTTTTTCTAGGATTCAAAAGCTTAGGTTCTATGAGAGCATTCATCCATAGAATAACCTTCACTTTTTTCATTCATTCCTTCCCTATACTTGCCCTTTTTTCTTAGGCTCTTAGCTTTCATACCTGAAATTATAGCATACACACTTATTAACTTTATTTATACTTATAGTTTTTTTTTAACACAGAAAACATAATCAGTGTATATACTATTTTCTTTGACCATTTCAATCCTTACCCAGTGCCTCCCCCAAATTTGGGACAAATTTACCTTGATAATAACTCCCCCAAATTAGGAACAAATTTGCCTTGAACCATCTTCTGTGGATGATGCTCTCCTACAACCTAAAATAAGGTAGCAGACGATACAACTGAATAGGCTCGAGGTTTAATCAATCAATCAATTCATTCAGCTCAAACTAGGTGCAAGGGATAATTCATTCAATCACAAGGTTAGCTTTTTCGCTAAGTAGCTATTCATAATCAAGCATGGCCTTCATCATCCTCAAGTTCATGCATCCAATTCATACTTCAGAGATTCACGCAAAAATCAGCACTAAATGATAGTCGTTTCTCTCAGAATTTTAAAGATCACACTCTCACCGGGATACAATTAATGCATTCCTTCACAATCAATCTGACAACCGACTAACATTTTCAGACATAATTCCAATCATATGCTCATTCTCTTCTAATGATAGCAAACTTGATCAAAACAATCATCCCAATCCATTCAATTCATACATTTTCTCAATCAAATCATTTCCAAACACTCATTTCGTACCAAACAATCCACTGCATACAATGTTCAATCAATTCACTGTTCAATCAAGCTTTTTGTACAAGCACACAAACAACTATGCTACTGAAATTAAAATGTTGAAATATAAAAGCTGAAATTTAAGTGACATAAAGCATAAAATAACTTAAATAAAACTAAAGTGTTCATAATGCAAAAAATTTAAACGTCCTGCTCCACCTGTGGCTGGTCTTCATTAAGATCCAATGCTGATGGCTAAGTCTCCTCAGGAGCAGGTGCAGATGGTGGAGATGGTTGTGGGGTCTGAGCTGGAGTAGTCTCCTTCTCTGTTGCTGTTGGTGATGGTGTTGGTGTTGTGGGCTCCTCAGTCACAGGCTCCTGGGCTGTGGAGACACCACCCCCTCCAGAGGAAGAAGGCTGGTCTCCTGGCCAGGCCACTTGTGCGTTAAACTCCTCCATGCTCATAATGGAGGGCAAGCCCAAGCCCTGCAAGCTTTGCATAATAATGGACTGCCCTCTATGGATGTTCTGGAGCATGGAGTGAAGCATCTGAGGAGTGAAAATAAAATCTGTTGGACCTGTAGATATTGAAGCTGGTAGTGGAATCTGTGAAGGTGCAAGAGGAATCACTGGGATCTTTACGGAGGAAGAAGAAGGAAGTATAGAAGAAGAAGGTGTTGGTGCCTCTGATGCTGAAGTGGAAGGGGCCTCATATCTCTTCCCTCTGGCCTTCCTGGGTCCTCTGAAAGTTACTGTTGGATCATCTAGATTCCAACAGTTCTTCTTAGTATAAGCCAAATTAATGGCAGAACTCAGGCTCTCCAGGGATCTAGAGTCAAACTGAACTCCCCTAGACTTATATAAAGCTGTAATCAAGGCCGGGAATCCAAGTCTGGATGTGTCATGCTGAGCAGTGAGGGAGATCTGGTGGGAAATGAGGTACCCCACATTCATATCCATCTTCATAATAATACCATAAATGAGTATGGCCTTGTCAAGAGTGACATCAAAAGTGTGGGAGGTGGGAATCAAGTTAGAGAAAGAAAGAACACTCCATGTCCGGGTTAAGGTGGTCATGTTTTTCCTCAAAATCTTCAAGGGCTGCCTAGCATTAAGCTCAAAATTGGGCTTAGAGAAAGAAAGAGCACTCCATGTCTGGGCTAAGGTGGTCATGTTCTTCCTCAAAATCTTCAGACGCTGCGCTTAGTGCCACCATCGCGCTTAGCACGAGTAAGTGAAATTGGGCTTAGCGCCAGTCTCGAGCTTAGCCTGGCTGAAGGCACTTGCTGCGCTTATCGCACTGATCTCGCGCTTCGCACGCGGCTTTGATGTTGAGGCTTTGTCAGATTCTCCTTAGTGCTAAGCGCGCTGAAGCTGCGCTTAGCGGTGGATATGTGCTTAGCCCAACTGCTAAGCTTAGCCCAATTGCTGCATTTTGCAATTCAAAAATTAGCCTCTTTTCACTTGAAAATGCACAGATTTCATCATTAAATTCGATGGAAATGTTCTAGAGACATCATTAACCATAAAACAAGATTTATTTACCAAATTTACTTCAAAATTACCATAAATTGGGGAACTATACAAGCTTTGGAAAATGATTTCTATACAAAAGTTAGTCGTATAAAGCGACTAACAGTGTGTTACATTATGGCATTTGCCTATGTTCCTGATGCAGGAGGCTTGAGGAAGAAGATTTTGGAGGAAGCTCATCATTCCTTTTACACCACTCATCCGAGTTCTACTAAAATGTATCAAGACTTAAAGGAGTTTTATTGGAAGGGAGGGATGAAAAGGATGTAGCTGAATTTGTATCTAAATGCCTAGTATGTCAGCAAGTTAAGACAGAGCATCAGAAGCCCGTAGGTTTGTTTTAGAGGATTGATATACTTGAATGGAAATGGGAGAGAATTGTAACACCCCAGATTCTAGTTCAAAACATTGCTTTGAAAACTCTCGTTAATTATTTTTATTCTTGAAATACGTATCAATAAATTAATATCTTCTTCAAAACTCAAGTAATATATTTGTTTTTTGAAACATATGCGGATAAATTTCATTGGAAAACTCGTGTAAATAAACCCCATTAAAAACGTATTAAAGCACGTTAACATCATTTCTTGAAAGTCAGTATAATAAAAAATTTTCGTAATAGGTTTACAATAATCACAACCTTCAGAAAGATATGAACCTTTCAATAGAATAATTAAATACAAGGGTAAAATAATTTAGTCTTCATACATATTAATAAAAAGTACCATCATATTGTGTCACATGAAAATAAATGTAATTACAACCCATAAATATCTGAAAGTATGTAAATTTGTAACAAATATGACTATTTGAATGAAAGGAAACCAACAAGGGGTAAGTCACGGTAAAACATTGCACAAAATTAAATGGCCTAACTCTCTAAAAACAGTCCCCACCAAATTATATCTGTCGCAACCTACCCTTCGGCGGGAGGGCGACGCGAGACTCGCGGGATGCGTGTTCCACGAAAGGAATACGCGCGGAGTCGCCACCAACGTTTATTTGAGGAAAACGTCGGAAAAACCGGAAAAGACGCGATCTACGAACTTTTTAGTGAAAGGTTCGGGAGTTGTATTTACGCACGGGGAAGGTATTAGCACCCCACACGCCCGTCCCGAGGGACGGCAGCCTTTAATCGAATGTGCAAACATGACTTTGATTTTTACGTTCCCTTTTATGTCCTTATATCCTTTATACCCTTTTTATATTTTTCTTTTTTGTGGTCGACAAGGGTGTTTCCCTTTGCTCCTACGTATTCCTCAATTTGGGATGAGAAAATCAGACCTACGTAGTTCTTTCGGAACAAAGTGTTTGGTTAAGTTTGTTTTTTGTCTTTTTTGCAAAATATGTTTTTATTGAACAAAAGGTCATTTAAGGTGTTGAACCATGAAACGGTCTTTTGATTTTTGAAAGGGGAGAAACGTTAAGGCATTTGGACCATTAACGATCTCTTGTTTTTGAAAGGAGAGAAACGTTAAGGCATTGGACCATTAACGATCTCTTGGGGTGGTCGACAAAAGCGGGGCTTTTGCTCCTACGTATCCTCAATTGCGATGAGGAAATCAGACCTACGTAGTTCTTGCTTATCAAATGATTCTCTTTTTTTTTACTTAAGTGATGATCATTTTAAGGCGTTGGACCTTAAAAATGATCCATTTTACTTAGTGAGAAATTGAAATGACGAACTTCAAAAGCCTATTTTTGTGGACGAGCTTGACTAGGCGAGTTGATTTTAGCCTTAATTTCACTTTAGTTATTAATCAATTCGATTAAGAATGAGAAATCCCAAAGAGAAAACGTCCACTTGATTTTCCGCTTTATTTTACTAAAAGATATTTTTTTGATTATTATATTATTTTTTACCTCTTTTTGATTTCCAACGTGGTTACGGCACGACCGAACGGTCGGAATTTATTTTAACCGAAGTTAATGGATAATACAATTCAAACGTTCGGTGGAAATTTATTTTATTTTTAAGTTAAGCGAGAAATGACTTAAGCAAAATGGCTTAAGCATGTCAACAGGGGGTATAAAAAGTAAACAAAACGAGAATAAAAATGCACGAAACACAATGTGGACCACTACGGGCACATAGAATGAATCGAAAAGCTTGGTTCGAGGTACTTACCCGTTGAAGATCGAAGAACGATGAAGAACGAATGAAGAACGTCGAAGAACGGTTGAAACCTTTGCGAGATTCCTCACGGAAAACGTTACGGAAACGTTTCGGAAGCGCCTCGGCTTAGATTTTCTTCACGGAAACAATTTTTCCAAGCAAATTCGAAAGAGAGAGAAGTGCCTAAGGGGCTGGACCCCTTCCTTCTTCATTTCCTCCCCTATTTATAGCAAAATAGGGGAGGTGGTTGCCGCCCAGCTCGCCCAGGCGAGCAGGGTTGCTTCCTCCAGAAGCAACCGCCTTCTGGAGGAATCTTCTTCTGGAGGGCCCAAATGGGCCTGGTTGCTATTTGCACCCCCATTTTTACTAAGTACACCCCCCTCTGCTATTTTTTGGTGATTCTTTTTTCGTAAAGTTACGGAAACTTACGAATTTCGTAACGATACTTGTTTTCTTTCCGTAATGTTACGGAACCTTGCGGATTACATAATCATCCCCTTTTTGACTTACGGAATGTTACGGAACCTCACTTAATTATGCAACGATGCTTCCATTTGATTTCCGGTGTGTCACGGAAACTTACGGATTGTGCATCAATATTTTTTTGGTTTTTTTCGGCATGTCCCGGAATTTCACAAATTGCCTAATGATGGGTGCCAAGCACCTCACGAGGACCAAAGAATGGTCGCACGTCATCGAGCAAAGGTCCCCGGACGAAATTAGGGTATGACAATATCTTTGATGGATCCTCAGAAGGATCATCCTCATCCTCCTTATATGAAGGCTCTAACTGCCACAATAGCTATTTGTATTCCTCTATCCTTACAGGCATGAGATCATCATGGTCTTCTCTGACATTGGTACCTTAAACACCACAAACAACACATAAAGCATAAAACTTACATAACTATGGTGTATGGTTTTTCTAGGCAAACATCACTCTTGATGCCCTAGAGCGCATAACTATCACACTTGACATAAATGACTATAGTACTTAAAACCACTGATTATCACTCTTGCTTTGACACAGTCAAATACTACACTTGACATCATTGATAATCACACTAAACACATCTGATTGTCACACTTGACACATAACAAGGCCCAACAATGCCACTGAGCCTCATAGGTATTGGTGGTCTTACACAACCACATGGATGACAGATGAGAGTGATCGCCAGATATGGGTACAACGTATACCAATCCCCAAGCTCCATACTCCAAAAAGTATAGTCTCAGAGTCCATTAGGAGTAGTAAACTGAAGCCTATGAGTTCCCCGCGTCAAATGAGTGCGCCCAATGTTGGGTAGTCACCACTCGCTAATTCTCCCAGGTTCTTCAAACCTCTCCGCCCACTATACCCTAATGAACCCTGTAAATCATCAACTTTTCAACATAAACCTCACCATCTCACAGATGGACCATAATCACATACCTCACTATCTCACAGATGGAACATAACCACCTTAGCATCTTATATATGGACCATAATCGCACCATCTCGCAGATGAAACCTAATAACAAAACATGTCATCTCACAAATGGGATAGAACTAGCAGTTCCTTATTACTCTTCCTTCAATCTTCTTGCATCTTTTTGTTGCATTGTGTGCATAGCCCTCATGTCATGTACATGACACAAAACAAACATTCATACACACACAAAGAGACGAGGTTGAAGCCTACGTACTACTATCAGGGAACCATTCTTGGCCCCTTAAGTGATAGAAATCGCTTTTCACACAAATCTATCAAAAATTTGGCAGCATAATGGCTATATTTACAACATCCTAAAATTTATAACAAGCAATTTGCCGAGGGTCGGAGACCTCTAGACTCAAACCAAAGCGCGTACAGGTATCAATATATTGCAAAAATATAAATCACATGCTACAGATACAAGTGTTGGAGTTCACACTCTCTCGGTCTTACGCATTCATAAGCAATAATAAAATTTTATTGTTTATTCATATCTTAGCAGTCACACTAGCAGACAATATATTCACCTAAAGCATAACAATAGTTATTGAACATGCATACAATCAATCCTAGCATTGAACATGACATTCACCTTATATCTCAACAATCACACTAATGGTATCCATAACATTTTGAGGCATCACAGTAACCATTAGAGAAAAATTGTAATTAATTTCAGCATTGATCATGCAATCATCAAACATTACATACAACATCAAATTATAAATTAGAGAATTAATACAAGTTGGTCCTCATGGGTTTAGTAATTTTGTTTGTCTTAGCCTACAAGTTCACAGTGAATCCTAGAGCAGTTCTCAGGGCTCCCTAATGCTTTCCCTAGAATTTTCTTCATTCTAAATCCATTTTTAGTCCTAGAATTATCAAATTAAGTCATCTAAGGTCCAGTATCAAGCAACTTCCCTAATTTACAAAGTTTCACTGTTAAACTTGTCTTCAAATTTCTAGGTGTTCTGGAAATCGGTTTTTCACAAATCTTATATGCTACCCTACATTTTCACACCTAACAAACTCATTTTTAAGGTCAAAAATTTAATAAAATTAATCCTCAAAGCTCTCATTGCCAGATTATTTTTGTGACAGATTTTATTCGATAAAATGTTCTAAAACTTGTTTTATTCATTACTTTGGCTAGAAAACTCTGATTTAAGTGAAATTTAAGGCTAACCCTATATTTTAACACTCAAAAAATTCATTTTTAACCTTTAAACTTCCAGAAAAGCAACATATCATCCAGCTCCATTCATGACAGCAGATACCAAATTTTAAACATCACAACAACATGCAATGAAGCCTAACTTCCAAAGACAACAAGGTTAGGGTTTAAGGAGTGAAAAAGACTCCCCTTAACTTAAACGAAATGGTTAGGGAACAAAGTTTCAGATCTTGAAGTCTCAAGCTTCAAAGGATTAAAAACAAATTTTGGCGCCAAACATAAGAGCTTTGCACAAAAATGGTGAACAAATAAGTAGAAAAGAAGAGATTTAAGAGCTTCATAAGAAAGATTTAAGAGAAGGAGTCTGAAGTCACTCACTACTATGGAGCTTGGAAGAAGATAAAAATGGTGGTGTCTTCCTCATTGAAGGTCTCATGCAAGAAGAAGAAAATGAAGGTTCAAGTTTTGGTTTTTGGAGAGGAAATGGTAAGAAATGATGAGAAGTGATGCAAAGCTATGCCTAATTCTATTGATAAGCTCACTTGATACTACTACAAAATGTAGATTTAAATCGCTATTTAACATCGGTTTTTGATAAAAACCGATGTTAACAAAAACATGGTGGCATAATGGTAAATAATGTGACTTTCTTAACATCGGATTTTAAAAAACCAATCTAAACATCACTTTGATAATGTCCATTTTTCAAAAATTTGATGTTGAAAAATGATAAGTTAACATCAGTTTTTTTTTATAAAAAACTCGATGTTAACATTAACATCACTTCGTTAACATCAGTTTTTTTTAGAAAACCGATGTTAATGAACTCGTTCTTTTAACATATTATTGGCTCCACACCCTAATTCACTGACATTTGTTACGTATCTTCGTCTCTGCCACAGCTTTGGTGTCGCATGCATCATCATCTTCATCACAACTCTAAGTGTCACGCCTCCGCATACATGTTCCTCTTCGTCACTAACTCTCCATATCGCGACTTTTTATTCTCACTTTCACTCGTGGCCAATCTCGCTGCCACTGTCGCTGTTGGTGTCAAGGTAAGCTTCATGTCTTCATGGTTCCTCTTCGTTCTCACTTTTTGTTGTTGAGCTATTTTGCTATTTTTGGGTTTCCTCTGTGCTCATGGTTCCTCTGTATCGTGTGTTTCCTCTGTCTTCATGCATCTAAAATGTTGCAACTGTATAGCGTGATGTGCTATACAATTTGGAACAATGGGTATGTGTTTGTTCTTAAAAAGCAACAAGAAAGGTTCCAATTGTTGCATGATGTTCTATGTTTGTGCTTCTTAGTGAATCCAACCTCTTTGTTATGATGAAATGAAGCATAGAGAGAGTATATAGAAATGCATAGAATTAAAAAAGAAAAATCTTCTTTTTTACGCAGTAGCAGTTTAGCATTTGATTAATCTTCTTAGGAGTCATGAAAAACATTATTGAATTAAATTTGCTTCAATCTTTCTGAACTTGCTCTTAGAAACCATTTTTTCTTCAGTAATATGAACGTGGTTTGTGCTTTTGAGTTATTGTATCTGCCAATAATAACTAAAATTTCACATGAAAGTCATTATTGTAATTTTGATTTACCACTAGTACTTGAAATCTGCACTCACATCATTTTAAACAAAGATAAATGTGAACTTTTTAGAATGATTTGATTTTTCACAAGTCTTTATTGTCCCCTCAATCAATTATGGCCTGAGTTGAGTGGCATGATAGTAACAAGCAATGGCTAGAAATTCATCAGTCTTTGTTCCAATGATAGGATTAATAGCTGGTGATGGGTGTCCATCAATTATTAGTTAGGATAAGTAAATCTTAAAGTGGAAAAATCCAACATCCATCAAGTTTGGAAGTTGCATACCTGCAACACTATATTTTCATTTGGGTTTGACATGCTTTTGTTTTGTGCTTCACAACCATAAATCAACTCTAGTAAGAAGACCCCGAAACTGTATACATCAATCTTCTCCGTATATTTTGTGGAAAGCTCAACCTTTGTGAGAAATAAATTTTGAGTACCACACAAATAATTTCATGGCAAACAGAACCCAACTGCAGAGAATTTAGACTAACTGGACCAATTTTTTGAGATTAAATTTAGAGTACTAATTGAAGTGTTCACATGACAATGGAAGGTGCATATACTAGTATCATATATGCAATATCATAGGAAGTATATATTAATCATGGGAGCAAGAGTAAAAGAAAAAGTTCCACATATGTAGTTACAGAAAATAAGAATTGAGCACAAAACAAAGAAGGAGACAACTAGTAATTAATTAACAAGATATATATAATCACGAAAGAGTCCATAACAATGAAATTAAATAAAGTGCAGAACAAAGTGGTAGTAGCTAGTGAGATTAATCAATTTTGGAGAAGAAGCTAAATTTTAAGCAGCTCTAGCTAACAACCCCAGGTGATCAGCTATCCTACACACACTACAGAGATATAAAAGTGGGATCACGAAAAACTAATAAAATAACCATTAATATTTATGGATAGAAAAAAAAATCCACACCAGATCACAACACTTGTTAGTTGTTAGAAATAAGAGTGGGATTAGAAAAATATGGTGTGTTAATTAGTTAATAAATTTCATGATATTCTAAGTTCTTACTCGTGAGAGAGAGCAAGAGGGTGAATCATCCCTGAGAGACATAAAGGAAGGCCATGGGTGGCACGGATGGTTATCATGGACTGCATTATTTGGTGTTCTTTCTTTTTAACAGAACAGCTAAAGTGCAAGGACATCATGGATGATCAGTGATGTTCTATTTTATGAGCACTGGTAAGCGTGTGACATCTCGCATGTCCTATCCACTAACCATTTATGATCGATACATGACAATAATAACTCTGTAACTTTTTTCACTTTTTTTCACTTGTTTGTCTTTTTGAAGGCGGCGTCCCCATCGTTTTCTTCAAACTTATCACTTCATGTTCTCTGTAAAATTAATTATTAGTTAGACTTAATTATACTTAAATTTCATCTTCTCTTTTCAAAAGTATATTTTATAATAATCAAACTCAAATTCTCTCCCACAAATTCAATATATATTTTCAACTGAATTACAAGTCATTTTGAAACATAAAGACTCATACTTTCATTTCATTTTTTAATTTGCATTGTGTTTCACATGCATATCAATTAAATTTAACGTAATAATGATCCTTGGATGGTTGAAACCATTTGATATTACTATCTATTTGTTAGTTCTTTTAATTGTTAATTCCGAGTTTCTGATCAAAGTTGTTGATTTCACTGTTTCTAGCATATTTGGGGTGTCTTGACTTGCTTGGTTTTTTGTTGAGCCTTGACTTCCTTGCCCCCACTCCAACCCAGCTTCACACTAGTTTGTTGCTTGAATTGTTGGTAAGTTTGTCCATCAACTTTTGTATGTCACATGTTAGCAATATCATTGATGATTGATGTAAATGGTGATTGAGTTCTTTACTGGATTGTTGCTTTGTTTTTTAACTGTGTTGCTCATCATCACTGGTACAAATGTTTTTTGTAAAATTTTCATGTTGTTGTTTGTTACCAATGTTTTTATTACTTGTTCACTGCCATTAATGAGAATTGATATATGCTATACAAATTATTTCATGGTGAGTGAACCTTAGATTCCCGTTTGAGATTGAATACAATGATTCTTGCAGACAGTTTACATTAATCATTGTATTGAATCTTGAATTGTCCATTTGGAAAGTTTGGGGAGACTCATATTTTTATGGTAGATTCATCCGTTAAGGTTAAGATTATTTTGTTGAATTTGATGAAATTTTGGTACAATGCATTTTTAGTTGTTCTCTGAGTGCATACTTGATTATCGGGGAATTAATGTTATCACTTTCATGTCGTGTACTTGGAGATCAATGCGAAATACTGCTCAAATTTAGTCAAATTTAACAAAATAGACTTAATCTTGACATATGAAGCTACCATAAAAAAATGTCTTCTTGAACGGGATAGGGTCACACCTATAATGAAAAAGTGAGATTTTCATGCATCGAATAACTTTGTGAGTATCACAGAGTTATTATTTAGATGGATCAAAGTTGGATGAACAAAAGTCGCATGAGCCCTACATATGAGGAAGACATGGAAGAGTTCTTGCAATTTGCTTCCGAAAAAAGTCGACCGGATAGGGACAAAATATTTTTTTGTCCTTGTATAAATTGTTTGAGCGGCAGACGACAAATACTAGACGACATACAGGAGCATTTTTTGTGTGATGGGATTAAGAAGAATTATACAACGTGGATATGGCATGGTGAATTGACAAACCTATAGAGGGGGTCCCAATCTGAACCATTTGATGGAGAAATGGGAGATCGTTTAGAGGATATGATTCATGATCTTGGACAAGAGTCTTTTTAGCAAGCACATGCCCTATGTATGATACATTGCAAACTGATTCAAAGAAGCCTTTGTATCCGGGGTGCAAGAATTCCTTGATATTGTTGTTAGCAGTGATAAGTCTGGTTAATGTGAAGGCCAGATATGGGTGGAGTGACAAAAGTTTTAGCTCACTGCTTTAAGTAGTGTACCATATGCTTCCAGAGGAAAACACAATGCCAAAAAGTTACTATCAGGCAAAGAAGATATTGTGTCCGATGGGTATGGAGTATCAGAAGATTTATGTTTGCCCTAATGATTGCAAACTATATAGACATGAGTTTCAAGAAATGGACAAATGCCCTAGGTGTGGGGTATCACGGTACAAAGTAAAGGATGATGACGAGTGTAGTAGTGATGAAAACTCAAAGAAGGGCCCCCCAGTGAAGGTGTTGTGGTATCTTCCCATCATTCCAAGGTTTAAGCGTCTGTTAGCTAATGGAGATGACATAAAAGACCTTACATGGCATGCAAATGGGAGAAATTGTGATGGAATGCTCCATCATCCGGTTGATTCCTCCCAGTGGAAGAAGATTGATCGTTTGTATTCAGATTTTGACAAAGAGGCAAGAAATCTTAGGCTTGGACTAGCCATTTTTGGAATGAATCCATATGGCAGTTTAAGCACTCAACACAATTTGTGGCCAATTTTGCTAGTAATTTACAATTTTCCTCCTTGGTTGTGCATGAAGCAAAAATACATGATGTTGTTTATGATGATATCGGGCCCAAGACAACTAGGAAATGACATCGATGTTTATCTCAGTCCCTTGACTGAAGACTTGAGAAAGTTACAGGATGAGGGGGTTTTAGTGTTTGATGGGTTTCAAAATGAGACTTTTCATTTATGTGCAATGCTTTTTTGTACCGTTAATGACTTTCCAGGATATGCGAATTTGAGCAGGTACAATGTTAAGGGCCATCGTGCATGCCCCATCTGTGAAGAAGACACAAGCTACATACAACTGAAACATGGTAGAAAAATAGTATACACTAGGCATTGACGGTTTCTGAAACCTCATCACTCTTACTGGCGATTGAAAAAAGCATTTAATGGAAATCAAGAGCATGAAAGTGTGCCGATACCGTTAACTAGTGACCAGGTCTTTCAGCGGGTTCAACACCTGAATACTATATTTGAAAAGACCCAAAAGAAGGAAAAAAGTAAGAAATGCATATGGAAGAAAAGGTCGATTTTGTTTGATATTCCTTATTGGTCTGATCTAGATGTTAGACATTGTATTGATGTTATGCATATAGAGAAAAATGTATGTGATAGTGTCATTGGGATGCTCCTTAACATTCAAGGCAAGATGAAAGATGGTTTGAATACTCATCAAGATCTAGCTGAGATGGGTATATGAGTGCAGTTACATCCAAAGTCTGATGGTAAAAAAATATACTTGCCTCTAGTTTGTTATACTTTGTCCAGAAAGGAGAAAATGAGTTTTTGTCAGTGTCTACGCCGTGTCAAAGTCTCACAAGGATACTCTTCAAATATTAAGAGTCTTGTGCAGTTGAAAGATCTTAAGTTGATAGGCTTAAAGTCTCACGATTCCCACGTCTTGATGCAATAATTGTTAGCCATGGCCATACAAGACATTTTGCCTAACAAAGTCAGGCTTGCCATAACTCGGTTGTGCTTATTCTTCAATGCCATATGTAGCAAAGTCCTTGATCCTGTCAAGTTAGATGAGTTAGAAAACAAGGCTGCTATTGTATTGTGTCAGTTGGAGATGTATTTTCCTCCTATTTTTCTTCGACATCATGGTTCACTTAATTATTCATCTGGTCAGAGAAATCAAATGTTATGGTCCTATTTATCTTAAAAGGGTATGCCAAGAATCTACACCGTCCAGAAGCATCTATTGTGGAAAGGTACATTGCAAAAGAAACCATTGAATTTTGTTCAGAGTACATTGAAAAAGCAAAACCTATTGGACTTCCCAAGTCTCGGCATGACGAAAGAACGAGAGTTAAGGGTTCAAGAGGACTGGATGTTATCACTCCAAGTGTAGAAGATTTGCAACAAGCTCATTTGTATGTATTGAATAACAGTAATGAAGTTTTTCCATACATACTTTGCCATGAAGGTTTAGTGAAGGAAAGTAATCCAAAAATTTCAAAGAACAGGGTCTTGAAAGAGCATAACAAGACTTTCCTAGATTGGTTTAAAGATACAATCTTTGCTGAAGATAATGCTTATGAAATGTTAAGAAAACTAGTAGATAGGCCTAAAAGAAATGTTATAACTTGGCAAGGATATGATATAAACAAGTATTCCTTTTACACAAAAGCACAAGACGAGAAAAGTACAATGCAAAATAGTGGGGTTACCCTAAGGGCCAGATCTCAGCACTTCGCTAGTGTACATGATGACAATCCTCGTGTAGCTTCCATCCCTTACTTTGGTTTCATTGAAGAAATTTGGGAGCTTAACTATGTCAAATTTATTGTCTGTGTTTTCAAATGTAAGTGGGTTGACAACAATACCAGTGTATAGACTGATGATGTAGGATTTACATTGGTAGATCTAAACAAACTCGCTTACCATAATGACCCTTTCATCATGGAAGAACAAGCTAAACATGTATTTTATGTTCAAGACCCTTGTGATGAAAGGTGATAAGTGGTTCTCCACGGGAAAACAATTGGTGTTAATGTTGAAGATGATGATTCATACATTGATACTTATGTTAGTCCGTTGTCCACACAAATATCGCCTAACGTCATCAAAGAAGAAGAATTTGACGACGTTCATACTAATCGTAATGATCATGATGAAGGAGAATTAATTAACATTGTCTAATGCAATTTTTTTATTATGTACTTCATTTCAGTTCATTCAATTACATAAGTTATTGAGTTTTGTGATAATGTTGAAAATGTTTATTTCTTTACAGGCAAATGGCTACACCACCCAGCTCTCCTCCTCATCCTCCTCCTTCTATTGGTGCAACATCATATTCGCTATCTACCTTGAAGTGGATAAGAAAAGCCACACGCTCAAGATCATTGGCGACTAGACCAGTTGGGGCAGAGAGACCCCTGGTTCATATGGATCCTATGATCGGGAAAGCCGACGGTCCCCATAGAAATAAGTTAATAACATATTTAGGGCTCGTCGCTCAAGATAAGGTGGATGAGACATACGAGAATTGCAAACAAGTCCCTGCTACTCAAAAGGATTGGATATGGGAGTATATTCAGGTATTTTAGTCAAATGTTGCATTTTGTTGATTAACAATAAAATTGAAATTTAGTAACAATAAAATGTAATTTTTCATTTGTCAGACTGAATTTAATATCCTTGAAGCATATGATCTGAAGACAAAAAAGAAAATACTTCAGACTGTGGGGGAGCAATAGAGACAGTTTAAGTCTGATTTGACGTTGAAATGGACACTTGCTGCCAACAGGGACAGTGTCGATGACACTGTATGCGAAAAGTACAACATTAGCAAGGAGAAGTGGGCCCAATTTTGTCAAAGTCGTAGAGACCCTTCGTGGGAGGTAACTTTGTGATATTCATTGTTTTAAACTTTAAATTTACTTATTATTGTCAGTAATGATAACTTTTGATAATCTTTAACTTTTACAGGATGTGCGAAAGAAGGCACAAGCCATCCAGAAAAAAAAACAGTGCCCCTCAAGTATTGTCTCATGGGGGTTATGAATTTCTAGAAAACAAGTTGATGGAGGAGAATAAAAAGAAACAACTAGAGGAAGCTGCTAAATCTGGAAGCACTGACACTGTCATTGATCCTCCATCTCCCATCAGACGACACGTGAAATGGAAAATGGCCCGCACCAAGAAAATTGGGCAAATGACTTTTGAGGCAGCTAAAGAAATTGCTGACAAGATTGTAAGTCACTTTTAATTCTGAATTGCAATTATTTATGTTTATTGTTTGATTGAGTAAACAAATAAATGTGTTCGTTATAGGATTCCTTGGAGGAGCAAGCCTCACAATGTTCCTTTGTAGCCCATAGACGTCATGATGTACTAACTGCTGCCATTGGGCGATCAGAACACTCTGGTCGTTTGTGTGTTTCTGGAGCCAGTGTCATGATCAAAAAATACTTTGCACCGACTTCAAGGACCTCCCGCACGTCTTCGTCCATGGCTCCCGAAGACCTGGAGCAACTGACGCAAAAAATTAGGGACCAACTGGAAGAGTCGATCACAAAAAAAGTGACTCGACAACTAATGTTGTCCTTCAGCCAGATGCAGTCCTAGTTTCAATTGTAGATGCAATCACAAGGACTCGCACTACTTCCTGAGCCTGGGGTTGGCCCTTCAACTTCTCGTGTCTGCACAAAGGAGAGCTAGGTTGATCCCTCAGGGAACGATCTAGACACAGGTGACTCAGAGAAATGCAGGTTGTACGTCGAAGAAAATCCTCCCCGCCTGGTTACCCTATGAATACTTTATAAGGGGTCGACAACCGTTCACAACATCCCTTTGTGCCATGATCAAATCAAGGTTGGTGTTGAGGAAGTTAGAGATGCAGATGCTCCCATTCCTGTACCCACTGAAGAGGTTCAATTAATGGGGCAAGCACTTAACACCTTCGTTGTTTGGCCGACACATCTTGTCAAGCATTTATCAAAACAGGTATTTCACTGTCATTAAATGCTTTTTTTCAATTAAAGTGTTCACTGTAATTAAATTATGTTAATTAATTGTGTTGGATAAACATGAAGCAGTGGGACCGGCAAAACTTGCAGATAGGTTGGACCATGATGTCGATGATCCCCTATATCTGATGACATTGACCATTCCAAAGCTTTTTCTGAAGTCGTTGCAGGTTATGTGGGATGCTACCATGTTTGGGGTGTTTAATGACAACTTTCCCTAGTACATAAAGCATGAAGATCTGTCTGAAATAACACACAGTGGTCAATGCCTCAGCATCTCTGTTATACAATTGTGGATTCTATAAGTCAATTTACATTATTGTTTATTACCTAACTTATTGTTTTAAATTCATACATAATTTACTTTATTTTAACAACAATAGGCATATGATTGAGACAAGTCCATACAGAGATCTGGGCAATCACAATTTGAATCATAAAGTTATATTAAGAACTGGATGCAGAATTCAAACAGGGATGTGTACATGGGAGCTTACTTGAATGGGTAAGTTAAACTGAACAAATGAATTTAAATAATGTATAATAGTATAATATCTTATATTGTTCTCCATTGCAGTGCACATTGGCAAATGGTCCTCATTTTGCCTAAGGAAAATGTTGTCATCTGGTTTTGTTCGTTGCATAAGAGGCCAGACAACTACCTCAAAGGAATAATTAACAGGTCAGTTCTATTTTTTAATACATTTGCATTAGCATTAGTCGGGAACATCAATATTTTAATTGTACAATATGCATCCATTTTTGTATTGAACAGTGCTTTGAAAGGACTTGACGATACTCCACAAAGTAAGTCCAAGGTTGCTGCTAGGTGGATTGTTGTTAAAGTAAGTCATTTAAACAATGCTTCTAGTTATATTTTAATACTGTGTAGACTAATTTGTACTTGACATTCAATATCTAAATTTCATAATGTATTTAGTGTAATAGACAAAAAGGAAGCACTGAGTATGGGTATTACGTCATGCACTGGATGTCAACTATAATCTTAGGAAGTTTCAAGAATAATTGGGAAATGGTAATTATTTAAGTCAAACATATTTTATTTTGTTATGATTGGTATTATATATTATTAACTTATGTTTTATTATATCATGCAGTATTTCTATGATGCTAGACCATTGGAACCAGAGAGATTGAAGGCGCTTCGCATCTAGTGGGCAACCTATTATTTGAAAGTTAAAAATGAAACAATTACGGTTTAATAAGTAATTTTGGAATTGTAGTTTAGCTAATTTACATTTTTTACAATTCAATTCATGTTATATGCACATTAAATATTTTTTTAATTCATAGTAAATATTTAATTTTTTAATAGAATTTCTGCCAAAATTTGTCTGAAAACAGACTGAAAATTATCTTTGATGTGATTCTACTTTTAAATTTGCAGGTTAATTTAGGGTTATTAAAAAAACAAATAGCACATTAAAAAAATCCAAAAAACAACATCGATTTTTAGTAAAAACAAATGTTGTATGTATATATTAACATCGGTTTTTTCAAAAAAAGATGTTAAACTTCACTCACAACATCAGTTTCCATAAAATTGATGTTGTTGTTGAACATACAACATTGGTTTTTACCAAAAACCAATGTCGGTTATCACAAAACAATGTCAGTTTTTACTAAAAACTGATGTTGATATAAAGATATATGACTTTTTTTATATTTCTTACTATATAACATCGGTTTTTTAAAAAATTAATGTTGTCATTTTTATGTTAACATCGGTTTTAGAATAAATAATAATTAAATATCGTGTGAGCAACAATTTTTTTAGGCTAGTTAGACTAAGGAAATTATATTTGGTGCGTTGATCATGATCCAAGAGTGGGTTGTGACAAACAAAAATCAGCAATCGGCTGCTTAAATGGTCTACCGATTTGACAGAATCGGTTGCTAAAAATATCTACTAAAATGACAGAAATCGACAATTGACTACTTACATGGTTTGCTGATTTGATAGAAATCGACTAACAAAGAAAATCATAAAATTAGTTAAATTAATTCATATTAAATTTAATAAATAGAAGATAATATTTTTCACAATTTTTTGATATTTATATGGCTTATGACAGTTAAAAATGATTGATGGTAGTGCTCCTTTAAAACTAGAAAGCAATTTCTAGTTAGTTTAAAATTTAAAATGAAGACATTAAGTGTATAGAATAAAGGAATAACGACTCCAAAATTATGTGTAAAACCTTCTTAATGTGAGTAGAGATAAATTATGTAACTTAGTTCAATAAAGATCTCCACAATAAAAATAAGATTAAAAATTTGTCCCTCTTTTACAAAAAGACCATTCAAAGAATCTCACACACGATCTCAAATGATATACACAAGATCTTTCCACTCTCAACTCTTATCAATAATGACAGAAATATTACTCTTTCTCTCGAGGATTTTTTAACACGGTGGATTCTTCACAACTTCTCCCTTTATATACAAGGGATATGACCCCATTAATGAATGTATAACTCTTAGAAACTTATCAGGATTAGTTCACTACCAGAAAAATGGCTTTTTACGACAGTTATAAAAAACCGATGTTGTAACTACACAGTGGCAATTTTGTAAATAATTTTAAAATTTTAAAGACGGTTTGTGAAACTCGTCTTTGAAAATGAATTACAACATTGGTTATTGTAGAATCGATGTAGAATGAGCGCTTCAGGAATGCCAGCAGACTCTTTCTCACTCTTTATATTTTTCTTTTTTTTAGGAATGCCAGCGGACTCTTTATCACTCTTTATATTTTTCTTTTTTTTTTAATTTGTCTCTTTAGTTACAAAAAACCCTAATTCTTTTTTCTCCTCCTCAACAGTATCCACCCCCCCCCCTCCTTCGTCATCCTCACCGAAGACGACCTCAAGAAAATTGCCACCTACAAGGTCGTCGAGTATGTCAAGTCTGGCATGGTCCTCGGCCTCGGCACTGGCTCCACTGCCAAGCACGCCGTCGACTGCATCGGCGAGCTCCTCCGCCAAGGAAAACTCAAAGACATCATCGGAATCCCCACCTCCACCAAAACCCACGACCAAGCCCTCTCCCTCGGCATCCTCCACAAAAACCAAATCTAACGAGAGAGCAACCAAACCTGGCTTATAAAACACGGAGAGCCCAAAATCAATAGTTTTGACCTTAGCACCCTCCTCAACAGTATCAAAGAGAAAGTTCTCATGCTTGAGGTCCCTATGCATGACCCCAAGCCAGTGGCAAGCCTCCACGGAGGCGGTGTCCTCGTAGGTGTCGTGGATGCGAACGACGTTGGGGTGCTCGAAGAGGTGGTGCATACGTCGTCGTAGTCCTCCGTGCAGAGCGGCTTCTGCTTTGGGATTGACTTGCAGGTGAATGGGTGTCCCGTGGCGTTGTGTGTGCAGAGGAAGGTTGTGCCGAATTAGCCCATGCCAAGCTTTTAGCTTAGGGTGTAGACCTCGCGGAGATTCTCGGTTCAGTATGGGAGGACCCTGGTGGGCTTTGGTGGTAAGGCCGCGGTGGTGCCGATGGTGGAGTTTGACATTGTGTTCGAGAGAGAGACAAAGTCAGTGTGTGTTAATTGGGAGAAGAAAAAGAAATAAAGGAAGACCCAGACCTGGTATAAGTGTTTAAGTTAATTTATGAATGTGAGACTTGCTTTCATGAGAAGGATTATTTGAATTACAGATATCATGCAAGAGGTGTCTCTATCTCTGCTTGGTGAAGAAGTATTTGGAGAAGTCTTCATCTATTGATAGGGTTAAATGGTCCACGTACTCTACAGAATGAGGCCAGAAAACCCCTGGTCATTGTGTATCCAGGTTTGCACTCTGTGTTAGCTTCGAAATTTAATTCTAATGCCTTTTGAAATAATGCTGATGATGCTAAAAACGAAAATAATTTCAGATGCTAAGCTTATTAAAGTTCCTGGTTTTTTTGTAAGAATTATTCCATCAGCGAAGGCTACTTATTTTATTATGTGGGACTGTGGATAATAAAGACTGGTTTGATGAGGTATTGGTGTTTTAAAATAGGTGGTCTCGCACATCACTGATGCTATTAAAGATTGGATTGAGGGTGTTGTGATTCCCGTGGATAGAAAGAAGGGCCCTGCAGATGTTTGTGTGATTGAACTGGGAGGCACTGTGGCTAAGAAACATAATTTTATTACTATGCTTGTTCCTAACTCAATATATTATTTTATTCGTATTACAATTTAAATTAAAATAATATGATTACTATGCACTGTGGCACCTCTTATTTTTATCTCTACACCTAGCAAAAGGAATTATATTTTCTATTTAAATATTATGATTGAATTCTCATTAAGTCACTGATATTTTTTTAAATATGATTGCTATTTAATGAAATTAGGAAATTAAAATTAAGCACAAAGCTTAATATTCAGTTTTTTTAAAACTTTTAGTTTCTTTTTTCTAATAATAATGTGAATATTTGTTTTTCCTGTATCACCCGTTTGAAGACGTATTGTTGCCTAATTAATGTATATAATTTGTTTATAGTTTTTTTTATCCAAATAAAAATTATAATGAAAAAGTTCAAAAATAATATTTGTTTCAAGAGTTTAACTCATTCATACATGATTTCAAATAAAAATAATTTTTTTAACTCATGGTTTGTGACATGAATTTGTGACATAAATTGAGTAGCAATTCTACTTTAAATTATTTGTTATCTAAAACTTTTGTGCATGAAGTTTCTTTTTTGATAAAAATAAATTAAGTATTGATGATGGAGAAGTCTTTCATTGGAGCAAGTTATATATAGTTTTATTTTATGTTAGTAGTATATTAGTATATATCAATCTAAAGTGGTTCAGCTGCCTCTAAAGTTGTTTCAACTACTTCTAAAGTGGCAAGCAGCGTGCCTATACCTAACATTACTAAAAAGGAGACAGGTTTCTCATAGGCTAAAGCATTCAAGCATGTTAAGGCCTTATCTCAGATACCCTCTCATCCTCTTTCTTTTGACGAGAGTCCTCTCCTTCAGGTACCTTGGGGAGTAAAACAAAAAATAAGGCTAATGTATCATAAGATATGTCTTTGTTTTGGAATTGGGATTGAATTTGAAATAATGAGTGTGGCCACTGATAAAGCTTCTTTCAGGGTGATAGAGTTACAGGGACAAGTGGTCATTCTGAGAAAATGCTTTCATCCGCTGCACCTGATAAGCATACTTGTACACCGGGCAGCTCAAGGAACTGGATGGTGTTGTCAATTTCAGGGGATAAGCCTGCTCCTAGATCCTATGTATGTAAATTTGTGATTCTTGTTATATTTTACATTTGTTCCTGAGTCTTTTTCTGGAAGTTTTATGACTTCTGAGCAATTTTGGCAAATGACTTAACTATCACTATTTGTGAATAGCATGCTACAGTTGTCATTCAAAATAAGATGATAGTGGTTGGTGGTGGATCCGGGAGTGGATTGTTAGACGACGTGCAGGTAAGGGAACATTTCTTTGTTTTGGAATTGCAAGATTTATGAGAGGGAGATTGTTGGCTCATCATACAAACTGCGATCTATACAATTTAGTGAAAAAGCACTCCTGAGATTTCATATTTACATACACATTTTAGAATTAGTTACATTTTACTTTTGCAAGAGTAAATACTAATGCAATTCCCAAGTACAAGAAAACATAAGCAGAGTATAAGTAAAACTACTGATATAGTGATCTGAGTTCTGAAGTGTGACTGCTATTTACTGAATAGGCTTATGATGGAGATAAGACACACTGACAGTTTTGTTCCTCTCAATATAGACCTTAGATTTAAACTATATTTGTTTCCCTCAAAAGACGATATTGAATATCACCCTTAGAATAATCAAATGACGATGGTTCCTTGTTTTGTTTATTAAAACATGTATTATATAATTAGGGGGCCTAATTTTTGCTACCAAAATTTCAGGTTCCTTTGGAGGGTTTTAGCGCTCTTCAAGGAATTTTAGGTGCCCAGAGGTTTCAGATACATAAGGCATATGAGACTTCTGATCACTTGCCTTTTGCTCATACTTGGTACCTTTATTTTTACTTTTCAGTTTATTATATCATCAATGAACATTTTGGTGTGTGTTTGATTTATAGGTTTCATCACTTGATGGATCATCATTATCGTGTGTCTTCAAGTAAGTAAAACAGAGTCTTTTTTATGCCATTTCAATCAATTAGATTTGCCAGAGTATCCATCTAAACAACATTTGGAAGGGAGGTTACTGCTTGCCATTCATGAAGCAAATGAGGGATTCGGATTTGGTTTAAGTTTTTTTTTTGGGGGGGGGGGGGGAGGGGGGGTTGGGGGAACAGACCCTACAAGTGACAAAGTTTTTGGTTCACCCTCATCTTCTTCACATATATAATAGCTTTGTCCTTGTTCATGCTGCGAAATTGTTCTAATTGTCTTTCTGATTTTTGTAGTATGGTCATTTGATACATATACAGAGTGTTGGTCACCCATGGAAGCAAAGGTAGAAAGTTGATCTTGGAGATTTTCCATATTAGGAATCCAAATATTATGGCATATGCTAATTATAAAACCTAATTCAATTATAAAGTAAGTCTCATACACATTAGGTTCAATTATATTTGCATTGTTATTGTCATTCATGAACAAAAAATTTAAAAAAAATTAAGCATTCTACATTGGTTATTAGGAAAATCGATGTAGGATGTTTTACCATGGGTAGCATTCTACGACGTTTCGTGGCCACGACCGATGTAGAATTCTGGACATTCTACATCGATTATTAGGACAATTGATGTAGAATGTTTTACCATGGATACCATTCTACGACATTTCTCGGCCAAGACCGATGTAGAATTTCGAACATTCTACATCGGTTATTAGGACAACTAATGTAGAATGGTCAGAATTCTAAGACGGGTATCCCTTGAGACCTGTTTTTGAACCGCGACATTCTAAGACAGTCGAGCAACCGATGTAGAAAGACGCGTGTGTTTCAACGACGCCGGCTACAATGACGCGTGATAATCGATGTAGAAAGGCGCTTTTAACCGATATAGAAAGGTAATTTTGTAGTAGTGGTTGTCTACCACTCAAATACATTCACTATCTTTCACCATCCTCTATTAATGGTAGTGGTGTAGTCTTTGAAGAGTTACACATTTTGATATACACAAAGACCAATTACTTAATTATCACTTATTTATAATGCTTAATCAATCAAAGAAGGAATCTAATTAAACACTAACGTAACAAATCATTGTTTGTTTTAAATTCTACATTGAGATATAAGGAACCCTCCAATTATTTATATTCATTTTCATGGATAACCACACAACATGTGGATTTAAATTCATTTTTCCTTTTCTATTTCTAGGTATAGGCTTTGTTTAGTACTACTATTAACTATTAAGTCTCTCTTTATTAGCCTCTTTATCATTCATTCTGATCCCCTAACCGTTACCATTAAATTATTAAAGGATGTCCAATGCTGATTCTGAAAGCATTAATTATACGTATAAACATACATTATTTTCGAAAGGAAGCAAAGTGATGAATGATGATAAAAACAAAAGGCAAAGTTGGGCACTATATCACCCAGTTGTGGGCAGAGATCACTATTGCGAGACAATTCGAAAGGAGAGGAAGAGAATGCTGATGCTTTGGAATTTTATAATATTCACGATAAACCAAGCATTCTTATCAGTGAGTTCAAGGAACCCGTACCCTACTTTTTGATCGTAAAATAGTAGGTGATCTGTCATAACCATGTGAATAGCTTGCAACTCTATAAATACGAAAGTGTATGTTACAACCAAAATAAGCAGAAAACTCAACACAAAAGCACTTTAGCTTAAAGCTCAAACATCCTTGTAAAAACTAGAAGGGGTTGGGAGTGACATATATATATATATATATATATATATATATATATATATATATATATATCAATCAAAATTATGAGTGTCAGAGAAGAGGCAATGGGAAACAAGAGGTCCTTTTCTGATCACCCCTTTTTCGGGGTATTGAAGGCGTGTTTCTCAGGTGGAAGCAGGTGTGATTATGAGTATTTGGAAGGTGGTAGTGGCAGTAGTGGGAGAAGGATGTTTGCAAGTGATGAAGACAGAAAACATTGGGTTGCTGAGCCTGGCATTGACAGAAAAGCCTCTGATTTCATTACTAAATACTACGCCAAGAGAGTCACTGACTCTCAGCACCAATTTGCATCTTGAAATTGCACTTCTTCGTTAATTGCTTACCCTTTTTGCATGTAGCTCTCTCTTTTTAGAGTCTCCCCCTCTCCCTCTCTCTCTCTATGTGTCTCATGTAAGAGATATGCTATTGAACTCTTTGTACTCTTGTGTTTGAGTCATTGTGCCTCTTTTTATATGGCTTTTTCAACAATCGATGTAAGTAGAATTGACGACGTAAAATATATTTCATGTAGTAGTGATGACTTAATGCCTTTGATTTCTCATAATAAGATTTGAAACATGAGAATTTTACTTTTTATTTGTGTAGAACACTTTATTGATTTCTTATTTTCGCTCTCTTTTTTCTGTCCTTGCTTTATATGTTTTTGCACTTTCTTTATCTTCCATTGCATGTGGATAATCTTGAACATTTGACATGCAATAAGTTGTCCACACAATGGGTTTGATTGTTTGTTTTTATTAATATTATTTGATTTTACTTAGCTTTAATGTAGATTGAACTCCAATAGTAGTCCAAACAACATGATTTTGGTTTAACACTTGAACCTGACACGAGTCAGTTCTTAGCTAGATGTAGGCCACCATAGCCTGACTCATGTGATTGTGAATGTAATGATAGATTGGTTAATATTAGTGCTTACATATGCTGGTATTAATTATAGATAGTGGAACTCAAATCATATTTCATTGATAAAATTTGAGGTCCTTTTGGTGTCAAGGAGGCGTGCTAGCTAGGCCTCACCCCTTACAACCAAGCTTGATTCACTCAACTTACTAATGTAGATGCAAGACAAGTAATGGTGAACTGGTGGGTAATCTTAACTTGTGCATGACAGGATCATGTTATTAAGCTGTTGACACGATTTTAAGCACATGGTCATACACATGAATATTTTATTGTTTGTGCCTAAGAGATGTTTGGCAGCACCCAAAAGGGGAGTGAAATGTGTCCATCATTTGTTCACATGTATTGTATATCATTTCGTGATTTTCTTACCCCCAATGTTCCAATTAATTTTTTTATGTACCAGACTATCCTTCATCCCAAATTATTAACAAAATTATCCCTCGTTACTGTTCATGGTGTGAATTCGGGTATGCAGCCCTCCCACCTTATTTTTTAAAATTAATTTTTGCAAACCCCTTTAGAATTTGGGACCCTAAACCTGAATTCTAAACGTTTTTTGTTTGTTTTTTTTGTTCAATTTTTTAATTATACAAATAACATAATTATTAGTAATATATAGAATTATTATATTTAAATAATATAAATATCTATTATAATTTTTAAATACTAACATATAATGTAACTAATTGTAATAATAGTTTTTCGTTGGGGTGACTTTTACCATGTAATATTCAAATAACATTTGGATTGAGGAAGAAAGAAACAAAACACAACTTGCTTGTAGAATATACAATTCAGTTCAATAAAGAAATAAACTTTATGTGACATAGTAAATAAGAAACTAACAACAAGAATAACAAATTTACCTCTCGTATAACTAAGACAAAACCAATATCCATATATTGGTAAAAATATTTATCTTGTTTGATTGTTCATCACAAAGGCACCAATAGTGTCTATAGGATCCTGAAATTAAAACTTTGATTAATAAATATCCTAAAAACAGCAATGTAATCGTTAGAGACCAAATTAAGTTTGATTATCTTGAGTGTAACTCTCGTGTCACCAAAATTGTTGAGACAATGTTGCATCAATTTCACACTGTCCAATGACCAGAAATAATTATTCTTACAATTAGTTACATTATATGTTAGCATTTAAAAATTATAATAATTATTTATTTTATTTAAATATAATAATTTAATATATTACTAATTATTATTTGGCAAAATTGTACTTTTGGTCACCCACTTTAGGTCCAATTTCGCATTTGGTCCCCCAGTAATTTAATTAACAAATTGGGTCCCCCTGTTTTGTAAAATCCTGCAATGTTGGTCCCGGACACCTCAATTGGACGTTGACCATTAAGCTCAGACGTTGACTGTCACGTGTCAACGTCTAAGAGGCTCTTGAAAAATTTTACCCATCTGTGGTAAAAAAAAATTATGTTGACCCAATCCCTCTTAACCCTAATTTGCATCTCTCAATCTCATAATAGTAAATCATCTTTCTCCAAAACCAACTCTTCTTCTTCTTACTCCACTCTTCTCACTTCCACTATCGCCATGGCCTCCCACTCAAACCAACCAGGTTCTTTTTTAGTCTCTCCTTCTATCTAAACTTTTCATTTTTTGATGACCCTTTTGCTTGCTTGTATCAGGTCCCGGAGCTGAAGGGCAAGGAGAGAAGGACCCCCCCCCCCAACAAGTTTCCAGAACCCGCTTTCTGAGATATCCCCATCGCCATCTCCATCGTCGACGACGATGTCGGCGCTGGTGCTGTCGACCTTGGGGAAGCGAATTGACCAGGCGGGGAAGAAGAAGTACGTGAAGCAGGTGACGGGGCGCCACAACGACACCGAGCTCCACCTGGAGGCGTAGAGGGGCGACGTGGGCACCGTGAGGCAGATCCTTGAGGATGTTGATTCTCAAATTATAGGAACTCTGAGTGGTGATGGCGATGAGGATGATCTGAACGTGGAGATTACGAAGGTGCATGCTTGTCTTGTCGACGAAGAGAACGAGCTCGGTGAGACCCCTCTATTCACAACTACTGAAAAAGGTCACCTAGATGTGGTGGAGTTGGTTTTGGAGAGAGATGATTTATTATTATGAGACTGAGAGATGCATATTAGGGTTAGGGGGGATTGGGTTAGGGATTAGGGTTAGGGGGGATTGGGTCAGCGTAATTTTTTTTATCACAGATGGGTAAAAAATTTCAAGAGCCTCTCAGATGTTGACACGTGGCAGTCAACGTCTGAGCTTAACGGTCAACGTCCAATTGAGGTGTCCGAGACCAACATTGCAGAATTTTACAAAATAGGGGGACCCAATTTGTGAATTAAATTACTAGGGAACCAAATGCGAAATTGGACCTAAAGTGGGAAATCAAAAATGCAATTTTGCCTTATTATTTTATTTGTATAATTAAAAAAATTAACAAAATAAAAAAAACAAAAAAAGTTTAGAATTTTAAAGGGGTTTAAAAATAAGGTGTGAATTCGGGCCTCCATACTTGAATGCACACCATGAACAGTATAATGATAGATAGTTTTGTTAATAATTTGATTTGGGGGATAGTCTTGTCAATAAAAAAAATTAGTTTCGCAAACAAAAAATGAATCAAAAAGATTGTCAAAAAAGTAAGAGTAACTAGGCATGATAATAAAAATTGAATCTTTGGTTATTTCGTCTGATCCCGTTTTGAGTTTGTTGAGAGAAACTCCCTTTGACTGAGATCAAGGTTGGGGTTAGGTATTTTCTGACTTATAGAAATGAGTGGGATCAGGTATGTCACTTCTCATCTTGTTTGATACCCATCCCGCTAAATATTTTATAATTATTAATAATGTAGTTATATATTTATATATAATTATATTATTATGTGTAATTGTTAATTATATAATTATGTATATTACATACAATCCCTGCCAATTGATGAAAACATAAGTTTGACATTTTAGAAGACAAATAATACAATCCTTAAGTTTAGCTCATTTTAACTTTTAAAACTACCTAAATTTAAAACATTTGGGCTTGGCACATTCAAAGAAATAAAAGCTTGAAATTGAAATTTGATTAATACTATTTATTTATTTAACATATATTCTTGAACTTTTTTAAGTTTATTAATTTAATGACTAACATCTAGACAATTTCATGTTATTTAGAAGAGATACAGCAATAAGAGAAAGATAACATAAAACTAAAATATGCTAACTGTTAAGATAAAAATATAATTTACTAAGTCTTGAAGGGATTCTTTGGTGATGTGCCACGGGATTGAATAGGATTCAAATATATATCTCATGGAAAGGCCAAGGTGCTGAAATGCATAATGGTTAATATCGATCTAGTCCAAAGCTGCGGTCCAAGCAGTGTATTTAAGTTTTTCCTTACACTTCTCTTGGTGAGTGAACCAATGGAAATTTGAATAGGATTCAAATATATATAGTTCCATATATTTATGTTATCTACTCTCATCACTAAAATAAAATAAGATAAATAACATAAGGATAAAAATTGGTAAAGTACTAAAATATTTATGTCTATACTTGTCTAGATGTTAAAACATGATTGACCCGGGAGATCGTCCCATGTAACCCACCTAATGGGGTTGGGATGGATAAAGAATTTTAACCTACTAACTTTGTCAAATGTCAAGTTGGATTAGGTTTGACCCATTCATTTTTTTCCCCTGAATTAAGTTAAAGCTTATTATTTAAAGTGGATGAGTAGTTTATCAAAAAAAAATTTTACGAATTTTACTCCTAATTTTTTATTTTTTTTGACAAATATTATTCCAATTTTTGTATTTATTAATAGACAAATGATTCTAAGTAAAATTCACAACTTTCTTAAAAAATTGAGGATAAAATACATCAAATTAATTTGCTAAGGGTAAAATTTACCAAAAACAAAAAAATGAGAATAAAAAATACAGTTAAACCTAAATTTTTTATTATATATTAAGTATCAACTATTAAGTAAGTGAGATGCTATTGGTACTCGTTATTTGAGACTGTAATATATTTTTTCTATCTTTTTTTGTTTTTCCTACGTATAAAATAATTGTTAAGTATTTTCCTTAATTTACTAGTTTTATAATATTTGTCTCTTCTTTTATTATATCAAATCATAAATTTAGAGAAAATTAAGATAAAATCAATAATTTCATTTTTTAAAATATTTTTCATTTTTTAATATTTTTCTTTTTTAATGTGTTGACCCACCAACTGATGTCAAACTGGGTTGGATTGGATTGATATTCTTAATCCAATACAAAAAGGGTGTTGCTAGGTGCACCCAACATTATTGCTAGTGCACCCAACATTTTTTTAAAATACCAAAATTTTCTCTACACTTTTTTCGCATTTGTGATGGGTGTGTGTGAGGGTGATTCATAAATCGTACGGATCAAGTTGATTCGTATGATCAAGTTGATCCGTATTGTTCTGTAAAAAACTTACGGATCAAGTTGATTTGTAAAAGGCTTACGAATCAACTTGATCCGTAAGCCTTTTACAAAACAATACCGATCAACTTAATCTATAGAAAATTTACGGATCAACTTAAATGGCTTATGAATCAAGGATATTTTCATCATTTCACCTTAAGTGCTGGGTGCACCTAGCAACACCCATACAAATACAAAAATGAGTCTAACCCAATTGTCTTTTTATTGAGTTGAGAGCAGGTTGGTCGGATTGACATTCCTGTATATATACTTGCATTCGAGAGAAGAAAAAAACTTGTACTGAGACCATACCCACATGATTTGTTCAATACCTATACCCAACGGGTCCTATACAAGAGCCTCAAACATTGTCTACATATTTGTTAAACGGAATAATTTCTCCTTTAAATGTGTCTTTTTTTTTATAACAAAGTTAGTAAATAAAACATTATTTTGATAATGATGAAATTCACTATGAAACAAAACGAAAGGCATTAATTAAAAGTGTAATACTTAACTAAAACATATTCAAAAAGTCTATGTTACTCTTAGTTATAAAATATAACTAATATGTATGTTTATTGAAAAAGGCTATATAATTACAAATTGCAAGTAATTATTTAGACCAAGACTTAATTAAACTCATTTGATGTATAAAAATCCAATCGAATAATATTGACTAAATAACATTTTTAATATTTTATCTTATTTTTAAAATTTATTTTAGTGATTCATTTTTCAAAATGTTCATTTCAACCATTTAATTATCTTTTAAATTTTGATCAAATTGATCCTTCTAAAATAGTGATAATTTTCAATTTTCAAATACAACTTTATACATTTTCAACTTATTTGCAATGTGAAATTTGTCTCATTGGAATTTTCATCATATTTATAATCCATTTTTTTGAATATCAGTCACATTTCATAATTTCATGTAAGTAAATTTAATAAAATAAGTTTTATACTTTGATTCAATAAAAAAAAATGTTTCAAATCTTGTTCTAAAATTGAAAGCTATCAGTATTTTAGAAGGATCAATTTGACCTAATTTAAAAGATAAAGGATCACAATGAAATTTTTTACAAATAAAAAAATCAAAATAAATTCTAAAATAAAACGAAGGACCCAAAGTGTAATTTAGTTAATAATATTTTTTTAGCACATTCATAGAATTTGTATTCAATATTGTCAAATTATAAAAGATGAGATAAAATATAAGAGGAGATAAGATATGAGTTGAGGTGAAATGATTTATAAGATCATATGAGATGAAAGATGAAAGATTACATGAGAATCATGAGAAGATATATATGATGAAATAATATGGGGAAAAAAAGACAAATAAGATGAGATAGGAAGAGAAACAAGATGAGATGAAAAGCATGAGAAAATAGACAAAAAAAATAAGTGGGAATGAGATGAAAAGTCAAAAAATAAAATAAAATGAAGGGAAAAAAATATAAATTACCACTTTAATGTTTGGATCAATACTGATATTTAGTTCCTAACTTTTAAAAAATATGTATTTTAATCCTGTTTTTTACAGAATGTGTATTTTGATCCCTATTATTTTCAATTCCTGCAAGATAATTCTAGCATTTCTTATTCTATTAAAAATTAGCAAAATTCGCCATGTGACCGACATGCCAATTTATTTCAAAATTATTCATACCACATACTCCGTTACTCGGTTATGTTGTATTCTAAACTACAATAAAAAAATTATTAAAATTTCAAGTAGGTCTTTAATTTTTTTTTTAATTGGATCTTTAAAAGAAAAAGTAAGCTCCTAGAATTAGTTTATAATAGCGTGAAACGGATAGAAAATGTTAACTTCTATACGATTTTAAAAACTCTAAAGATTCAATTGAAAATTTACAAATAAAAAATTCAATTAAAAAAATAGTTTAAGACCTACTTAAATTTCAAATAGATAAGGAATAACTGAGTAATACTACGACACTTAAAAAAAGGAACTGGCTCTTCTAAAAGTTATAGGATACACTTTATAGATTAAAGTGTACTTACAATCTAAAATTAATTAACGGTTAAAAATTACTATAAAATCAAACATATATTTATGAAAATCTAGAATTAATCGTAATAACAATCTAAAATTTTATTTTCCTATTTTGTTGGTCACTAAACATTAATTATCTCAATTTAAGTAATGTTATATTGTTAGCTTCCCAATGCAGTTTCATTCGATTTGAAAATTTCGATTAAGTTCCCTGAATACCTTCCTTTTAAAGTGTTTATGTCCATTCATTATAACAGCATTAATGATCAATATCTTGATGAAGAAACCATTATTAAGAATAAAAAAACACTATGGTTACTTTGAACATAACCAAAACATAAAGTCAATATAAAACATGCATGACTGGCAGATCGTGTTTCTTGAATTCAATAGTTAATTGCAGTTAATCCTAACCTAAGAGAATAAGCAATAATATAGTTATAAATTTTATAAACACATGAACTGTACATGTTTGTATGTGCTTTTACAGTACTGTATAAATAAATCACTTGATTATTCATAAAATTAAGTAGTTATATTCTACTTTTACTTGGCCTTAAAAAATAGTTACTCATAAGATCACTGATAAGAATGAGTAACCTAAATAACTAATAAAAGGGTCTTAAACTAAAGAGAACGAGAGAGAGAGGGAGGGAGAGGAGAGAGAGAGAGAGATGAAACTAACAAAACATGGATGTGGGGACCAATTCCCCTGCTTTAAGAGACAAAAGCATGCACATAATTGTGTACACAACCCAAAAGGTTTCCAAGAAATGTTGAGGCAAGAATAGAATAATGGAATATGGATATGTATAAGCTTGGTATATTTGATGATTACATCCAAGCTTCAGTCCTTGTTTGTGGTACGTTGTTGGCTTGGTCTCTATTGGCAATTTGATCATTGCGTGCACCGGATTGTACTCCATCTTGCACTTGCTAACCCTTCCGTTTTCTTTGGACCCTTTCTATTTCGTCGTCTTCAAACGGGGTTAGTTAAGACCATGTTTGTGTCCACATCTACCTCCCCAAGTCCTAGGCCATATCTACCACAATTCACCAATTAGTATCAGCTTGAGGATCGGTTAAGAATGGGTGAGAAAGTGAAGCATGACTCACATAATTTAGGCCACAACAAAGAGAAATGCTTACTACACATACAAATTCTTAGCATAGTTAAATTTTATTGAGTTAATCATGTTTTTCTCCTTAATTTTTTTGCGAATTTTTTTAGTCTATAAAAAAAATTTAGTGTTTTAAGTCCTATATTTTTTATATTTGATAATAGTTTTTTTTATTTTATCAAATGATAATGTTAATTGATGACGTGATTATCACGTAACTAATCATGTCATCAACAATTTCATGCAACAGCTACATCTAATTTTTTTTGTATGAATTATGTGTTTAATCTCTCGTCAATTAATCTAAACAGATAAAAAAATTAAAAACATAATTCAACAGAAAAAAATATATATTTTAGTTAATATTGTTACTTAATGATAGAACTAAAATTGATAAGAGAAAAAAAATATAAAACCATAAAAGGATTAAAAAAATTGTTTAGAGGAACTAAAAGCAAATTTTGTAAAAAGTTGAGTAAGAAAAACATGTTTAACCCAATTCCCTTTTATACAGATATTGTCGAACACAAATTGGAATTTTCATATTAGTTTAAGTTATTTTACTTATTTGGGAGTGACATCTATTAAATAGATAATATGACTTACATATTTTGAAGGATTGACAAGAACTCTAAACAAAATGCTAATCAGTATGTTACTATCTTTTCTCAAAAAAATTCCTAACTTGCTGGTCCCACTGTGATTTTTTTATTTATCAAATTACAAAAGTCGGTTTAAAAACTTTAGCATGATGCTTAACAGAATAATTAATCATATTCCAGAGAACCTCTGGATATATTCTTCATCGATGTAAACAAATAATGAAACATGAGATTTAAAAATTAATGAAGGGGGGCAATTAAAATAGAAAAGAGGAACAATGAGGGCATAAAGGATTTATAAAGAGGAAAGACAAAAGACCGACCATCCATTGAACTCGCAAACATGCAGTCTGCCTACACATGTGAAAACCACCCATCAATCATCTCAATTCGCTGTTAAACAAATGCATTATTTTCCATTTATAAAACAATAATCATATCAGCAATAATTATCACTGTAGTTGTCAGTCACATTGCATGTGAAAGGAAATAAATTATGAAGTCCTAAGTACTAAATTGAAAAATGACAAGAATAAGAGGGGGGTAGGGGATGCACCGTTGCATTGGGTTTCTCTGCATTATGACAATTTATATCAAAATGATGTTACTTAAAGGATGTGCATCTGGGAGAGTGTACGAGCTTTGCTCCAAATTGGATGCATATAACACATAAAAACCACTTACCCCAATTTGGATATCCTACGACTGACATAAGATGCCATTCTTTATGGGGCCTCAGTACCCCTGAGGTAATAAATATATTGACTTTCTGTTTCGTTCGGTACGTTCAAAGTAACCATGGTGGTTATATTATTCTTAATAATGACTTCTTAGTTAAGATGTTGATTAATGCTGTTGTAACAAATGAACAGATACTGTTTTTTGGTGCAGAGAATGAACAGAGACTTTAAACGGAAGGTATTCGGAGAACATGATTGAAATTTTTAAATCAAGTAAAACTGCATACAATATAACGTGATAAGTGGAGATAATTTTTTTTTCCCAATAAATCCTTTCTTGGAGTCAATCATGTTTAAAATACAATCATACACTAAATATAATTTTTTTTTTCTGGAAAAAATTTAAACCTTCATTCATTATATTATAAAAGACTAACTCTTTGAGTTATACTCAAAGTTAACATGAACATACCAATAAAATAGGATGATTAAAAGTGTTTTTTTTTTTTTTTGTGTACTTATCGTTGATTGATGATGGACTCCACGATTTTACATGTCGGACTGTAGATACTTTTTGTTAGGACCATAAGGGAAAACCTGTAAAGACAAAAAGACTAACGCTCAAATACATTTACATAGTGAGATAGAACCTGATATTTATAGAGTGAGATAGGAGCTTCGGGTTCTTGTTTACAGGGATTTGTTACAGTTGTGTAACAACACTTGCAGATGAATCCTAACTTGTAGATAATAACTCGTAGATAAGTCATAGCGTAGATAATTCGTCTCTTATATAATTAAGTACTTGTATCTTGATAAAAGAGTTGTAACATTATCATTAATATTCAAATATTGAGGTATCCATAGATAGCCTGTTGGCCCCAGTCGTCCGACTGATGTGTCGGTGCTCCTATACCAGGATTGACATAGAGGACTGACGTGCGTATTGGAATGTCATGTCACGTTCACGTTCATTTTGTGGATCCGAACAATACATTTTGTGATGTATTTTTAGTACAGGTTACATTATTTAATTAGTTGTTACAATTGATGCTATCTTAAGTATTTGTTTGTTGATTAAAAATTTAAGTTTTAGTTTCTACACTCACATTTATATTTTTAGATTAGTCTCTATGCTACATCTTAGTTAATGACCTCAAGATGTGGTTGATAAGGTTGACACATGTGATAATGATCTAGCTAAAATTAATGGTTAATATAATTATTTGATCTTTATAGGTGATATTACTTCATAACTTAATCTTGATATGAAATGAAACATAAGTTTTGGATCTACACTATATTAATTGAGAAAATAAGTGATATATATGGATAGTGTAAAAAAAATTTAGATAATCATTCAATCACATTTATTATGTGCGATAAGTTAGTTGATTTTTACAATAATCATCTTAAAAATTATAACTATTTGTAATTGATTAATAATATAAAATATTAAACTCATTAATACAATATAGTCCTTGCATTTACATTCTTTTTTTACTCTCTCAAGAAGCATTGTTAATGATTGTTCATTAATTTGGACTGTAAGCATCAACATTGACACTAATCACATAAGTGTGAATGTCTCTTTTGTCAAGGATTGCAATGAGCATCTTTTCAAACCCTGCTTGAATGTGTGTCCCTGCTTCTTGTTTGTCCAAGAGGGCCTTATATATGTAAAAGGTCTTCTTGGGCATAATTCTGACTTTGATGATGGTAATTAATGATAATGAGAGCCTGAGATTGACAATTATTCTGGGCGAACTCCAACTTATCAACTTATAATTCTCTACCACCTTATAAGTTAGCCATAGAAAAATTTAGATTTGCAGCATCACATTTCAAACTTATGATATGTGGCTCTTGTCTTGGATATAGGAGTGACATTCAAGCAAGGTCAACCATGGAGGTCATCCTCTTTGGCTGACCAGTCATGCATCCTACGTACAACGTAATTAACTAGTTGCGTGGCCCATGATTTGTGGTAACTGTTGGAATTTTTTCTTGCACATTCGCCATTTATATCAAGCATCCCATGCCTTCAAGTTTGTATACAACCATCACTATCGCCCTCTTTTTACGATTTCTAACTGATCGAGTGTTAAAGTTCTTGCAAATGCCTACACCCGAGCTTATCCTTGCTGACCATCATGTTGTTATCATGCACCTCCGAGAATCGCCTACCGAAAATTACATTTGTCATACTTGTATCGACTCAGGTTTGCCCTATAGCAAACAACTTGTATAGCGAAAACCAATTTTTATTGAATATATCACGAATAAGTACCAAATTAATAATTTAACCATTAATTTTAGCTACATTATTGTCATAGATATTAACTATATCAGTCACACTTTGACGTCATTACAAATATGTAAAGATAAGCATGGATCATTAACACGAATAAATCATTATTTCTTTTGTTTAAGATCTAATGGTTAAAGTAGAATTAACTATATATATTAAATAAACAATTTAACCTTTAACATACATGTATAAAAAGATACAAATAATTGCGCATGATATTACATAGAATCAATATTTTTATGCTCAAATGATAATATTATTAAAATGATTTTTTAAAGCTTAAATGGTTCCCTTAGATGTAAGTGAATGTCATGTCAACCCATAATATACTAGAATCTACGGCACCATTGCTTATTAATTTGCACTTGTGTTCCCATTTTGTTATTCTATTCTATCAGTTGAATATTCATACGAATCAATAGACCATACAATTCCAAAGTTAAAAAATATGGGCATTTTTACGTCAAAGTTAGGGATACTAGATGGGTCTGAAAACGAAGGTCTTACTTATTAGTAGAGACCCCCACAACACAAGGGTTGTTTTTTTTTTTCTTTTGGATGTCTTGAGTTCAGTATCATCCATGTTCCCATTTCCCCACTAAAGCATGTGGGCATCACATGCCATGAAATGGGGAACTAATCCTTTGCCCAATGACCCAACTTGTTTCATCCCAAATGGCTCAGAGTTTGCAGATCAGTATTGGGGTTTGGTTCCTCCCTTCACAGAATCACCACCTATCATTGTTGACCCAATGAGATAAACTACCATGAAATTAAGACCCGAAAGACCTAAAAACTTTTGCTTGTTGTAGTCTTGCACCACCGGGCACATAAATTATACCCATTATCATTCCTAGTCCACAGAAACAACTATAAACATGTCAATAGTGGTGCATGAAACAAGGAGCTGGGAAGGTCAAAAAGGGGTAACTGAACATGAAATTGTGCACCCAAGGTGTATGATTTATTTCCAAAGAGAGATGAGGGAACAGAATATATGTTGTAAAAAAGGCAATGCGGGACCTTCCAAGAAAATACCAGAAGCTGCCTTACATATGGCAAAGAAAGTATAGACTTTAATCCTTTTTCAATAATAATAGAAATCTTCATTGATCATGAATCTATTGATGTGATATTATTCTAATTTAATCAGTAATCTCAAATTAGTTTTGATATGTTGTTGTGTTAAATTTTCATAAAATGATTTTATGACTTATAATATTTCTATCCAATTGTCTATAATAAAAAATATCCGTGTATGAAAAAAATAAAATAATAGAATCCATTGCAAATGAATTCACGTGTAAAGAGGGTCCGTGAGGAAGCGTGCAGCATGTGCTTGGGTACAGTCGGGACCTTTTGTTTGATGAGATAAGGGAATTCAATAAAAAGAGTGATTTTCCTTCCATCTATAGCCTCATCTCACGGATCTTGCTTTCTCTTTCTCTTTCTCTTTCTCTCACTTTCTTTCTTTGTGTGCCTCTTACAATTTCTTATATTATAATTGTAATATTCTCCCACATAGACATCCCCTGCTTAGTAGTATATAAGACCAAGAGATTAGAGTTACCCCAATAGTCCAATACTTGTTCACTTGGCACAAAATTCAAAGGCTCATCAACAAGTACCGATTTCAGTTGCATACCCAACATGGCCTCATGGAAGAAGACCATCGCCACCCCATTCAAAAAAGCTTGCACTTTCTTTAACCAGCAACCCCCAAGGGACCATAAGAATAAGTCTCAAACAGGTGTACTTAATTAACATAGCCGTTTGATTGTACAGATTGCATGAGTTATTGTAATTTTCTTAATACCTGTCTTCGATTCCTACAGATAAAACAAAAAAAACATCACTACTAGCTATCTTATCTTAACCTCATCAATTATATGTTGTCAATTGTCGTGTATTCTTGTATTAATAATTGGTTTGTGTGATTCAGCAGAGCAAGAGAACCGGATTATGGATCTGCACGGTGAAGTCATGGCATGTGGCTATGAAGATGTTCAAGTTATGTGGTCAATCCTTGATAAGTCAAAATCCACAGCCTGCAATATAACTTCTTCATGACACGAGTGCTTTTTTCCCCTTCTTCTTTCACCTACCAAGGAAAAAAAACATATATATTCACACCAAAAAAGGTTCTACTCAAGCCATTAGCATATGTTTTAGTATGCTAATGTATTAAGTCATGATTGCATCATACTAGCTTGTTTTTGCTAGGTGACTAGCTTTGTAATCTGGTTGTATGAATGCAACTCTCATTGTAGAAAATGAACAGAGATTGATGTGTAGCTGTTTGATAGGTTTGAAAATCAGGGACCCTTCTTGTTTGATGACGGTAGTGGCGGTTTCACTCTGTAATTCTTGCAAGTCAAGGTGTTATTAACAGGGAATCCCCATGATTGATGAGACCAAATCATGGAGAGATTTTTTTTTTTTTTTTATGAAATGTACATTGTTTTCTTCTATACTCTGTTTTTTATTCCTCTTTCTCTGCCTTTTGCACTGTTCAAGATGGCGATTTTCACCAGGACAAGGGGACAAAACGATTAGATGACCGTGTTATCAAAAAACAAAAATTGTTTTTAAGAAATTATAAAAAATAATACTTCATATCGACATACTAAGTTTAAAAGTGGGCAAATCACCATTAAAGTCCTAAATATGTAAACTTTGACAATTTAATTGATGAAAATTATAATTTAATCTTTAAATATATATAAAATGTGATAGTTTTGTCTTATTTTTAAGTTGATGGGATTATTTTTCATTAAGTTATAATATTTAAAGATTAATTTAATATTAAATTATATTTTTAGTAGATATGGCAAAAAAAACTCGTACCTGTGGTATCCGTCCAAATTCATCCCGACTTTAACGGGTAATATTCGAGTTGACCGAGTATGAGTTCCGGTTCGGGTTTTTTCGAACAACCAAAAGCCGGATACGGGTATGGGTATGGGATTATTACATCTGTTGTGACTCCGGACCCGCCCCGCCACTTAAAATTTTTAGAATTTTTGTATAATTTAATCAAAAAGTCTAGAATTTTTATTACTTGTTAATTTTATTTTAGAATTTTTGCATAATTTAATATTTTTTTTCTTAACGATTTTTGTAGACACGCGTGCTATAATAAATTTATTGACATATAAGTAGTTAAAAATAAATGTTTAACAATCAATTTATTTTTTCTAAAATCAAATTTTTAATATTTTCTTTACCAAAAAAAATATTTTTCTAATTTGAATCAGGTACGAGATAGGGTTGGGGATATCCGATACCCGACGAGTACAGGATGTGATCATAAATTTTAACCCATCGAGTATTGGATACGAGTATGGGACAGGTTGGGGAGTTGGGATCCGAAATTCAAAAGATAATACTCATACTCGTCCCACTTTATTGTCATGTCTAATTTTTAGGACCAATTTAACATTAAAATTGTAAAGTTGAAGAGTCAATTATCATTAGTTATATACACAAAGTAACTATCATATTTTTGACACTTTTAAAAGTAATACAACATTATCACTTATTTACACAAATCAAAATATTCATTATTCTTAAATCTTTTGATAAGAAACATGGTACACTAGAAAGGATGAAGAAAAAATTAATAGAAAAGTGAATGATAGATAGATTAGGTAAAAATGCTTAGATCAAATTATTGGCATATAATTAATTAATAACTAATTATTACCTATCCAGTAACTAATTTCTAATTAATTATATCATTAATGATTTTTCGCAAGATAGAAGTATGAATTAGCACTTTAAGTTTTGCTGATTAATTAACACTTTAAGTTTGTAATGAATAATACATCTAAATAAAAAGAAACTTCAATGCAATTATGTAATGAAAAAAAAATAATGCAATCTCATTGAAAGAAAATGAATCTTTTGAAAATGAATAATCTAAAATGAGTTAGTTTGTCGAAACCAACACCAGTCAAAAGTTGCTTCAAATAGGCGTTCAAAGAGAAATTAACGCCAATTTGTGGTATAAAGCTTAACTGCCAAAAAAAAGTTATAGTTATATTTAACTACTTTGTAGAAATCATCAACCTCATCATCATCTTAGGAACAGAAGCTTTACTTCTCGAGGTGAAGCTTTCATATATACCTAACCATTTGCCAAAAGCAAAAACACCGTCAATAACAAAAGTATAATTCTAGTTTGGTGTAACGTGATATCAATTTCATTTTCTCTTAAACTTTTCTTCAATCCTTCCCATGTATCACATGTTTCTTAACATGATATCATAGTGATGGCATCCACTATAAAAGGAAAATTTAGTTTTGCTTTGAAGAGCTCCATGAGCTCATATCCTTAATTTTCTTTCGTTTTTTTCTTTTTGAAATACACAATCTCTAACTTTCTCATCAACCTCAATTTGAATGTTTCAAGAAAATGATGGAATCAAAGTTGTAATTCATGAAGTTAAGTGATTACTTCACAGCACCAATTATTGTCCTTGTTGACATTGGGAATCGCTCTAGTGTTTGTGTTGCTATGTGTTGTTTATTGGTTGCTCGCATTATTGCGAACCAATATTCAACATGCATGTTTTCACTATAGGTCAAGGGCTCTAGTGTTGGTGTTGCTATGTGGTTGTTCGTGGTTGCTTGCATAGTTGCAAACCACAATGTTCACCATGTTTTCACTATAGATGAAGGTAATATGTGGAATGATATAATGTGTTTAATAACAAAATCTTTCATATTAATAAGTGTATAGTATCAGACTAGATTCCCTTACTTGAAGTAAGGTACCCCTATTTATAATTTTATTTATGTATGATATTATTAAATGCATTCACATATAATTTTACTAATTTCACCTGATGATTACCATGAAAATTTCTTAATTTTTTTTTTTTAAAATAATGCGATAGAACCTTCATTTAAGTAGTTCAAGCCAACTTCAACACGATCCTCCCAATCCTTATGAATTAAAGGGAATATAAGTACCTACAAGGATTCCAATGATCAAATTAGCATGTGTAGGAACTTAGATTTGAGAGATGAATGAATGCATACATTATGGGCAGATTGGGCTTCTTGGATTTTATGGGTCATCGTTAATGAGATGTTTGGAGTTCGGGGTTATTCTTCCTCCATTATAAGGTTTTCTTCTACACCCAACAATTAAAGTGAAATAATCAAATAATCCTTCACTTAAAATTCAAATGCACCCATCCCCTCCCTTGTGACTCAGTATTTAGTTGGTCCTCCCTACTGTGCCGCCGTGAGTCTCTCCCCTCCATTCATCTTCACCATTTTGTGGATCATCTTCTTGGTGGTGTCGTCTCCCGCTATCATTCACGCCGTGAATACCCCTATCTTCCCAAACCACGACAACAATGCACCTCGACCAAACTAATCACAACACAAAGGAGGAATTCAGACAAAACAAAACGGAGAATGATATATGAAGAAAAAAAAAACGGAGAAAAGAAGAAGAAGAAGTAAATAAGGGTAAGGTTGGAATTTTAATAATTGTGTTGGGTGCAAGGAAAAAAAACCCTTTAGTTAGAGGAGTTGAGTCTCCAAAATTATTCCATAACAAATTTAAATTTTACAATTAGTTATTTTAAAAGTTGATTTATGTAATTAGTTTATTAATGAGAAAAAATGAGTTAGTCTTGCCTACGACCAAATCATAATGATTTTTACCTTTTTGTGATTTCACTTTTATCTCCTGTGTAAGGTTCTTGAGAAAGATAGGATTCCATATTTCCATGGGATCTACCTTGTTGGTGAGTACGCATTACAAATTTGAACGGAGCTGGGTCAAACATGGCACAAGCAAAAGAAATATAGCAAACGCGTGTTATTGTATTCATAATCATTGGCATTTTAAACGTGGTGAGATTTATATGCATGAACTTATTACTTTGAAATTTGCACTAAATAAATGGGTGAGTTCTGATGGAAATATATCCTTCCATGCTAGATTTTATATATATATATATATAACATTTATATAACTAAGATAACCTTTTTTTATCAATTAGTATAATAAACCCGTGCATTTAAAATTATTAATTAGATATTATATTTATCTTCACTTAATTGCCTTAATTCTTACATTATTCAGTTTGGGTCTGCAAATTTACTATTGATTACCTTGCTCTTACTCTTAAGATTTTTTTAATCGATTATTGATTAGAACGCAAATTAAATTTTTAATTGATTATTCGGTCAAAAGATCTTTTATTTTTTAAAAATGATAGTGATTAATAATAAATTAACTTTACATATTATTTTTTAATTTATTGAAAATATATATTTTTCACAACTTTGAATATTAAAATTTTTAAATAACTGTACTATATTAATTAATATTTTCGTTATTAATAAACTAATGTTTCAATTAATTTTATTTTAAGAATAAATGGAATTTTATTAGGAATGTCAATTACAATAATTATCTTAGTTATATAAATTTAATAACTACTTTAATTACATAAAATAGTTGTTATAACTTTTGATATATAATTACATTGAATAAAAAAATTATAATAGTTATGGTCAATTAGCTTAATTATATGTATTTATTAATTATATTAATTACTTTAATTTTTCATTTTAAGTTAATATATTTAATTTGTGATTTTAATTTTATTCAAGATTTTATACATTATCATCATAATTACGTATCAAAAAGAAAAAAGAACCATCATAGTTTAATTTGATTCAATCATTAGAAGGATTTTGCTATCTGATGTCAAAGTAAAGTAGAGTGAATTATATTTCTTGTGACGTCAGCCACTGTAAAGGGTTTGAGTGGCAGCCGTCAATTTATACACATGATGTTGGATTCAAATCTTACGTTGAGTCGTTTTCTCTATAACGTCAAATCTTAAAAATAAGAAATTATTTTTTCTTTTTTTTATATCTTCTTTTTCAATTCAATTTTCTTAAAAAAATTATATCCACCCATTATTTTTTCTCTGAACCAAAAACACAACAAAACAAAATAAGAAGAGTTGTATGGTAAACTTTAATACAATAAATAGCTAGTTAGTTATCTGTGTATACGCACAGTCGTCCCCCCTATATATATATTTTTTTTGTTTTAATACTGAAATTATGGTTAGATTAAAAAGATATTTTTTTTTAATGTTTGAATAATTAGAATCTGAGATAAATTAATAGACCTTAGTGGAAATTAATGTAATTTAAATAGATACATGATTGACAATAATTTGAACATAATTTAAATATAGTTATCATTAAAGTTTTGTTAACTATGTTATAATATTTAAGTTGGTGTTAAATTTTATATTAATTTTGGAGTTTTGTAATGTGGACGATGTTTTAATTAGGCGTGTATGATTGTAAAATGGATGTGATATATTTTGATGTGTTTCCAATGGTAGAAATGTTGCTCTTATTTGCATCCTATAACCAAATAATTACTGCTTGCAGGATCAACTTGTTGGTATTACTACAAACCTCAGTAAAGTTTAATTACTAAAGGTCTTTCTAGAAACAAAGGATGTTTGCAAGCTATCGTTTGAAAAACTTAAAATAGGTTGGATGTTTGCAAGCTATTGTTTGAAAAACTTAAAATAGGTTGTAGTTGGAAATTTATGTTTTGCAATTTTGTGACATAAGACCTGTAGTTAGACGTGTGCATTATTATTAGGTGTGCAGCGGTTAAAATTTCCAATTAGTGATTATTCGTAGTGCTATTTTTGTTGTTATGTTGTTTTGTTTTGATAGTGTTCATAATAATTTCTACATAAGGATAAAGATTGACAAAAGGCAATAACATATTTGTAAAAGATATTATAATTTGTTGTAACTTATTTGCTGACAAAGGAAATAATATTTGCATAATGGCTGAGATACATTGGTTGGTTTCTTGTGCATTCTATTGGACATGGTACCCATTTGGATTGTGCTGCTATCAGATTCATTATTTCACAAAATATGAATAAAGTGCAAATAGTAGAAGATTAATAATATTATCGATATAAAATAGTATTTGTTCACAAAAGATTACTAATAGTTGATAACCAAAAGATGAGAAATAAGTTATAAGTACTCTAAATATTCACATAAGAACCTTCACATTACATCCATACTAGAACCATCATAATTTAAGCACCACTAAAATCAACCTTGCTTGAATTGATCAAGTTTTCGGAATTCCTCCCTCCCCATCAGTTGCCTGATATTCTCTGATCATCAATGTTAGTAGCTCCTATATTTTTTGATTCAATTGCTTGTTGACTTTTGCAAGTTCAGGATCCTCTTTGAAGAACCTAACATGAAATGTGTTGCCACCCACATATGTAAACATGATTTCTCTTTGATTGTAAACTTCATTTAGTTTTCTAAATTTAGGTTAGCCTTTGTAGGTGAGAATTGTGTCTATCATATTCTATAAGTTTGACCTTTGATACCCTTCCTCGGTTGTCAACCAACTCCCAGTCTGTATAGTCTATAGTAACCTGACTCTTAAATGTTTTCCAAAACTTTGGACAGATGAACAGAGAGTCTTGTTTCATTTACATTTCAAAGTTTGTTCAAAAATCGTTATATAAGAAATGTCACTTAGAAATTTTTTTGTTTCAGTGTTAAATACTATTTGTCAGTGAACACATGCACCAATTCGAATAAGTTCCATTTGTTTAATTGACTATCTTTCCAATTAAAGTTTACAGTTTCCTGTAAATATACAAACTTGAAGTAACTCAAATACATGAGTAAATATATAAACTTGAAGTTGTGACATCCATATTACTCTGTTTTGGGGTTAATTACTATTTAACAATCAATACATGCAACACTATATACTCTTAATTTTAGATTCTCACGTTGTCTGAGTTTAAGACATGCAACAAAATCTATTGTACTATTGATTGATTAAATTTGAACAATACCAAAATGGTAATGATTATACTCTGTTTATGGTGTACATAGTATTTCAAAGTGAAGAAGTAATTTTTGAAATCAATTTTGGTATCCTAATTTGTGATTGCAATTTTTTTTACTATATCCCTTAAAAGAAAATTTGTTTGTATTTGTGAACTCAAACAATGAAACAATAGTTGGTTCTATTTAATTTTTTTAAAAGGGTACATAAATGTATTAGGTTGTGATGAACAATGCATATCTGATAGAAGAAATCAAATGTCGTGAACCCTCCAATCATTGCCTCTCTGAGGAACTCATCATTTTTTGGAGCATCAACCATGGTGTTCTTCACTATGTCGGTTTGTTTTCTTCCTGTGCGTGGTTTGGTCTGGTTCTGAGAATATGGAACGTTTGCTTACTTTCTTGTTCATGTGAGAAGTTTGGCGACTTTTGAAATGTTTCCTTGTTTACAATTTATGTTTTAGGGCGAAATGTGTTAGTGAGACCGATCTATTTTGATCAATTTTCTACCTGCACCATTAAATGGTTTGATACACCCAGAGCTTATACCGATTGTAAATTTGTTTTGGCCCAAATTTGTTTAGTGATGGGCTTTGGTAACAATTATTTATGTTAGTTAAGAGATTTTCTGTTTTGATCGATTTTCTACTTGCACCACCAAACGATTTCATACAACCAAACTTTATACAAATTGGAAATTTGTTTCGGGCTAAAATAGTATAGTCATATCTTGGTTAAGAGATATTTGTTCCTACACTCACCATATGATTTTATACACCCTTGCAGAAAGAAGTAAAAACCAAAAATACTGTGATAGATTGTTTATAGTTGGCCCAAGATGGTGTAGCTATGGGCTTTGGTAAATATTTTGTTGTTGCACCCCCTATATGATATGGGAAAAAACAAAAATACCCTTATAGATTACCTATATGGTTTGTCAATTCGTGTGAGGTATAGTTATTGGAAATACCCTTATATGATTTTTAGTTAAATTTTATATATTTTGAAAAAAAAATATTAGAGGAAAATAATTTATTACCACTTACATGTGTATTAAATATTGTGACATTTATTATTTTTTTGGATGATTAATGTATGACCTTAGTTGATTACAACATCACGCTAATAATGCAGCACAAAGTGACGTATAAGTTTATTATATATTTTAATATCCTAATTTTTTTGGAAGTTGATATTGTTAATTATTTTGGGTAATTGGCAAATTTGTTTCTAGAAATGTAAGCTTTCTGAAAATTTTGATCAATAAAATTAAACTTTAAAAAATTGTCATGATATAATTCAAATACCTTACACATGTTGCATATGATATATAACATATAATTTATAATTATAATTAGGCTTAATTAAGTTTTTCATACATGTAATATAGGTTATTTTTAGATTACTACATAACATTCATTTTTTTTCAACCAAGTACTTAAAAAAATTTCAGTTTCATTTTACTACCTGTCATTAGTCACCTTCCGTTAAGTGATGACGTAGTATCATGTTATCACACCTTGTCATGGACACATCATCACCCTCAATGACGTGGCATTGACATGTTAGTGATTGGACATGATGACATGACACTCCATCTATCACATCATCACTTAACGAAAGATGATTAACGATAGGTAGTAAAATGAAACTGAAAAATATATAATTGGTATTTTATCGTCTATGATCAATGTACACATGTAACATGTTATGACTTCCCTCACTCTTCCTTCACTATTCCTTCACTATTCTCTTGACCCAAAACATATATTTCACCATTTGATCTTGTTGGGTTCTCTTTTAGCTTTGTCCAGATATTAAATGTACGCATCTTAACTCTTTAATTTCACCTTTAATACTATCTTATTAATCGAGTTCGTTGATTAAACATAATAATTTGATATGTGAATTATTGTAAATTTCAAATAGTATTTTTTTATTCCTACCAATAAAAAATCTTATTAATTTAATGTATTTCTTATTTTGAATAAGGAATTATCTTAAAAAAATAAATAGGATAAAGTTTCTTAAGTTTATATAAAAGCAAATTACATATATGTTCATCAAGTTATTTTAATTAATTTTTAGTTTTTTTACAAGTTTACAAATATTTGATCAAATAAATGTGTTTGAGAAACGATTTTTCTTATTTACTTATAAGATTTGCTTTTAAACATAACTTAAATTTATGATTACCATTTTTATTTTTATTTTCAATAAAATAATAAAATTTATCATTTATCATTTTATCTGAACTTAAATTATTTATTTTGATAAAACTCCTCCTTATCAGTTGCTAACAAAAAAATTGTTTTTCAAATTGGCTTAAACATACCTAGAAAAATAGGTTGTTTTTAGATTACTACCTAAAAATTCATTCTGTCAAATACCTATCTGAAAGATTTTTCAGTTTCATTTTAATACTTGTCGTTAGTCGCTTCTGTTAAGTGATGGTGTGGCTGATGGAGTGTCACATCATCATATCCAATCACTGACATGTCAGTGCCACGTCATTGAAGGTGATGATGTGGCAATGAGGTGTCTGTGACAATGCATGATGATGTGGCACTCCGTCTATTACGTCTTTACTTAACGGAAGATGACCAACTGCAGGTAGTAAAATGAAATTGGAAAATTTTTCAGGTACTTGATTGAAAAAAATGAATGTTAAGTAGTAATCTGAAAATGGTCTATATTCCAGATATGAAAAACTTAATTAAGCCATATAATTATAATATATTATACCATTATAATAAGTGTATGTTGTTATTGGTGTTTACAAACCAAAATATTTATCTCTCTTGATCCTACACACGTGTATATGCAATCACAAGATGGTGTGAGAAAGATGTTGTTAGATAAAAAAAAACGTTCTAATTATAATATATTATAGCATTATAATAAATGTCTGCTGTCATTGTTTTTTACAACCCAAAATATGCACTTCTCCTAATCCTACACATGTACATATGCAATCACATGTTGTAAAAAAGGTGTAGTTAAATAAATAACATTGTAAATTTACTTAGCTTTTATTACATCAACATAATCTTCATTTTCTTCAATATCGAAGACAAATTTAACCTCATCCCCTTCCTTGAAACCTGCATGCTTGCAAAACTGTTTCTAGCCTTTTCCTATTTTCACTATATTTGGTCTTCGCTTTTCAAATAGCAGCTTGCACTTATGCACCACTCCATAACCATTTTTTAGGTGTAGTTCGCTAATCTTCTTCTGGTGAATAAATGCAACAAACTCTTTGTGGAAGTTCTACAAAATTTGAAAATAGACAAAACAAAAACACATCCAGAAAATTGTTGTGAAAGTAAGTACAATATATACAATTGCATTATTTGCAACATCATAATGACAAAATAAATAACATTATTAAAGTTAAGGATGTGGGCTTACAATTTTACTACTGGTAGTTGTATCCTTAGTCAAAGTTTCTCTAAATTATGTCATCTAAGGAACAACATATTTTATGAATTAAGCTAATGAAAGATTTTGCTGAACCACTTCATTACAATAAGTAAGGTATACTTACAAAATGGCTTGTGGATGCTTTATACTGCAAGGGCTTTGCAATTGATTTTTTAGCTGGAATAGACAAAACAAGAGTTTTTCCCTTACAGTGATGTCTACTTTTGGGAACATTAGTCCTATTTTCATGTTTTCATTTTTTTTTTGTTTCAATGGTACTTTGTTTGCAGCGATTTCTTCATCTATTTAGAAGAAGCTGACATGAAAAAATGATTCACCTAGATATCTAAAATACACCTCTTTATCCTTATTCACTTCATTGTTGGTTGT